>NC_048914.1:2802857-3102857 GCF_011077185.1 Oxyura jamaicensis
AGAAAAGAAAAGAAAAGAAAAGAAAAGAAAAGAAAAGAAAAGAAAAGCCTAAAAAATCCCCACATTTAAAACATACAGCAGATGATCATTAGGTTAGGTGAAGGAGCTAAAAGAACATTTGGGTTTCATTTGGTTTCAGTTGCAGACCCCTTAGCAGGGTAGAACTAAACTGTAATTCTAAACTGACCCACCTTTCCTTTCCTTTCCTCAACAAAAGGTGAAAAATGTGATAGAACATTTTACAATATGCAGCACATCAGTTACACTGCAGCACTGATAGAGTTCAGACTTGGCTTATTTTCTCTACGACTGAGATGTTTTGACATGTTTATTTGTTTAATTTGTTTATTTTGACTAGCTCTGATTATAATTGGCAGCAATGAGCAGAATTAACATTAGACAGTGTCTTAGACTTGTCGGTTACAATAATGCAAAAGGCATGTGAAGACAAATTCTCCAAAGAAGTGACAATAGCTGGAGCTGGGTTCAGCTGCATTGTGGCTTTGCTAATGGGTGGTGAACAACTGACAGAACAGTACTGGAGCTACATGTTTCCCCCTGATTTCAGTGACACAGGATAAGACCCTTAAACACCTGAGAACACAACATCTCAAAATCATAAAATTCCTTGCTAGTTACTCAGAAAGCAATTATCTAAGCCTACAATAAAGAGAAGATCCTCCAAACCAACAGGATTTGGACCTGAGCCTCTAGGAGAATATTAGATTATATGCAGAGGGCATTTACCTCACGCTCCTGAGTGTTACAGACAATAAAGAAAGGGCTCTTCGGCTTTCAGAACCAGACCCTCAGTTCATTCTTCACTTGTGTCAGGGAAGGAAGACTCTTCAACTTCACTTTGCTGTGAGCTTCATCACCATTGTTCCTTCCTTGCACAATGATTAGTAACAAACTTTTCTGGATTTGCCTTGTCTTGTCTTTTTTTGTTGTTGTTTTGTTTGTTTGTTCTTAACTGTAGTCACTGAAATGTTGTGAGTGTTAGGAAGGAGGGAGCAATCTATTCAAGACCCTGTAAAGCATTTTCTTCAAGCCATAGCAATCCAAATGTTTTGCTTCAGTTCAGTTTTAAACAGCATGTATTTAAACTGTCAAAAACAAGAATATTTTCTGAGCTGCTGCATCCTTCACACAGGCTACTCTGCCATGATATTGCAGCCCATATGTTCCACAATATCACACTTCTCAGTGCTACCTAGGTAAACGATAATGCTAACAAATCCCCTTCTGTGCATGTAGACAATACAGCATGTGGGTGATAAATCTGGACCCAATTGGCGGAGTTTACTTGCTGTATCTGAAGGTGCTCCGTGAAGGTGAAGGCACCTTATCCCCTCCAAGTTTCTCTCCTGCTCCCTAGCCCAACACAGTGTTTCAGGCCTCAAGCCATGGTTGCATTCTTGGCATCAGAAGATATTCAAATGAAAAAGCTGTCAGAACACTGTGCTGCTACACTACTGAGTAACCAAAGCATTCCCTGAACTACCGAACCTTGAACACCATCTATGACCTCTAGCAGGTAAAGACCAAGACCCAATATTCAATCGAGATCCTTCCCATTTGTTAGAAAAAAAAAAAAAAAAAGAAAGAAAAAAAAAAAGTGCAACGTACCCCTCAGACTCCAGCTGCAAAATCCAGATACTAAGGCACCTTTCTGAGAACCAGACATTTTTTAATTCAGAGTCGAAATATCTTCACGTGCAAGAGCTATCCAGGCCAGATGTCTATTGCTTCCTCCTTCTCACAAGGATCTTTCAGATCTGAGATCATCAGAGACAATTGTATGACACTTGCAAATCACCTGCAAATCACAGAGAACTTTAAAAGGGGAAGAAATCTAAAATAAACCAATTTTTTTTCAAGATGAGAATCTGAGGCACAAAGGAAAAGAAAAATGATGTCAAACAAAAGAAAAGACTATAGAACTAACTGCATGTTTCTTGGTTTTACGAGATCATATTTTCCTTTGCCTAGAAGTGGGCATTATCACTTAAGGAAGCCTGCTGATGCCCACTGGTGATACAAAAACCTAGCAGTGAAAATAAATATTAAACTACAAGTTAAATAGCCAAGCTGTTTAAATACAAAGAATACAATCCACATCCCAAAGAATGTGGCAGTTGGATGGAGAAGATAAAGCAAATGAAAGCTTTAAGCAAGTGACCAGATTAAATCTGTATTTGCCATATTGACCACAAAGGTATTTTTAATGCAAAACCTCTCCAAGAAAAGCAAGTCATCTGCATATTCCACCGCTAATTATCCAGGAAAAGCAAAGATGCTGCTTTACTCATATTTTCAACAAAATATTTTCTCAGTGTGCAGCATGTCACATTATTATGTGTGAGACCATATGTGTGGCAGTGCAGGGGGCCAAGTTAAGGTTCTCACGTTCACACCAAGTGCTACAGCGAGTTCACCACATTGAAAGGCTTTGCTTCCGATACCTTTGCTCATTTGCTTTGTACTTTTTAATTATTTTTAAAGTGATTTGAACACGATTCCCCCTTCACCAAGTCCTGTCTTCAGTTTTGGGGTCTCTCCAACCGTTATTTAAAATATCAACAACACCTGGAACTCTCCTAAAGCAGAACGTACTTACTCTTGGAGTCGGCTGCTGGCAGTTGCAGCAGAAGGCAACAGATAAGAACACAACAGAAAAGTAAAAGTGAGTTATGTTAGACTCAAAAACCCAAAACTGCAAAGACACCAAGAATTTATTCTCACATGAATGGGAAAGATTAGGCCCTACTGAGGAGCATACCATTTTTATCCCTCTTAATTTTATGCATTTGGAGTAAAAGAACCAAAACGTAACTGACGTTTAATGCATTTTTTGGTGTATTTTTATGATAGCCGCATTCTTCTTGCAGCAGTTCTTGTGCCTGATGGTCAAATATAAAATATGCTTTACAGAAAAAAATAAACTTCATCGCATCATCTACAGGCTTAAATGGAATTTAATTAGTGCATAGCTCTCAGGGCAGTTCTTTGAATTGGGGGCAGCTTCATCACAGTAGTGAAACCGAACACTTCAATTACGAAGTCAATATTGCATCATCTGCACTGCACTGGTATCTGCCTGCATTTACCAACCAAGGAGGAGTTGCTCCTCTCTTGGAGCATAATACCTACTTTTTGAGAGCGCAGACAACAGAAACATGAATGCACCAACAAGAACCTGAGAAGCAAAATTTCTTCTTCAAACAAACAAACAAACAACCTGCAACCCACAAACTCTGACGTGTAAACACATTCCAGAACTGGGAGACTAGCAGAGTGAAATAATTCATCCTGGCAAATTATTTGCCTAGCTCTGCTATTTGCCAAGGAGCACACTGTCAATGCTTACACAGTAAAGAGATCTAACTGGCTTCAAACAAGATAAAATCTTATTTTATTGATTTCACAGAAAACGTTGGGTCTAGCGGTTAATAGTGAATAGCATCACAACGAGGAATTGTGCAATTACACAGCAGCTTTGCTTCTTATTATTCAACAATTATCACTATTTCCTATAACTGGAGGGTTAACACTATTAGAAAACAAGATATTATTATGCCCTTGATTTCCTACCCAATACACGATACACGACCCCCAGTAAAAGAACGGGTATCTTTCTGCTAAGATCACGCTCACTCATAACGTCAGCGTGTGTAGTTCCCAGGAACCTCCACGAATTTCAGCACATGTACAATCACTGCAAGGACAGTGCGGCTGTAATGGGGGAACCCATCTGTTAAGGGCCCTGAAGGCGCAGTGTTTTTCTTTAGGTGCAGAGGAGGTGGCTTCTCTTACTCAGCCTGTCAGCAGAACTCTTCATGAAATGATTACATCCAAGGCAGAAAAGCCAAGAAAACTACGTCCAGCCATTCCCAGATCTCCAGCAAGAGCTCTGTAGAGACGAAGACTGAAGATGTGCCATCCACCTATCTCTGGAAAGAGCCATACCAAAGCGCCTCCTACACGAGCACAGCAACCTCTGTACTGAGCTTTAAAACACAGCTTAACATTCTTGGTGCTTTATACATCAGCTGCCTGACACCAACAGAGCTGCCTGATCTTACGGCTGCCTTCATTCCTTGTTTGAATATTAAGCCTTTTTAGGGGTCTCTGATTCAGTACCTACAACCTAGAGTCACTGCTGAAAATCTTGGCCTGTGGTCCTTGTCCTCTTGCTGCTGAAAGTCTGCAGAGTCCCTCACAGCACTCCCTGACTGCTAGAGTCGCCCAGACTGGGCAGATTTACCAAGTAACTGACGTTTTGGTATCAAGATGATTCATACATAAGCAGAGAGGGGGTTAGGGCACTGTGTGGGCCAAACCCTCCTCGGCTCGCTCACCTGCCAGGCAGCAGGACTCTGCTGAATGAGTTGAGCAGGTTTTGGCCTCATGGTGAAGAACAAGATCACCAGCTGTGTGCATTCAGTTTAAATATTCAGCCAATCTTTCAGTGAAGATTCATTTGTCATGTCCCTTGGCACTTTCTAGTCTAATTATTCAAGGCTATACATCCCCCCCCGCCCCCCAATGTCTATTGTTTTTAAAGCGATAGCATACAGCTCAATCTAAACAGAGAAAAATCACGAGATGATCTCCATTGGAAATAACTGAGGAAAGAGGCAGGATTTTCCATTTCTAGCCCGCACTTGTGAAGAGCAGGGGATGAGAGATAATGGCCTCAGGCCTACACATAAGACGTGTCACACAGACAGATTTTGCTCTCTAGCGGACAGCACTCAAGGCCACCTGAAGACAAAATGGGAATACCCTGTTGGCGCTCACGACAGAGCAGTTTGGAAGACCTTGGTAGAGATATACCTTTCAGGGGAGTTGCAGGAAAGGTATTTCTCACATTGTTCAGGCTTTTGAATCCTAAATATATGCTATAGGATTTTGCCACTCCACAGCATCCCTCAGCGAGCTGCGCTTTCCTCCACATCCTACCTTCACATATTTTTCTCTTCACGTATTACCTTCTAAATAAAACCAAGCTAACAGACTAAAACCACAACATCTGCTCAGTAATGTTACTCATACAGCAACATTATGCTCTAGATCTTCTACGGAGTTGTCACAAAAATGAGTCACAAGCAACCCCCTTTTACAGGTGGGGGATTGAGGCTGGGCAAGGAGGCAGCTGGACAGAGAGCCATCCCCCGAGGCCTTACCTTAAATTGCTGATGAGCTGGAAATGCCTCTCTCAAAACACCCAATGACAGTCGTTTGCAAACAATTCTACACGTGCAAAGGGGATGAAAAACCTCTAAGAAAATTTGTTCTACTGGGGAGCTTCCCCGGGGGGTTTGAATGACAGAGCATACACCGCCTTGACAGTGTCTATTTAAACAAAGGAAGCACATTGGACATGGCTCAGACATTTCTCCACAGAGTTCAAGGCAGCAAAGGTCACTGTATGCTACACCTTTAAATAAAGTAGCCAAGCTAAATGGAAGGAGCCTGAACCAGGGCCTGCCACTTGTGGTGACAGAGGGCTCCGTAAGTAGCTGTCTGTTGCCATCTAGTGGATTTTAAAAAATAAAAAATAAAAAAGTCGAACTAAGAGCAGTGAGGGTCCAGAGTCCCCTCCTCAGGAAAATTCAGTACCTTTCCCCTTGGATTACCTTTGAACTCGAGTTCCACCACGCTCCCAGCTGCTTGTTTGCTTTAAAGCTAAAGAGTGTTTTTATTGTCGACTGAAAAATCGAGTGGAAGAAGAGCTTGAATCAAACAGAGTTCCTCTAACAAGTCTGAAAGAGACTGGGGAAGAAGGGGGAGGGACGAGAGAGAAGGGGAAAACAGATTAAACTCTTACACCAAATGGCAAACAAAGGGTTTGCTTTGCAATTTCACGGATCAAGCAGTGGTCAAGGGGTGAGCACTCCTAAGTGAAAAGTTTAAAATGGTACTAAATTAACAAATATTGGAAAGAGCTAAAAGTTTTCTTTTGTCATTAACAGTTATGATTCAAGTTACCTCCTGGCTCTTCCTCTCCTGTTACAGTTTACCCAGAGGTGAAAGTGTTTAGTGTAATTTATGCAATGCCAAGCTACGGGACTGTGTTGACTAATTCTCTAAAATAGGATCTTTTTATGGCTGGCAGCCCTTTTCAAGTCACAGGGTCACAAGCGTGAACAGTAAGAGAGGGAACGGGGAACTCTGCCTGTAGGAGTTGTTATTCCTAATCCCACCCTTTGAGATTTATGCATATTGGCTCAGATCGAGAGACCGGACAAGGCCAGCTGCAAGCCAATTACAACAGCTAATACATGTGCATCTCTTGTCGTACAATGCAGAAGAAGTCTGCCTCAGTTTCCCCACTGAAGAAATTTCAACACTCACCTTGCCTTTAATTTATTAAACCCTTTGAACTTTACAAGTGCAAAGTGCTACTAAGAATGAGCTATAATGTGCGTATCTTCTGTAAAGATCCTCTAAACTTGGCTGCTAACATGAGGTCAAGACGATAATGTCGATGTTAGTGTCCGCATTAGAATAGTAAAGGAACGAGGAAGGAATAAAGAAGATGCCAGGAGTGAGGCGCTGACAGAAAGCTGGCCATACTCATATTTAGGCAGCCAAAGAAGGGACCCTGCAGAGACACAGGCCAGCTTTGACCACTTGTGTCAATCACATACAAACCCAGCTGCAATAGGTATGCTTTCAAGTGCACGCAGTGAGGCACATTATTCAAGTTAATGCCAAACCAAGATGGTATCCGTACATATCACAACCCTAAAAGGAAGTTTTAACTCCCTCTCAAAAACACAGGGCTAACACAGTTCCACGTCTGGAATATCACCCTATCAGTGCAGTGATTTTGTTTAGTAGTGTCAGCTTCATCTGCCCCACATCTCTATGCTCAGAAATCAAACACAAAGAATCCCTAAAACTTACCAGGCAGTATTAACTAGGGCTTGTTCTTATGGTTTGTTTGATACTTCTAAAGCGCTTCTGGCATTGATTGTCAGCATCAGCCACTGGGCAAACCCTTCCTAAGGGTTTGCTACCCTCAGATGCCATGCTGGGAACACAGAGTGTGGTATCACGTAAAGCAAGACCTTAATTTGAAATGACCAGATCACCACTACCCATTAGCCCAATACTGAACACCCCCAGATCTCTTGGTGTACTGACATTTAACACAGCTTCTCTTTTAAACAAAACGTCAGTTAAGTAAATTAATGTCCAACGGACAATATACAAAGAGTAGGGAAAAGGTTTTCCCATTATACCATGTCCCCAGACAATGGAGATGATCATTTTCTATCCTGCCAGGAAGGGCATTACACCATTAAATTGTAACAATTTAGTTCTGGGTTTCTTGCTTTTACTTTAGTTTACGACGAAGTAACTAAAACTTCTGTTATTTGACTGCAAAGATCAGAAACGGTTCTGGCTGTCCAGTGGAACAGACTCAGAGTAAAGATTACTCCTTGCTCATTTCTGGATTAGAATCAAGCCTCACAAATGGCTTACACATGAACATCCTTGCTTATTGCAGTCCCTTACTCTGCAAATTCACCATCAGATTCAGAGGGAATACTCACCAAAGTACACGCTATCCAGCAGAAGCTGGTTTTTATTCACCTTCCTTTTCTACACGTTCTTTAAGCTGAAAGCATCTGGAAAAGGCTGGCCCAACAGGTAAGACAGCAGAGCAGAAGTCTATGGACTGGGGTTCTTTTCCTGGCTTTGCTGCATGACTTTTAGGAAAAAAGAAATACAACAGTTCTTGTGGTTTGTGTCTTTAATGACGTGTTGGGCTGCTAAGCTGGCTGGGGAAGAAATGCTACTTACTGTAGGTACAAAACAGCTCTTTGTCTTCAAAGGCAGTCTCATGAAGAAGCACTGAATCTACCCCAAGGAAGCCAGCTGTAGAACTAGAAACAGAAATGTGGTGCTGCTGTACTACAGCTGAACGTGTTCTATGGAGAAACTTGAGCTGGAAAATAAACAAAATCTTAATTCATACCTGTTTGTCCTTCAGATGGTGTTTGGCAACCTGGACTCTAACTTCTGGAAAGGGTTTCTGACCTCAGACCTAGTTCTTGGTCTTATTGTAGAGCTCTCCAAATGCTCATGGAACGGCTGTTGAACTGATGCAGTTTTCATCTCACCATATTAATTTAACCCTTGCTGATTTTGGATTACCCTAATACCTAAAACTAGACAGTTTGAAGAGGGAATTGTCACAGCTATCTCAAGTTAAACTCATCAGTCAGAATCCTTACTTTGCTAGGATGTGTTGGATTCCTGGCTTGCTTATTTCCACGTGACCAACGTGTCCAGGAACATTTTCAGTTGGTAAATCAGCAAGGTTTTCACTGTGCCCCCTGAGCTCAGGGAGTTCTGTCACCCTGAGCTGACACAGGAGTAGGAACCCAGCTGCACAGCATCTCCAGGGAGTGGACCACAAAGTAAAAAGTCCTAAGGGAAATGTTTTTTGTTCTGACTGCGGCAAGTTCCTCGTTGATGATGCATCCAATATATACAGGGGTCAAATGCACCACTGGATCCATCAGCATCAGATGAAATAGCTCACTTGAATCAGGTCGCTCGGTTTACACCACTGCAGGATATAAACCTCAAACCTTTAACCTGGGTTTTGTGCACACCAAAGAGCACTTCAGCAGTGGCTGGTGGCGGTAAGTTCCACCAGTAGACTTCCCACATGCTGCTAAGTACAAGAAATCTAATAAGTAAACTACTGTGGCGAGATCTCCAGTGCAATTTCTGCAGATGTCCTGATAAATATCCAAACATTTAGGCAGTTCTCCAAACTTCTGCTGCATTAAAAGCCTTCGCAAGACCTGCTCCATTGTTATTCTTCAAAACGCCGTCCAATTTGGAGCGTTAGGCATTGAAACGCTTCTTTTAAAAAAAGTGCAAAGTGAGTGAAATGAAAGGGGAACAAACCATCGGCAACCCACCCAGCTATATTTATTCTGTTTTGTATCATTTAAAAAATGAGCACTAAAAGGCTGAGTGGAGCTCACCCGACGGTTTTTAATGTACTGTAATTTCTCAGGAAAATGCTTTGTGAAAAGTAAGCAATATATCCTAGCGTGTAAGTATGTAACCATAGTTTCCCCCACCATGCAAAACATCTGTGACCTTGCACAGAGGTCATCACTGCAGTAGTGTTTCTCTTTACTTTTAAAGAAATGTCAGGCCATTTTTTATACAAGACTTATGACAGGGTGCTGTTTATTGTATCACAAAGCCACTATAACTCCAGCACAAGGAAACTGCTATTATTTGGAGAATATATATCTTTTTGACTAGCAGTAAAGATGAAAATAAGAAGGGTCCTTTTCAGAGAGGGCAAGACAGAGTACCCTCAATGATACCAGCATCTTCTCCCTGACCAAAAGCAGAATCGTTACCGGACTGCTTGGGCTGATTTGGGCTCAAATTTTACGCTGGGATTTTCTATTAGGCCACACAGGGCTTGTGCTCATCTTCCACTGAAAAGGCTGCTGAATTCCCAATTTTTTGAGGTTCCTCACCAGACCATAGAATCACTTTAACCATTGGACTTAAAATTTCAGCTCCCTTCAGCACAGATGTGCTTCTCTCCCGCACTATTTTACATTGAATCAAATATTTTGTTTCACGTGCAAAGTGCTGGAAAAAATGCCAAGGACAATTTGGGGCAGGAAGAAATGATTCCCAGTCACCTCTATTTCCTTTTTACCTTTATCACGAAAAATTGCTTGTGGCTTTTTGTGGCAGCTCTGGTTCAGTCCTGACACTGTGGGGCACCAGGCTGGGAGGGCTGCATCTTCTAAATGAGAAGTCTAACTGAGATCCTAACTAGTTGTGTTCATTGAAGGTCCCTCGGCACTCTTTGCAAGACTAACCTCTGTATCCTGGCCAAATTCCAGCTCAAGTAATTACAATCTACTTTCCTAAATACCCCTCTTCTTTCCCTGCAGCACTTTCAATTGCATATGAAATTATTCTATTATCTAATTATAATAGTGCCCACAGACTCCTGTCAAGCTTGGGGACTCTGCAAGGTGCTATAGAGAGAAGAGACGCGCGCACACGGTCCTCTGGTCTCCCAGCAGCACATTATGCAAGTGTTGAGACCTGTGACTACCTTACCGTGACACCGAAAGGCTCGACTGAAGAGCTGGGTTCGATCTGAAACAATAAAGAAGAATAACAATAAAAAGTGAAAGAAAATAATGTGTAAGTTTAAGCAAGCGAAAAAGCAAAAGGACAGGTCCCTGCTGGTGGCGTTTTAGGCTGACTGTGTGCTATTTATTCGGTACCACCTCCCTACAGCAGTTAGGTGGGACAGCAAGTCTCTTTCCTGACCATTTTGGAAATCAGCTGTGAGATGTTTAGAACAGAATTGGCCATTCATTCGTTCACTACAAACTGCATCCAGCACCCAGTAGCATGAATAGCCGAGTAAAATAAAGTGATCAGAAAAATGTCATTGACTCTTATTAATTGGAAAAGTGTATTTGTGGCTCTTTGTGGTTCTTTTTTTTTCCTCCTATCCATTTCTGCTCTCCATAAATATATCCACATATTTATATAGTGCTATGAAGACATTTCAGTTTAGATTGTTGTTTCATATGTACCTTTAAGCACAGGTTTTAAAGCGTGTTTCCTTATAATGCTATAATTTAACTTCAACATTTTAAAATGAAAATGGCAGAAGGATGCAGCCAGCATATGCTACGTAGTCCACAGAGGGCAATTATTAATTTCCCAATGGATACCTTTTCTTACGGTGACTGGCAGTGGTGCTTTTTGTTGTTGTTGTTGTTTGCTTCCTTATATTATTATTATTATTACTCACGCCTTTTATTTAAAACATTCCTAGATGTCTGTATCTCAATACACCTGCTGTGCCAGTGATTACACTGTGTTTAATGGCACGTCTGTCTTGGGAGAGCATAGCCGAGTGTAAGAGAGGGCTGGAGAGGACAATAAAACAGCTGCTGAATTTGTACATCCCTGCGTTCCATTAGAGGAGCTGTCACCAACCTGCTAGGGCCTGGCAAGGGCCTTGGTGATAGCTGAGCTCCGGTCCTCGTTCTGACATTAACAAACTGTTAGCTGCAGTGGTCTTCCTCAAGCCTGCAGCTATCGTACGGGCTTCTAGGAAAAAGGCTGAAATGGTGCAGGAAAGAAACGCGAGGTTTTCCAGAGGTAGCTTGTACGAGCCTAAATCTTCTGCTGAACATGATAACAGACACGAGGACAACGAACTACCAGCTATGCGAGCACCTTCAGTGCTAATGGAAACATTTCAGCGGAGTATTTCTAAAATACAGCAAGCTTGAAGACCATCCCTAAATATGTAAATCCTCTTTACAGGCCAAAATCAAAGGACAAATTTCACACTCGAACTCAGTCTGACAGTCTGTGAACTTGGGCTAGGAAAAAGCTTGTGCAGTGGCAGAGCAGTGTATAACTGCAGGTGTACAAGGACTGCACAACTTGCTGCAGTGCAGGCTTGACGCTTTCAATTGGTTCCTTACCTCAGGAAGGGCAAATGTGAAGATGGGTTTTCGCTTGTTCCAAACATAATTAGTTAAATCCTCTGTACCTACATAGCCATCAGACAGCAGTGGGCTATGAATAACACACAGCACCAAAATGCACGCTTTAAAATTAAGAAGAAAAAAAAAAAGAGAGAGAATGATCAACCAAATTTGTTCCAGTTTTTCCAAATGAAGTATGAACAGCTCAGTGATTCTACCTTACCAAGCCACTGTTACCCCAAATACTTCCCCACTATGTGTATTTCTACTGGCTTCTCACCTGCAGGCAGCAGAATACGGCCAACAGCCACTCTGCTTCTTTTTGTGTGTTGAAGCCTTCAGTGAGGAGATCCACGTCCCTGTATCCTTTTATCTACTTAAAGCCCCGTTCATTTTAACGAACAGGGAGTGACACAAAAGAAACCACTTCTGCAGGTTCAACCAGAACATCCATTCTTACAAAGCTGTTCTTGAAAAGAGTAATTCTGAAGGAGGTCCCAGTTCCAGCACAGCATGCCAACATGGTGGTAAATCATAGAAGTGGGAAGTTGCACAGACTGCTGAACGTGTGTCATCAGAGCTGGGAGATAAGTTCCACGTTACAGGTACCAGCAAAAGAATCGCTGGGAATAAAGATCTGATTCTTATAATACTTGGACAACTCTTTATTAAAAAAAAAAGAAAGGAAAGAAAGGCATTCCATTAACTGCATCATTTCTAAGTGGCCTCTTGTCATACTTGAAGCTGAAGTAGTTACTGAAGAAAGATCAAGGGTTAAGCTGCACACTGCACAATAGCACAAGACTTTAAAAGAAATAATAATAATAAAAAAGCTTCATCCAATTTTTTTTTGCAAATTAAATCAAGAACATTCATAATTAGTTTTTACACCGGAGACATCTAGTGGGAAATGAAAGAACTGAAAGAGCCATAAGCTGCCTTCGCCCTTTCATTAATATTTGCTCCCAAATGCAGGTCAAATAAATCTAACTCACAGTTTGAAATGAGTAGCTTTAAAACTGATGTATTACTTTCTGCTCGGATTTATGCCACCCATTTTGGATAATTACTCCCAATGCTTTTTCCCTATTGTATTCCAAGCTTCTTCATAAGAATGAAACGAAGTTGGGTTCCTTGAGATCTCTTCTGCTTTTAATAACTTTTCATTCCCCTCCACCCCTCCCCACCCTCAAAGATTACTTCCACCTTTGCAATTTGAGGCAACTGGGTTTGTGCTGGCAGACACCTTGCACTCACTGACGGCTGCGTTTCCTTCCCCGTTACGATAAATTGCACTGCCCAGGCACACAGCGAAAGAGCATCCTGCCCTGCATCCGAGGCACCGATCCTGCAAAAATGTACCCATGTGCTTGAGTTTATTCACGGAATAAATTCACCGACACACGCGTGTAAGCCCCGCTCTCACAAGATTTATGCATCCATAGGGTTACGCACGCTGCATGAAGTTAAGCACGTGCTTAAGGCATTACAGGACAAGGAATGAAATACACGAAGGGTGAAAGGGAAAATGGATACACAGAAAGGAAGTAACTTGCCCGGTGTCATCAATGTTACGTCCACGTGGCGTGATGCACCAACTGCCCACAGACACCTGAACTAGCCCTAAGCCTCAGCTCGTTCCCAGGCAGCAGTTCAGTCCCCCTAGCCCAGCAGTCTGCTCAGGCTGATATACCTATTAGGCAGGGTGGCTAATTAGTCTGAGGAAAGCACCGTGCCAAGACAGCACCGCAGCCTTCAGAAGCTGCACTAAAATAGGGATCACAGAGGAGCATCAGAGAATGCTTGCTAAGAGTACAGAGAGGGACGGTAGGGCCAGAGCCACAGCTTCTACTCAGTGACTGATTTTTTGGCTCTCTTGCTGCACCAATACAAATCAGGGTGATGCCACCCTGCCAAAATCCGTTGCAGGAGTGTGTCTGCATGCCTTGGTGCAACGGAAGAAAATGAAATGTAAGGGAAAAAAACAACTTTTACTCTAAATACTTGATGCAGAGGGAAGCAGAGGTAAGAAGTGAACACCTGGAGGAAGATGCTCAGGGTTTGGTACTGCAAACAAGACAAGACAACGTGTGCTCATGAATTGTCTACGCCCACAAGAAGAGCTAAAATACCCCCCAAAATCTGTCCTTACAGATCTGGGGGCACACTGAGGCCTTTGAATTTGATTCACCAGGGACATCTAGGTTTGCATGTCATTACAAATGAGTTTGGGAAAGAAAACCTTCTCTGCTTTCCCTCCTTTGGTATCTGCAGGCTTTCACAGGTTCCACAGATACTGTCCATGATGTCGTTAAATCAGACTCTTTCCTCAAAAGGTGGTTGCTCTCTTAGCACCTGGCTCCTGCATATGCAGAGGATTAAGGACAGGAACATGCTAACAGCTGTTCGCAGGCAATATTTGGAGTTCACAATTGTGTAATATCGGATCAGCCTGGTGCTGAGCTGCCTATTTAATTATTTGCCTTCCAAGATGCATGTAATTGTTTAGCTATGGCTTTATTTTAATTGGTCTTTCTAAGATGTTTAGCTGCCTGCTTCCCTCCCCATCAAAATGCCACCAGGTATCTGAAGCCAGAGGTACCAGACCCCTTTTGCAGCTGGGGACTTGCAGCACAAATGGGGAGGAGGAGAGAGGAAGATGAGACGGTTGTCTGAATTCAGCTCACCTCACACCCAGCAGCGTGCACAAAAAGTAACGATATCTCATCTGCCCGGGTCTTACACCAGAACCCAAACGAGGAACGAGCCTTTCCTTCTGTTCTTGTACAGACCACGTGCACTGCATGAGCAAAAATAAGTCCTCTAGGGTCTTCAAAGCCCAGAACTCCAATTTCATGTAGGGCTTTTATCTTCACTGACCAAGCATCCCAACAGCTCTCCTTACTGCAGAGTCAATGTGCTACTGAGACACCCCTAAGGTCATCACAGCTGTGGACGGTATCTAAGAGCATTTCACAGGGCAGTTGTTCCACTCCAATGAAACTACAGTCACTCTACAACCTTCCAAGAAGGAAAGGAGCTCAAGCAGCCTGATGAAAAGAACTGAAACTCACAGCAGGGTGGAGGTGAGCCAGCTACCAGAATTGGGTCCTTTTTTTCCAGACATTATTTAGTCAGGAAACTCACTTCAATGGATGAATTTCATTAAAAGCCACAAAGTCAGGGCAGGCAAAAGCTTCAGAAAACTTCTAGTACCGAGCAAAACCACTGTGGGAAGAAGACAAGCATTATCACTGTTAGCTACAGCTACCTTGTGTGTTTTTTTTACTCAAAAAGCAATGCCACATCCCATTCACCAAGCACAAAACAAGGTTTGCTCTGAGCTAGCCCCTTTGTACCCCATACAGCACCCAAACAGAAGCCTACAGCTTCTTTCAGGTATAAAAACCGCACGTGTTAGATCGGAGAACTGAAGCAAAGGTAAATATAACAAGTAATCTGAGGGGAAAACCTTCTTGGAGAACTTACCCTCTGCAAAACCCCGTGCCACCTACCCCGGTGCCGAGGAGCAGCCTGTAATTAGTGCTGATGAGCACCTGAGCCCAGCCAGTTCCACAGGTGATGCATGAGTCCGCAGCACGGCCGCCGTGTGCTCGGAGCCTTCCTGGCCTTTCTGCGAAGGGGGGGCTCTGGCTGTGAGCAGCAGATGCAGGGCCACGTAGCCACAAAAATTTGGGCAGGGAAAAAAAAAAGGAGAAAACGGTATTTTGCTTTCTCAACCTCAGCATATGTGGAGCTACAGCCACTTGTGTTGTGGAAGGGAGAGTTAAGCTGTGAATTTTTGGAATCCATTTGAGGTTCATTGCAGTCATTTAATCGTTATGGTATTGATTTTTGGGCATGTGGATACGTTTCTCCTCGTGCATTGCTCTTTGACCTGGCTAAATGTCTGAAAGGGAGAATTCAGTATGCCCCAGTGTGCTTTTTCTCTATGCACAGTAACCGTTAAATCTTTAAGAAGCTTTTGTCTGCAGAGATTTACTGTTCTGAGGTGTGGCTTTTATGCAGCACATCACAGAGGAAGTGCACACCCTTGGCAATCCTGAAAGTTTGGTTTCTCTACTTGTTTATTTCTTAGCTTGCCTTCAGCACATTCAGTAATTGTGAAGGGAAAACTTGTCCTCTTCCAGAATGAGAAGCTCTATGATATTTGAAAGACTGCATATATATATAAAATAGATACATAAAAGCCAACCAACTAAGCACCACTACCACCACCAAAAAAAAAAAAAAAACAAACCAAAAGAAAAACCATATTTGCTTACTTCTCTGGAGAGATTAACTGAAGTTTTGCCAGTAAAAAGCAAAAAATCTAGAGAGTAAGAAGAGGATAAATAGAAGGGAAAATAGGAATGTATCCAGGCAGGTAGACTTTTCCCACCTGCTGGAGAGGAAATGAAATCAATTTTTCTTTGTTTTGTTTGGTCTCTTCTTCCTTTATGATAGGGCTATGTCATGTCCTGTCCCTACCTGCTGGTAGCAGAGAACCGCCTATTTTTTAGGCAGGGTCACAGAAGAAAATGTTTAATATGGAAAACCAAGCTGCGTGGTGATGTAAAGGAAGGGGGAAATTTGAGCTAGGCAGAGATATTAAGCAGTTTGCTGAAGTGCAGCTTTGGCTGAAGCAGGTAAGATGCATGTGGCACTTGGGCTTAATCGTGAGTCAAACAGGCCTTTTTCCACAGGCCAGTGTGACTTGCAGCTGCCCCGAGTGAAAGCAGGAAATTGCATTTTTGCTATTTATAAACTGTGAGAGTGAAATAACACGCATACTGTATGCCTCTCCTGATCCCCATCTGTGGGGTTTGAAGTATCTTATAACCCCCAGTAGATTGTGCTCCTCAGATCTTATAAGGGCCTTCTCACCGTACCAGCCCATAGCATGGCTCAGCGTAACTGCACCACTATCTTCCATTAGATGAGGATGGAGAAGTTACCTGTTGGGTCAGAGCTCCTCTACAACTCGAGCTGAAGCAGTGCCTTCTGAACAAGATGGCTGGTGTACCTGCACGGACCGCACGGCTTGTTGAATGACAGACAGAAAATCCTAAGAGAGCCACAAACTTGTTTACAGGGCGTATTTTCTCCTGGACTAATTCACACTTTGTACCTTCCCGTACATCAAAAACGCAGCACAAAACCCAAACATGCAGTCTCAGGTGAAGTGAGCCTAACACAGCACGGATTCTCTCTTAAGTGATCCAGTTTTTATGTAGTGTAATGCAAAACTGTCTCAGAACAAATCCATGCCATTGCAAGGCAACTGCTGTGGCAATAAAAATGAATGGGTGTGTTTCCATTGTAAACGTGGGGTTATTCCACCAGCTAAACATTAATATATGGCTTTATGCTGCAAACAAACCTCAAACTTAGGTTGGCTACACTAAGACCAGATCAAGGGGGTAGGTCAAGTTGCAAGGAAGCCCCCATCCTCTGTAGCATTTCTGTTCGTTGCTATTTCCCAGATGAGTCACCTAGGAGAGTTCACAATTAAGCATCTACTTGCCCAAGTGAGTTGTTCAAACAGATTATGGCTTGTAAAATTTCCCCAAGTAGAGCACTATTAACTAGAGACTCTGGTGCTGCACTACTAACCAGCTGGGAAAAAAATTCAGTTTCTACCAGATATTGTGAAGTTCAGCTTTTCAGGGCAGGGAAACTCCCACAGGGATGGGAAAAGCTACAGCTGATGAGCACATCCATAAAAATAATAAAAGAGGCACTTGTGATTGTACCAAGATAATGACAGGAAATAAAAAGATTTCATACGCTGAACACTGCAGAGTATTTAATCAAAACGCTTCTCCAAAATAAGCATCCTAACTAAAAAATTGCTCTGGCATTTTGGAGTTTCGGAAATGAGATCCCTCCTGCACTGTCATATTTAGTAATCGACTCTGTAACCTAGGCAAGTCTCATGTCAGATAATTTTCCCTGTTGGCAGGAGCCTTATTAAGACTGTTGTCTACGAAGCCATAGGAGAAGGGACAATGCAGTTTGAAAGAAGTGCTAACAGGCATTCTTTACACAGTGCTTTATCCTTAGATCCCCCAAAAGGTGCAACCTTGCTTTGCAAAGCCAGTGAAGAGGCAACTATCCCTTAGACAGTAATCTAAACGCACACGTTTGATAAATGGAATAAACTGGGAGAAAGGAAAGGAGCCACTGAAATATAATGTTTCATGGCACAAAGAGCAAGCAAAACACCCTGCCAGCTGTAGAGCTGGAAATACAGCTCCAGGAGCATCAGCTGATCTCACCACCATGATGAAATCCTTTCTCAGACCTTACTCATGAGCGAGAGCCCGTGATTTGGCTTCTGTTACTTTCCTTCTACATCGATTTTCCTAAGAGAAGCCCAGCGATGTGTCTTTTTCTCTCCCTCTGACAGCATCCAGTTTCAAACCGTACGGCCATTTAGCAGAAAAGCCCCAGAAAATGTTCATCCCAAGGTTCTCAAAGGCTGCCATCAGCCTGTGGTCGAGCATGCTTGATGCACCTTTCAACCAGTTAGATCAAATTAGAGTCCGAAAATAAGTGATTACCTCCCTTCACTTAAGCATCTATTCTTTCTTAATAAAGTACCATAGGCATTAAATTTCAGGCCCAGTGTTTTCAGGGATATACGGGTTATTTCCAAGCCGAGCTATTACCAGTGAATGCGGTGACATTAATATGAGTAAATGCAGGAAAAAGGATGAAATAAAACATATCCTATTGAAGGAAATGAGAGCTCCTTAAGAAAGAAAAACACACATAGGAAAGACGTGGGCATATCAGGATACAAATGGGACACTGGGGAGCGCCGGATTCCACAAGCATGATGTTATTGAAGTGTTTGATACCAGAGTAAGCACCTGCAGATATGAATTACATCCTTGTTCAGACCACTAACATCGGAGTACTGACATCTCAGGAAGTGCTTATGTTATATTTCAAATCCCACTGCCAACTGCATAAATATCAAATAAATCAATCATAGATATAAAAGACATTATCTTAAGGACTTTAAAAGGCTGAACAAGCCACCTCTCTTCTAAAAGTAGTCCCACCCTTAAATCATTGGGGCTTTTTCTGTCAGTCACACCTGAGCAGCAATAACATTCATGCTGCTGACCATCAGACATTAACTATTCACCTCTGAGCACAGGGACAGAATGGGGAGAGAAATAGTTAAAAAAAAATGTACTAGGTCAGGGATAGTGTCTCTGTGGTTTGAACTGCAAACATGCTTTCTGCTGCCTCCATCTCGTTTTGCACGTGGAAACCGAGGCACCAAATTATGAAATAATTTGCGCAATAAAAAAGAGCTCAAGAATGCCACGAGCAAAACAAGCTCGTGCAAGGTACTGAAGATACTGAAAGTATCTGTTCTGCGTTGAAAACTTCTGCCATATTCTTGACAAATTTGAAAAATAAAAATGCACAAATATTGAAAAAAAAAAAAAACAAGAAATAGTGAAAGCTATTGGACTGCAATAACCCTTTGAGCTTTAGTAAACTAAGATTTTACTACTGTTAAGGAATTTTGGATTTTAAGAAGGCTTTTCAATTTAAAACTTTCCCCATAAGCTCTTATTAAATTAATTTATTTTTCTTTGCTTGCCATGGGAGCCTTAATTACTATTGCTCCAAATACAGCTACCATCCATCTTAATCAAGCAGGGACTATTTGGCCGTACTGCTAAATCATCTGCTGCAATCGCTTTTAAGAAGTTTGTTCTGCAGTGAAAAAATGGCTGAGAAAGGAAGCAGAAGTAAATATATCTTTTTACTTTTTGTTAACTGCAGCAGGAAGATTAAGTGAGCATTCTGCTAACTGTTCCTAACGGCTCGGGATGTTTAAGCAGAAGTGTATTTTGAGGCACATTCTGGGAGATATGGGAAAAAAAAAAAAAAGGTCTGCTGCAAAGGACAGATTTTGAATTGGAATGAGTCTGTGATTTAAAACAATCGTGTTGGTAGAGTCTGAATATCACTGCTGGTGATAATTTTACTCAGACAAACTTCTAAAAATAGAAATTCTCCAAAGCAAGGTAATTTTCAAGTGGAAATGCAGTAGAAGTTCTGGTCCAACCTCATAGCTGTTTATGCCACGTGAGTAACTGCAATGTATTTCCTGAGAAGCATCCCCAATAAAGAATACTGATGTGACTTGACACTTACACCAGAGGAAGTCTTGCAAACCGAATACCCCATCTGTTGGATCCTCAGACGCGTTGGGAATTGCCCTTGTCAGAAGCATGCACCGTGCTCAACTTTGCTCCATTCATTCCGTGGCAGAAATGAAACATCTAAATAACTGGTTGCATCGGGGTTCTGGACAATAGGGCCAAGCTCTGATCCTAAAATGCTGATGTCCTTTCCCTGTTGGAATAATGCAGTATCACTGAGACACCCTCACCTAGAACACGCTGCAGCCAAGCCGAGAATTTCCATTGACTCCAGCATGGCTCAGACCAGTTCCTCTCCTCTTCCAGTCTCGCATTATCTACTATATGATTTCATAACCTGAATCCAGCAGTAATATGCACAGCGTAATTACTGTGTATTTAATAAGATTACATAATTCAAACGTTTTGGCTGAAGTCTTTTCCAATCCCGTGCCAATTTCCAGTCATCAATTTTAGTACCAGTCCCTCGGCAGCTGGACCAACTGAACGGTCCTTCTTGGAATCACAGAATTCTTGGTACGAACAGTTAAAGGCTGCCTGGTTGTTGTGGGTTGGTTTTGGTTTTGTGTGTGTGTGTTTTCTGTTTGATTTTAAGGAAAGAACACTTTTTGAGGGAGTAGATATCACATGGGTGGGAACAGAGAAAGCATCTCTAGGGCTTGACCTTCTTTGTGGTCAAGTGGGAGGATACAAATCAAATGAAGCTTTTAATTTCCGTGGAGTGATTGGAGGTGCCTTACATAAGACTCAATGATACAAAAATTATCTTTGTTCATCAAAATATCTGGGACAGTAGAACGTATTTTTTCCCAAATAACTCCAGGAACATGACGCAGAAGTATCGCAGGACGCTCCGTTCTACTTCAGCTCCGTGGTCAATTCAGGCCACGAAGGGACCACAAGAGCGTCCTGCCCTGGGGCATGTTTGTTCAGGAGGTTATTCTGGTAACATCTGGCTCCTACATTTTATTACACTTGTATGTATTTTCATTTTATATCCTGTAAGGTAATTGTGTGATCTAAAGATGAACAATTCGCCTTAATTTGTCTGCAGAACAAAAGGCAGACCTTGGTGAAAGCTCAGGTTTATCAGCTTTCAAAGAACAATTCTGCAGAGTAGAATTTCCGCATTAAAGAAAAAAAAGCTGTTGACTTGCACTAAATATAAAGGGTATATTCTTCCTTGTTCTGCTATTTTCATTTGATAAAGGAAACCATATCAAGTGCCTCCATCTTTGATGTGGAACGATTCCACACACAGGCGGTAACACAATACTGCTCCAGCTCACACATTGTTCATATGGCTGCTTCCCAAAAACCCACCCCAATCCCTCCATCCTCTGGTCTTCTCGGAGGTTCCTCTCGTTTAAGTCAAAAACTAAATTCAGAGTTTCGAAGGAAGCTTTCATAATTAAGATTTCATTAACAGGCTGCATACAAAACAACCGCAACCTTGCCCAGCATTACTGTCAAAAATGAGAAATTCCATTACCAGAGCTCAGTTTGCAAGATACAGTAAGAGGGGAAAAAATAAAATAATGTAATGACAAAAACAAAGGAGGTTCAAGTTTCTTTCAAAAAGTCTAACCACCCCCCTACCCTCTGTTCAGCTGCAGTAAGGTGAAAGGCTAAATGTGGACAGAATGGTAATATGTAAGCGGTTTCTAAGCTTTCTGGTGGGAATACTTAACAGCATAAGTATGTTTCCCCTGGAGACCTTCTCCACCATTTGGTCCAATTTCTTACTCCAAGAACTGAACCAATTCATGATGTAATGCTCCAGGGAAAACATTCCTCTCGAAAAAGAGTATCTTCCTAGGGAGAAGTTTGAAGAAAACATCTTAATATTGTTTAAACAGCTTTTGGCACAGTCATACTAGTTGCACTCCATTCAGTACTGAATGCAGAGAAAAGCAGGCTAAAAACAAGGAAACGGAAAGTTCTAGGATTTAGTTTAAGACTTCTCTTCAGCTACCACCTCAAGTCCCTAGCTCTTGCTGATCCTTAATGGAATGAGAAAAAAGCGATTTTCAGGAGCTGAGGTTTTGTTAATAAAAGAGGAACAACTTACAGCTCTGGCTATTCTGTGTGTCGCTATGAAAGCACACAGTTAATTCTGCCTACGGTCTTATCATTTTCTTTAACCCCTATGGAAAGGTGCAATTCCAGGGCACTTAACACCACCGAACTGGCTGTGACTAAGGCTTTTTGTGGCTCTACTACGCGGGGCTATGCCAGGCATCAGAAGTTCCTGGCAGCAACGCTTCAATTTCCTTAACTCTCAGTATCTTGCACATACATGCACTCTGTGCTACCAACTGCTTTGCTTCCCTGTTTGGATCATCCCCCTGTGAACCAACACTCCTAACCAGAGGCAGGGATGCAGGAAAACTCAGCCAGGTACAACAGACGTCTACCTGCTGGGAGAAGCAAGCAGTGTAAGAGACAAATGCAAGATCTAAGAGACAAACACAGGCTGAATTGAGTCTCGTGTTCTGCAGCGTGTATTATGTAATGCTCAGCATTAAGATAAGCTCTGTGTAACCTTACCTTGTACTTACATAAACTTCACAAAGCTTTTGTTGCAAAACATGCCATGAGTGCTTACTTTTTTTTTTCTTTTTTGAGAGGAAAGTGGAAGGACCTTTCTATTAATCATTAATATTAGTAACCACACAATTACTTTCTTGATAGCACACAGGAGGATACTCAACATATCCAAATCGTAGTTCAAACATGAATTCCCTTACAACCTTAGTAGATTTGCATTAATGGATATTTACTACCAAAACTCAGCGTTACTGACCTTCTGAACATGGAACTAAGTACATTTGTTTGTCCAAACATTTGTATGACATAGGCAGCTTATTTATGACAGAGTGAAGCTTGACTTCAAAAGTGTCTTCAGTAAAACTCAGTTGATTTAATGGATGGTAAGAGTAGATCCATATTTTTCATCCTGGTGCTACAGTGCTGGCAAATAAACGAAAGAAAGGGCAAGAAAACTGAGTAACATTTAATTCAAGAACAGCACAAAACAAAATGCTGACCACAGAGGGACCAAAAAGCCCAGATTTCTGATTCTGAGCTTGGTTTGTTTACTATGTCATCAGGGCTTTTGAGGAACGATCGCTATTTTTTCTGACAACTTCTCCTCAGACTTCAAGATACCTTGTTTGTAATCTTTAATGATTTAATCATAATAATTTTTAAAATGAGGCTCGTTTCTCTACTTCAAAACACGAGGACTTTTGCATTTTATGTGCTCAAAGGGACTTCTCTTTGGAGGGTGGGATTGTGAAGAACAGAGGATGTGTTCTACCCGGAGGCCTCCTGGCATAGGTGTCTAAATTTAAAGTTATTATTATTAATGAGAAATATGGTTGTTCAGGCCATAAAACGTGTTGCACAACATGAATTATCTTGGTTACACGCTGCAAGGCCTTCACCGAACTGACTGGCGATGCCAAAACCCAGCAGTAAGCCTGCACCATAAAGAGGGTATTTAAACTAAACTTTAGTGGAGCTGGAAGCCAGGCCCGAGCAGGTTTCTGTCAAGAGGTTTTACTGCTAGATTGCTGGTCTTGTGTTTGCAGAATTTTCAGTTTCTTGGTAGACCCTAAACTTTTAAAGCCTTGAATCACAGCTATTTATCACCCATCAGGGAGCTACATAAAATGTTTTCCTTCAGAATGACTATTTTCATTTAAAAAGAAAAAAAACTAATCTAAAAAAAAAAAGACAATTAAGAATATTTTTTAACATTTACAATATATCCCAACTAACAGGGATTCTTGAAACTAAACACTACGAACTGCAAAAATTAATGCCACCTGCAAGCTGTAAATATGTGTATTATTTAATTTTTTTCCCCGTATTTTCTTTGGCTGTTACATTCAGCTGAACAAGGCCTAAAAATTGTCAAACTAAATTCTTGTTTAAGAGTAGAGCTCTAACTACTGCCAGTTTGAGTGAAACACACATCCAGGTTTAGGGAATATGTTTTGTTTGTTTTGGCTACAGTACAGGGTAGAACATTTTCCATCCCATCCGAATGCAGTCAAAAAGGTTTTGAAATATTGCACAATAAAAGCCATTCATTATATCTGTCTCCTCTCCCTTCCAAAAACAAAAATGGCTGACCAGTTCCAAATCTGTGCAGGGGGCAGGAAGATGGGAGTCAAGGGGTCACTGGAAATAACCCAAGACTAACACCAGGTTTTTCAGGTTTGAGTCAGGGAATATGTTCCATGCCCTCATTCCCAGTGCACACAGGTTTTTCTTCGTCTCCCTCCAAAGCTTGGTTAAAGTAGTTAATTGCTCTGTTATGCACAATTTACACGAGTTAATTACAAAACTAATACATTAGCCTTCTTGTCTATAAGTTACAGGCACCACCTCATTTTTTCCACAGGAACACAGTGGAGTTAGGCACTACCTTACTTCACGTCTGTGATTTGCACTGTTTACCTCCTAATTTAAAAATTGTGCAAGTGGAAGGAATATTCAACTACACATCACAGCTTGTTTTTTAAATGATTTCCATCACTTACATACCTGTTAGCAGCTTGAAAATGAAATTTCTTTCACTCCTGTTCCTATACGCTCCAGCTGTACTTGGCATACATCAATGGCTTTTTTTTCCCCTCTCCATTTCCTTGTACATAGATGTAACAAGGATTTTCTGTTTGCTTCCTTGTGCATAGATCACTTCACCGCTAATTTCTTTCTAAATCTAAGTAAACTGTAAGAGCGCTAGAGGATTCAGGGTCAGGAAGAGGAGCTAGAGCACAAAACGTTTTAGTGGAGTTCAAAACAACCACATCATTATCACAAGTAGGTGAATACACAATAGTGAAATTTATATGCAACACTCAGGCATTTCAATTCCCCCTTCAATAGCCAAATTGATCAGTAGCAAGTAGAGAAAAAAAAGCTGAAGACATGAAGGTTTATTTACAATTATTTTAAAATAGAGCTTATCAGCTTTATCAGATAAAAATAGCACATACTATTCTTATTTTCTTTCCCCTGCTTACAGTGAGCGCCAGGTTGAGGAAGTTGTTTGAACTCTCTTAAATCACACGGGAGAAAACTTGGTCATGCAGCCTCCACTTCTGTAATCAGAGAGCATCTTCACTATGGCAAAACACTGGCATAAAATAATTGCTGGAAAACAGAAATAGAGACCCTGATCTGTCCCTTGAACACTTTCTGAATGAAGCACATGAAGTATTACTGGTCTTTGCATTCTCAGCTTAGTAATATAATGCAAGTCTACGGGAAGAGCGTCCCAGCTGTGATGTACTCCTCGTTGCTTCCACATGTTCAGCTGCCTGAATATCTAAGAATACATTAAGAGTGAACTTCATGGGAAAGCACAAACACCACAATATATCTGTAATATATTAATCCTACTAGCTACATCCTAATTGCAACAGAATGGCAAAATGACGGGTCTGTCTAGGACTCACCACTTGTCCACTGTCAGTCAGAGCATGATACGGCAGCCTAAATGCAATTATTGGCAATAAACGCTTAGCGCTAGCTATTGCCACCATGCTTGAAGCCATTTCACAACTACACAATACAAATTTAACATTACTGAATACACAAGCTTGTCTTTATAATAACCCTCTAAAGAGAGAAGCTTCCCCTTAGAACAGTAGTGAAAGTGAACGAGAGGCAAAAAAAACATCCTCTACCACAGATTTCCTCAGATGCCATTAAAATACACAAAGTTGACACGGGACTTTGTTAAAAATAGTTGAAATGGTGACTTAAACTGAAGGCTCCAGAGGCTAGCCTTCAAAATGGGCACTGCATAGTCCCCGGTCTGACATACTGTGCGGTGATGCTTCACTGATCCAACTAAAACACAGCTCAGTTGTACAAGGCTGATTTGGGGCATTCTTGTCCGACGAACACGTCACAAGTAAAACTGCTGCTGGTGTTAGTGAGTAATCCAACCTGACAGAACACCACTGAAGTCTGCTCCTGGTAGTGCTGCTATTACCAGCTGAAAACTACAACTACAGCCACAAAATCTCTTGAACCTTGGGACTTGTCTGCACACAACAGACCTGAAGTTTCATTCCTATACCGTCACCGAGAAATGAAGACAAGAGACCAACTCAAAGCACTTCTGTTCATTGAATGGGGATAGTGAAGTTGCTGCCATTCGAAGGTTTATGGTAACTCAGTTTTAGAAACCTGGAAAGGGAACAGCGTTGGTCACTCTGCTGGTCACCCTTCCTGCAGGACATCATGGCCATCAAATTGCTGGTTACACTATCCCAGGAGTCAAGAGAAATGCTCTTCCTCAGAAGAGCAAGTCGCAGACAGATATTCCTGGCAGACAGTTTTTTAATCTATTCTTAAAAGCCTCCAGTGACGGAGATTTCACAGCTTCCCAAGGCAATGTATTCTTGTGCTCAGCCATCTCTGGTGCAGGAGCTACTTCTTACTGCTTAAAAAAAGATATTTTTTCCTAATTTAAAAGCATTATTTATTGTCCCCTCCAGTACAGATATGGAGAACTGATCATTAACCTCCTGCTCCAATAAGATTCTGCATAACTGAAGCCTTGTCTCCTCTCAAGTCCTCTCCAGATTAAATCATTACTGCAACCTCTATTCCTTTGCAGGTTTGAACCTCACCCTCACATAAGCCATGTGAACTGCCATCGAGCATCTACACGTAATTCAACCCTTTTCAACCAAGTTGTGCCAGGAGGCAAATGCAAGCTTTGGTTTTCCTTCTCCTTACCCGTGCTCGTCTATTTCTGATTTTACTTACACTTCACATCTAAAGTGCACTTAACACATCCACTCAAGAAACCTCGAGGGAGAACACACTTCCACCGCTGCCGTGACTGATGCAAAGGACAGCAGCACCACAGAAAGCAGGTGCTAGGCAGCACTTTGGAGATTCAGCCCTCTCGTGTCACATATGCCAGCTTACTGCCTCCTTCCTCCAGGACTTCTCTGTACTTAACCTGACCATTTTGGCCTGGCACTCAGGATATGACATGCACAGTCTCAAGAGGTTTCCCTCACTGCCTGATGTGATGTAACAGGTAATCCCTAACATCCCTGCAGCAACTGCAGAGCTCTGCTGTGTTTAAGAGTGCCACGTGATTTCCACATAGAAAGTCCTGTCTGAATATGGCACACAAACATTTCACCTCTCTAGTATAAGTTTTAGTACTTACTGCAGTTGCTATTTTGATTTTTTTTGAATGTTAGAAGTAGTAGCTATTATTAGTCAGTTTTGATCTCACATAACCTTAGATTATAATCGGAGCTAGCATCTGTTCAAAGATCTTGTACATTTTCAAAATAATTCAGTTATGAGCACAAAAACTCATGTCAGACTGCCCTCTCCTGGCAAGCCAACATACTGCTGTCGCAACAACATTAAACCCAAGTCACTGTTTGTTACCACCCTGATTCCAAACCTAAAATTTTCATTGTGACACAAAAGCCAAAATAAAACCTCAAGGAGACCGTTTTGATAAATTCCATAATATTTCTCTAGCAGTACGAGATGAACAGCGTTTAATTAGTGAAGTTCCTTTCAAGTTGACTTAGGAGGTCTTGTCTTGGGAAAAACTGATGGTGTCTGTAGAGAAAAAGTAAAACACGCATAAACATGAAATTGTTCTGTTTGGTTTAAAGTTTTATACAAGCAGCCCAGTACATAAAATATTTTATTCCACACCACTAATGGTAAAAACAAGGTCACAGAAGAGAGAATTTTCAAGAGAAAGCTATTTCCTGAACGCTGGCACAGTTACTTCGCTAGGGCTGAAACAGAGCAGTATGAAAAATGAAAGCTACAGCAAATGTTTAAGCAGACCACCTACAGTCATCATGTTTTATTATTGTTCAAACTAGAAAAATTGAAACAGTAAGATGACAGGTCAACTACTGAACATTATGCAGTGTAAATAAAACACACACAATGAAGATCAGAAGGGTCCAGAAATTAAAGGCAGCTTTATTGCATGATGAATATTTCGCTTCCCTTAGCCAATTTAATTTTAAAAAACTGTTATGTACAATCAAGTTTTAAAAAGTGTTTTGGTTTGCCACATTTACTGATTTCTTTATTTCTTTTAAAAAGACCAACCTTCAGGTTGTTCCTAGCCCTTAGCTGTAGAAACTCTGCCCCTCTGGTATGACAAGGTAAAGCTAAGTTTCTACAGCATAAGGTAACAGCTTTGCTGCTTTACACTCCTCCCCTTCAAGCCAAACACTGTTTCTTTCTTTTGTTTTCCCAAGAATCTCAAGTTTTTTTAAGGCATTTTTTAAAATGTGGAACACAGGCTTCAAAAATAATTTGTAAGAAATGATCTAGCCCAAGGGAAATACCAGGACGTTGAACAATTCTAGCTGAAAGGGGATCTGTTAGAAAATGGTTTGATTACTCAAGACAAATTCAGTTTTTATCTACTTTGATTAGACTTCAAAGCTTGAGTCTTTCAAGCTGCTCTTTCAAGAAAAGTCCTTTCTACCAAAGTATGGATTAGTATCAACCCCCATTCACAGAGAAAGTAACTTTTCACTATAATACTATTTTTTAGTTATCAAGTCGTTCTTTAGTTAGCAAGTCGTTCTTTATTTTGTCTTACTGCAGTATATTGACAAAAAAGATCACTGGTCCCTACAGCAATCCGTGTACCCGACAGAAATTAATCTTTGCCTTCCTGAAATGACTGAGCTTGGTGGCTGCAGAGAAAGTCAGTCACTTGTCGAGTTTTTAATAACATTTACAGGGCTTAATTGCAATTAGTCTGTAGACGGAGCTAAAGTATGAAAACAGTAAGCAAGGAGGTAGACAACAGTGAGGTTATGTCAGAGTTCATCATGGAGAAAAGACTTCGTCATCTTGGTTACCTGTCACAAGTGTCTACCAGACCAAGGCACTGAGCCAAGCGAGGACTTCCATGCGGTTCTGATCTTCAAGCATTTCATTCATCAAAACAAGGAAAATCAGTTCTAGGTTACCCAGAAGGAATTAAGTGGAAGATAGAAGGAACATCTTATTTCTACATAGCACTCCCAAGAGAGAATGTAAGAATCTAATACTGACCTTCGCTTTAGAATAAACAGGAGGTAGCTGAAACCTCACTAAGAGTTAGCCTGATTTTCAACAGGTATTTCTGCTTCTTCAGAGAGTCTTTGGTTCTTTCTGTCCTTGCTGTGTACAGAATTTGTTATGCTCCTTTTCCGGGTTTGAGACCAAGTTCTTGTTTCTTGAGGCGCTGATACACTCACACTCTTCCTCCTCCATCTTCTGCAAGGACCGTCAGCCAGATTAACAGGGTCACCGTTCTCCTTCCCTGGTGCTGCAAACTGGATGAGATTTTCTTCTCTGTGGTGAATGTTCTCAGATTCTCTAAGGACAGACGTGCTTATCGTTCTCCTGGTTTTGCAACCAGAAGCTACCGGAGGAGGGTTCTTTAGAGTCTCATTGGGCACTGGAATCCACGCCAGTCCTTCCGTTTCTGCATCTTTGTGTAGCCTCATGCTGCGTCTCACCCTGCTCGTTTCACTGCTGCTACCCTTCTTCCTTCTAAAAGGCCCTTCGGAGGAGTTATTTTTCAGCTGAGGAGCAGATAAGACTTCCTCCACATTAAAAGAAAGTGGAAGATCATTTCCAATTGTTTCAAAATTGAACTTTTTGATAGGAGGAACATAGCCAGTACTGCTTCTTCTTCTACCTCTTGATTTTTTTGGTGGACGGCCAGTTCTTCGGAGAATCTCATGTATACCAGTGTCCTGTTCTGGAAATTCTAGCCCTGTTAACCACTCTTCCTTATTTGGGAAATTTCCCTGTAAGTTCTTGTTTTCTATCAAGAAATCACTTTCTTTTTCCTCTTTTGAACACTCAGTCTCTTCAGCTTGCTGGGGACAGTCATATGTGTCAGAAACATAGTTTGTGTCTGGTACAATGCTTGGAAACTGAAAAAAAATAATTATAGGCAGAAAAAAACAAACACAACTTGCTTCAAACAGCTGACAATTAAACAACTGCTACAGATTTTATCATTAAGTCTAGCCATTCTCAAAAATAAAAGCCAACAAACCCCCAAAAAAACAACCCTGCACGTTGGGAGGAACCTGCTCCAAGCAGAGCCAGCTTATGCTGCCTGAGGACTTGTTCAGTCGAGTTCTGAACACCTCCTTCCAAGGATGCAGACTCCATGGCTTCTTCAGGCACCCTGTTCCAATGTTTAACCACTAACAGCTAGCCTTTTTTTCTTCCTTCCCAGAAACATTACTTTTTTGATGTAACAACACCAAGAACAGGACTTATTTTCAAGTAGTATCCTGAAGTAGATGACTTACCTTATGATCAGGACCAGAAACTGACTTCAGATCACCATCTGACACCTGAAACACCGTAACATCAGGGCTGCTGGTTTCTCCAACGTCCAGGTCCTCAGAGACTGGACGCACGTGAGCAGCAGGGATGTTTTCCCCTCTCATTCCTTTGATTGCTTGCTTCCATTGAGCATCCTTTTGATCATTGCTGGATTTCAAATCTAAAAATGCATCCTCTGAATCAAAATAGCACACGGTTACCTGACTCTCCTTCTGAATGTATGAAATCAATTTCTGAAGTATTAAAACAAACTCACAACACAGTAACCTCCTAAACAAGTGTTCCAGAACACAACCAGCATAAAAAAAAAGCCTCTCCAGAGCACTAATGCACATCACTTAGCATTTTTAAAGCCTATGAAAACATCAGTCTGCAGTCAAGATAAAGAGTCTTTTTTGTTGTCTGCTTTCCACTGCAGTCCTGTACGAGTTGAAGTGATGCACTTGGAGACTAATAATCCAGTGGATGCTTTGGGCTTTATTACAGACTAACATTTATTTCTCCTTCATTCCACTCCAGAAGCCATTAAAACTGAAAAATGCATACTGTGCTCTTTACCTATGCACAGAACTGAAGATAACTATCAACAGCTTTGTAAATAACTACTGAAGCAAAAAGAATGAGTGAGGCAAAACAAACCTAAAAACACGTTACCTGGAAGTGCATTTGCCTTTGGTGAGCTTGGAGATGAGGCAGAAGAGAGAACTTCTGGAATCTCAGGGATAGGGCTCAGAAGAGGCTTCTTAGAAGCCATTTCTCTTTCCCCATACAAGGATTTCTTAACTTTTCTCTTTCTTCTTTTCCCAGAGCTTGCATGTTTTGTTCTCTGAAGAGATGCAGAAGACCAAGCAGAGCACAATGCAATTATAACGACCCTTTGCAATATTTTCCAACAAATAACTTTTGTTACTGAATTTTGATAGAAAGCAACGGTTTCAAATTAAGGTCCTTCTTATTCTGCTATCTACAAATTAATTTAAAAGCTACAATACAGAGAAGGATTACTTCTGAGATATTAGATATTTTTGTTTGTTTCATTTAACCAAATCTGGAAATAAAAAAAATGAGTCTTTCAGCTCAAAACTACAGATTTGTTTGTGCTTATTTGTATCCAGTTTGAAAAGCATTACTTGCTTTCCCTTCCAATATACAAAAAGCTCAAATCCTTCAGAAGTCTCACACTTTTATAACACTTAAAGCAAACTGGCATACAAGTGGGGAAGTTCAAAGAATTACCAACTGTCCACAGTTGATAAGAGAAGCACCACAAACTCATCTTGTGTCCCTGAAGTCTCAAAGGTTCTGCTCTTTGTCTCTAAAATACCCTTTCTGCCTTGCAAGTATTTAAAGCCTTTCCAGTCAGCCCTAACAAGCCATGCAGGCATGCCAGTCAGTCCAGGAAAACAGACACAAAGAAGAGAGTATCAGCAGCAACAGGAAAAAAAAAAAAACACTCTTTAGAAAATCTTTACTACAAACATCAAAATAATCACACAAAAAAAAACACACAAGAAAAAACTAATTGCATGAGACATCCACCAGCTGCAGGTGGCTGTCACTTACTTGTGTCTTTTTGGCAGCAGACGTGGTAATATTCTTTGGTCTCTGAAGTTTGTTTTTCCTTGGATTTTTGGTATCTTTAACACTCTTAGTACTCGTGGCTCTTGGGATACTGAGATCAACCCCCTCTGAAGTGGTGCTAGACTGTTGAGGAACACGACATTTTCAGTTGTTGGGTACATGTGTATGTATGTGCAGGTGCATGTTTGCTTTTTCTAAAAAGCAACCCAGTCCAACAGCCGTAAGAAGCCCGCTGCAAATAGTCTGTTATTTCATACGTGGAGTCATAAAAGCTGGACACTCAGCAGTTAAGATTTATAGAGGTTGTCTCTTCACAATGTAGCTCTCTTTTGAGAAAAAGGATATTCTAATAAGAATATAGTAAATTTTCATCTTCAGCTACTTCTTTCTGACAAGATTAGCTACTTTCTAATTGCCTTTCTCTTTTATTTTCCTCCTTCCCCCTCCAATAAAGCGTTCTAGAACTGGACAACACTGGAGCATGTCTGAAAACATTTCTTATGGAAAGTGTTGTGCAAGAAATTCTCTGAACCTTAAAATTCCAGCAACCAGCAGAAATACAGGTAGGATACTGTGTGCATGTCTTATGGCTAGTGGACAATTCACCGTTAAAGTGAAGATCTTCAGCACTGCACTTGGGAACACAAATCACACTTTCAGTAATAGCGAGAGAATCGTCAGAGGCTGCAGAACAGATTTGAACTTCTCAGCCTCTCCAACACACTCCTGTATCTCACAAAAATGAAATCAACCAGAAAAAAATAGACAGAAAACTTTGTTTCTGTTCTCCTAAATGTTCAATGAATACAACTTCCCGGATTTCCATGACTGAAGCCCTTGAGCATGAAAATGAAATTAAAGCATGTGAATATCTCTAACTTTCTGGTGTGGCTAGACTATTTAGGAAAGTTCCATCAAAATTAAATAGAAATCGTAAATTTAAGTATCAGGCTGTAAGCAAAGCTGTTTTTAATAACTTAAAAACCACTTTCAGTCAACAATGCTTAGCTGCACCAAGATCCATACACCTGGATCTATGCAATCCTTTTATCTGAGGATGCAAAGATCTGATACACATTCGAGAGGTACACAGAACATCCCTGTTTGAAGATGTAAAAAACAAAACAAAACCAGCAAATCCACATTAAAGAAACTTACCTTCCTTTTAGTAAAGGAACGAGTTGCTATCGTGTGAGATTTGTCAGATTCTTTTACTGTATATGAAGAAAAAGCAAACATTGGTTCAGTTCAACAAAAAGGCCAAACATACTGAAGAAATTATTCACACAGTTTTTAATGTTATGCACAGCATGTTCAGATCTTAGTCTTAAGTAAGATTTTATGCATAAAGGGCTATCAAGCATGGAAAGATTAAAGAAAAAAGCAGCATTGCTTTGGAATATAAATCAGAACAGAAGAAAACAAAACTTGGCAGGATTTGGTAACAAAATAATCAGTGCTTATAAAGCTCTCATTGAGAGACATGCACACAAATGTATAACCCCCCTTCCATTTTCTTCTTGTGTTGCTGGCTATTTTAAAAACATCAAAACTGCAATATCATAATTAAGATAGTAAACCAAATTATTTAAAGCAGCAAGTCTGATTAGATCAGCCACCTGTACAGAGTAATAGCTGAAATAACATCCACTTTACCTAAACAGTGGGCAGACTCTGCAGCTACAGCAGTGACCTCTAGAAGAAAGCAAGAACATTTAACTTTTAGCACTAAAACAAAAAACACACAATTGTCACCTTACAATTTTTAGATTCAGAAAGCTGCGTTATCTAATGGCAAAAATAGAACTCAAGCTTACCTGTGGTGTTTTCAACAGGTGAGAGGTCTTCTGCAGCAAGAGAATCCTCTTGTAACTCTTGAGGAGGCTCAATGCATTGCTTTAAGATGAGCAAAAAAAAAAAAGTTAAAATACTGAACGCTCATGGAGACTGTAAGAAGCTATTTTTGTAGTTTAAATAAACTTACATCATCGCAATCAAAGTTTGGCTGGGGTAATGGCTCCTCAGTGAATCTTGACCCTGTAAAAGGGCTACTGCTTTGTGATCCCGGATGACGGACTGGTGTTGCTCCTTTGCGCAAGGGAGTATTTGCAGGCAAAGTTTTATCAAATATTTCTGGGCTGAGATCTTCTCCAAAAGTAACTTTTTTCTTCTTTGGCTTTTTGGAGCTGTATTGTTCAGTTTTCTCTATTGTAGCAAGAGACACCAACTGCTTAGTGAACTCAGAGTAGAAGAAAACAGCCTAGAAAAGTTCAACTATTCTGCAAGTTCACTTGTCAACTAGGCAAGTGTAAAATTTCTTGAAAAACAGGCAATACTGCCATTCCTGCTATTACGGTTTCTGAAGTACTTCTTTTTCCATGACAACTTTATTTTCTCCTTCACTTGGTAGGACCTTATGTGTGAGCTACTTCAGTGGTGGTGAATACAAAATTTTCTTCAGATTTTGCAAAAGGGCGAGACCGCATGATCCTACATAATACTCTACAACACCATCACCCCCCAAAAAACAACAGAAGAAAACTCATAAAAATGGAGTCAGACCTGTTTGCAACGCTTCACAGATTTTTACTTCAGAGACCGCGAGAGATTCCCTTCCTCCACTGCCAACAGTATCAGTTGAGTATTCCTACAAAAATGTAAGTGATGAAATCATCTGATCAGTATTACTTAATTAAAGATTGTCCTTTTTCAAATCAAATGCTAAGTTGATCCTTAGCATTCCCCCCACCACGTTAGTTAACCAACCTTAGTGCAATCCGTCAGTTCTTTCGCTGGCATTTTCTTCAGTACAGATCGCAGCTGGGAGCCACTCTGTGTATGTTCATTTAATGAAGCATTTCCCATTCGTACTGGTGTGACAGGTGGCTTGCTTCCATCATGCATTTCCAGGCTCAGTTCTGCAAAATTAACTTTCTTTCTGTGTAGGTCTGATATGACATTACTTCTGAGTTCTTTACTGGTACAGTCAGGACTGAAAGCTTTAGAGCAAGTACACAGATGTGAAAATTGAAGACTGAAGTAAAATCAAGAAGGCTTTAGGAATCTTAACTACAGATGTACACACATCAGTAGATTCTCTCAGCAGTTTCACTCGGTATAACAAGACAAATCCATTATTTTCTGAATTTCTGCTACTATTATGCCGTATTTTCATTTCATACTTCGAGCAATTCATAAAAAACAGAAACCAAATAGGAGTGTTACATGAAGGCTAAGATTTTGCATTAGGATTTCTCTGCCCATGAGTCTGCACATTCTGCTTCACAGACACGAAGTGATCAACAACACTTTTCCTTAAGAATGGCCTAGCAAAATAAAGGGAAATTCTTAAGCAATTATTGCCACCCTGTGTCTCTGTTTGAACTTGCTCTTTGTATCACATAGTTGGCATTCCACCGTCCAAATTTTTTTTCTTTGAGTTTCTAATAAGAATATAAGATTATAATAACAATGGAACTTCTTACCATGGCTTGCTTCTAAGATATCTCTAATGAGAATTGCATCCGAATATTCAATAGGATTGTGTTCCTTATAAGCCCATTCCTAGAAGAAGTTACAAGAATACAAAGATATATATACACGCTCTCACGACAAGATAAAAGGCATCAAAACAACCTGCTGAGTTTTGTGCAGTACTTGACATTTATGTTTTTGTCTGTATGCTCACTAACTCATTTCTAATTGTCCATTGTACACAAGGGATTCTTTCCAAAGTGTTGTTTCAAAGGATCATCCATTAGCACTGGAACTACCAACTGACATAAAAATATAAAAATATTATGAAAATATGTTAACTCGTTTTTAATCCCATCAGAAACGAGGATTGCAGTTTCCTCAGTCATCCATTACTTCAGCTGTATTAGTTTTCCCAAGATATCAAGGCTAAAAACTTACAAGGATTAGGTACCATAAATGGAAATGAAGATGAATGAATTTACGTGGAGTATCAAACAACTGCCAAAGACGTTCAACACAAAGTAATTCTTACAAGGGAGATTTGCTGCACCATTTGTTTTCTTTGCCCATGTTGGTGTAAGTACCTTAGAAAGAGCAGGTTCAGTGACAGTCATGCCTTGGTGTGAAGACAAGGTGGTGCAAATCTTGGAATCAGACTTATTGCCATAGGTCAAGTTCTGTTTTAAATTTTCTTTCAGATCAGCTCCACTGCAGTCAGACACGGACCTCTCACTCTGCTGATCCAGACTGCACTTGCTTGTGAAGGGTACTTTGTTCTCAGCTACAGTGATAAAAAACAAACAATCCAACAGCAAACTTCAAATCTTCCAGGCAATGCTATTTTGGTGTTTCTTCACCAAAAGAATGTAAGATTCAATACGTTCTTTTCTAGCTAGGAAAAAAAAAACACCATCCGATTTTGACTTCAACTTTGAAAATAACATTTCCAAATCCTTAAAACAAAGGGAGTTCTTCTTTCTATATAAATGTGTGACTACCAGCAGGAGCAGAGAAGTAAAGCATTTCAGCTTGTTTTATGCTATCATCTTCTGAACAGTTGGCACAGTACTGCCCTGCCCTGCTTGTGCAATGCTTGCTACTTCCATTAGGAAATAAGGAAATTCACAACATGCAGTAATGCATCGTGATTTCTAAGTTACTGCACCTAAAAGCTACTGAACAAAAAAAGTCTTCACAAACAAGACAGGTAAGAGTTACAAGAACTAAAACCAGTTATCATAATCCTTAAAACATTCCCACTTTCATGGAAGAAGCATGGAAATACTAATACGTTGTGAAAAGTAAATGAAAAGGCATAAATTTAGAAAGTAAGGTTAAGAAAACAACCATGAAAAATGTAGTCTTCAATTCAACGTAGTCTTCTTTTTCAAGAGTTGTTGAGAAACCACTGTTCAGGATGCACTAAGAAATAAGACAGACTTAAACAAAAAAAACTCAAACCCTCAAACCAAAAAAGAAAAACAAACAAACAAACAACAAAACAACTGTCAACTCTTGTAAAGGAAAACATTTTTGTTTTATATTGTGTTGCTTCATAGGTTTTGTTTTAAATGAAGACCTAATGTTTAAGATAAATCTTTTACCAGAAATACAATTCACTTACAACAGTCTGCTTCCTGAGAACCACCAGACACTTGAGAGAGTCCAGGGAAGTTCTTCTGCCCTTCAGCTTCTTGCACTGATTTCAAAGGTGTTTGAAAGACCCTGATTTTGTCCTTCGATGACTTGGCAAATTTAAAAGGACTAGCGTGCTAAAAGAAAATTAAAGTCATGAGACACTTCTTCTAAGATGACATGAGCTTTTTTACTTTGTATTTATGCTTAGGCATAAAACATACCCAGGGAAGAAGAAAATCTTGTATTTAATCCGGCTGCTGCTTTAGTTACATGGTAAAAAAAGTAAAAATGAACCAAGTCTGATCAAATAATTAAAAAAAAGAAGTCACGTTAGTATTTACTTTATCTTGGACTATCAGGGCTTTAATTAGTCAGATTATCAAGTATGGCAAATGCAGCAAAGTGAAGGTTATGGTAAACAACATTTAAAATATACGAGCCAGTCAGACACGGAGAAGACTAGGCTCTACAGAAACAAAACCTGTAACACCTCCTTATTTTAAAATAAGGTATCTAAGGAAGCGAACAAAATTCAAACCGCTGTTATTTCTTCTACTGACTTCTTCCTTAGACTTGCATTCTCGTTCTGCCAGCATATGTTAAATTTGACGTCTTACATATCGATTCCAAAGGGAACTAAAATAACACATTTGACATTGGAGCAAGACTCTCACCTGCGTAAACGTTTCTTTTTGCCGATTGCTCCTCTGCTGGGCAAGGTACTGAATAAGGGCGTTATTTTCTGGTGACCCTCGTACTCCGATCGCTGATCTTCGTCTTAACTTTAATGCATTTGGGGACTTCCCTGAAATGGGACGCAGGAGGAAAAAATACAACGAAAAATTACAGCAGAATACTTACAGCTTTTTCATTATTATTTTTTTTAATACTGGTTTGTGTTATTTATGGAAACAGCCATATTTAGCTGCTCAGCTCAGGAAACCTTCCTTCTCTTTCATGCTGTTTTTCAACCAACTCAAAATAGATCCTAAAACTCTGCTAACAGAAAAATAAGACTTAGAACATTCATTTTCTATGTAAGAAAAGAAGGAGGACAGAAAGCAAGTTTTATAGTTAACTAAACCACTGAGAAATTGAGCCGTCCTTCTCTTACTTTTTCAGTTGCAGGTTACGGAACCATACACAGTATTTGCAGAATTTGTCTCACTACTCAACTCCTTTGTGAAGCTCACTGACAGAAAAGGTTTCTGTCACCAGGACAGAAAAAAAATAGAATAGGGAATGAGTGCAAATAGAGAATTGAATCAAATTCCTGTCCTTGGATATATTCATACTCAGCCACACAACCTGAACCTGACCAAACTTTGAAGCCTCTGACCAGGGATTGCACTAGATGACCTCCAGATGTCCCTCTGAGAAGGACAACAGGGCACGAATCATTCCAGCCTTACCTATAGATGGACTAATAAAACTTTCTTGAGTAATCCCAAATTCAGCAGTTGTTACAGTTGCAAAGTCAACAGTTTTTCTCCTCTGTTTCTCCACTATTCCACAACAGGACTTTTCTTCCGCTTTGTCCCTCTTGGGTGGCAAGCAGCATTCAGCCCCCAACGAACCACGTCCGCTTCTTGAAAATTTCTCCTTACTGTTCAAAGGCCAGGAAGGTTCACCAACCACATCCCCATTTAGTGTATCAGAAGCGCATCCAGCAAGCGGACAGCTGGCATCCTTTCTGCTGTGGTACAATTCCTTCTCTAGCACTTTGGAGTATTTCAGGGTGTGTTTTTGCAACCGCACTTGGTTCCCATCACTCAAGTTCTCCTTCTCAGATGCCATTGTGGCTTTTGCTTCAGTCCCTTTGCAAATCTTCTGGTCTTTTGACAGATCAGAGAAAGAGGTCTCCTCTTTCTCTTCAGCGTTTCTCCTCTCAGTAACTTTCAGGGTAGCGTTTACAAGCTTTGATTGTCTGCGCATTGTTAGTGATGGATTCTGAGACTAACGAAACATTGTGTCATTCGTTGCTCTCCCGTAATGACAGCTCCCTATCAAAGAGAATAAGAAATGTTAGCAGGCATTCGGTAAGAGCCCACTACCATCCTCATACTACCAAAACTTGGAATTCCCTGGACTTTTCTACAGCGAGGGGTTTATCAGTGTGTGTGGAAAAGGAAAGCTGCATCTCCAGAAAGCTACACAGAAAAGACGTAAAAAGGCTGGGAAGAAAAATAAAAATGCACACCTGTCACCTCACCACAGACGTTTCAGGAGCACATAACTATGAGGCTGTGCTTTTACCCTATGACAAACGTCATGTTAGAATCAAATAAGTGAACCACGATCACGCTGTGATTGCTTTGCTATAATAAACAGTGCAATAAGTATTAGTTAGTATTAGTAAAGACTAACTTGGGGAAGTTAAAGACGCTAATGTCTTTTGCGCTTGGTTTCCTTCATTTTAAAATTAAACACAGGAAAATAAGTCAGAAACGTCGCTCCCACAGAGGCATACTTTTTCTGTATATCGTGGAGCAGGAATTAAGCCGTTAAAATCCCGCAAAAGTCACAGCAAGACCTGACACCCCCTTCCCTGGGGTTGTACAGAGACGGGGCTGGGCGAAGGGTCCCTGGTGACCCTTGCAGGGAGGAAACCCCTTGTCCCGGTCCCCTCTGAGCGACCCGTTCCCCTCTGAGCCCCCCGGCCCCTCAGGATCCCCACAGCACCACTGGGTCCCCTCAGGATCCCCTCAGCGCCCCCCGATTCCCTCAGGATCCCCTCAGGATCCCCTCAGCACCTCGCCCCCCTCACAGCCGCCTCACCGCCGCTGCCGCCCGCCTCTCGCGTTCAAACCGGGCCGCCCGGCCGCGTATCCCTCCGCGCTTTCCCCCCCCTTCCGGCTCCTCTTCCTCACAGCCCGCAGCCACCATGGCCGAAGGTTCTCAGGGACAAAGCGGCACCCCCAGGCCCCAGCCGAGCCCCTGCCCTCGTCCCCCGGAGCCGGTAGGGGGGGGATGGGCTGGGGACTCTTTAATATCCCGCGCGCGGAAGGATCAAGAACCGTTAGAACGAACCACTTTGAAAAAAACCGCCCCTCTGACACCCCCACGTGACTGGAGAAGCCAATCACAGACCACGCTCGGCACCGAGTCACTGTATGCAAATACAACATCTCTCTCCTCCGCTGATTGGCAGGAAGCAGCGCTCCGCCCCTCCTCCCCGCCTCCAATTGGTCAGCGGGCCGGGGCGGGGCGGGGCGCCGATTGGGCGCGGCCGCTGTCGCTCGGGCGCTGCGCTTCCGGGTTCGTGCAGCGGGAGGAGCGGGCGGGCAGGCAGGCGGCATGCGGCGGGTGACGCTGTTCGTCAACGGCAGCCCCCGGAACGGGAAGGTGCGGACGGGGGGGAGCGGGGGCTGGGGAGCCCGGACCCGGGAACGAGGGGGGCAGGGGGCAGAAGTTAAGGGAGCCGTGGAGCCAAGGAGCCGTGGGTTTGGGGAGCCCGGGGGGCAAGGGGTCAGGCAGCTGGGGGGTTGGGGGAGTCGTGTGGGGGAACCGTGGGTTCGGGGGTCCCCAGGGAGCCAGGGAATAAGGGAGTCAAGGAGCCAGGGAACCGTGGAATAAGGGAGCCAGGGAACCATGGAACAAGGGAGTCAAGGAACCATGGAATAAGGGAGCCATGGAACCAGGGAACCACGGAATAAGGGAGTCAGGAACCAGGGAGCCAAGGAAGCAGGGAACCATGGAACAAGGGAGCTAAGGGTACCAGGGAATAACTGGGCTTTGAGAAGAGCTCCGTGGTCCCGCTGGTACCAGGGGAAGCTGTCCTACCTGCCACAGAACGGCCGCCCCTCCGGTGCTGTGCTGGGCCCCTCACCACAAGGACGTCGAGGTGCTGGAGTGTGTCCAGAGAAGGGCTGCGGAGGGCCGGGAGCACAAGGCCTGAGGGAACCGGGGGTGTTTGGTCTGGGGAAGAGGACTCAGGGCAGATGTTACTGCTCTTGCAACTGCCTGAAAGGAAGCTGTGGGGAGCTGGGGGTCGGCCTCTTCTCATGACTAACCAGTGATAGGACCAGAGGGAATGGCCTCAAGTTGCACCAGGGGAGGTTCAGGCTGGAAATGAGGAGACATTTCTGCTCAGAAGGAGCAGTCGGGCGTTGGGACGGGTGGCCCAGGGAGGTGGTGGCGTCACCGTCCCTGGGGGTGTTCAAGGGAGGGTTGGGCCTGGTGCTTGGGGACGTGGTTCGGTGGGTGACAGTGGTGGTATGGGGGTGGTTGAACCAGGTGATCTTGGAAGGCTTTTCCAACCTTAATGATTCTAGGATTCTGTGAAATTTTGCTAGTTTCTTTAAAAGCTATGTGGTACTAATATCTCCTGAGCGATCAAAGCGCAGGTTGCAGAGCCCAACCTGTACCCGACTAGCATGGGAACACCTTCCTTCCCCCGTCGGAAGGGGGTGAGGGCCCTGAAAGGGCAGAGCTGGGCAAACAGGGGTCTCCAGCTGCCTCTCTTCTCCCCAGGTCGTGGCCGTGTATGGCACGTTGTCGGATTTGCTGTCTGTGGCTAGCAATAAGCTGGGCATAAAGGCGACCAGTGTTTACAATGGAAAAGGCGGACTCATCGATGATATCGCGTTGATTAGGTAAGATTTATCCAGTAAAACTCAAATCATGGATGTGGACTAAGAGGCTTAATAGCCTGTCGGTGCTCTGACCTTAATCAATAACATGAGCTTTCTGTCAAAACAGATCTGTTTCCAGCCAGTATCCTCAAAGGTGCTTTCACCTCCAGGCTACGTAATGCTCTGTGGAACTTCAAAGCGTTTCTGTTTGGGTGAATCAGAATTGGACACAAGCTGCGTTTTATGCCTTTTAACATCCCTCTGTGTTGATTCACGGTGCAATGAATGCACCAGCAAAGTCCCACTGTTCCATTCAGCGCTGGCATGAGTTGTTTTTTTTTGAAAAGGAGACAAACGGTAGCATTGCTTTGGCTCTGTATAATCCACCCAGAGTGGGGAGAAAAGTAACTTTTGTAAAATTAAACTTGAGTGACAAAAGTGATCCCTACCTGATGGATACCGATATCTATTGGTAGCATCTCTGGTGAAGTTGACAGTATTGCAATCGCCTGGAGCCTGCAAAATCAGGACAAAAATCAGATACTTCAGTTGTAACTAATGGCCACTGATTATCATTTACCTGAAAGTAATCATGAAGGGATCTTCCTGTCCCTTAGATGAAAAAAATCTATGCTTAATCCTTTATCTTTCTCTTCCCCCTTTCAGGGATGATGATGTCTTGTTTGTCTGTGAAGGGGAACCATTCATCGGTAAGTCTCTGTAACTCTTGTTTGACCTCTTCTTTAATGGAGAGAGGGTTTGGTTTGCTTTAGGTGAATTAACAAAATTCATTTTCTGCTGTTCTCAGAATATATCTGTTGCCACATGAAGGATTTTGAAATGGTCCCAGTTCTAATATTTGTCGTGTTCTCCTCACCTGTGTAGATCCTCAGACTGATGCGAGACCTCACGAGGAACTAACCGGGTCGCACACGGACTGGCTAACGCTCAATGTTGGAGGCCGATACTTCACCACGACACGGTAAAAATGGGACTAGTTTGCCTCCTGAGGGACTTGATTTCAGTGGTTACAGCAGCTGGCAGTTGGTGTGTGCTCAGGTGGTGAGGCTCTGGATGCTCTTGAGAAAGAGCTACGAAAATCCCTGACTGTTTACTAGGAGGCCTTTAACTGCTGCAGCTCTTTTTGGTATTAGGCATTTGCTGCTGCAGTTTTGCAACAAATTCCTCAACAGTTCCCACGTGTGGTAGAACTGGTGGAAAGCCCGAACGGGCCTAGCTTTATCCCTGGAATATTTCAGATAACTAAGTGCTTTGTATTTAAAACACCTCTGAGATAACTTAGGCCAGAAACGTGTTTTGTTATTGTACTGGATGAAATTACACCAGTGCGGTGTTGTAGCTGTTGGAGGGCGTATCGCACGCCATTACTGCCTTCGAGCTGCCAAGGGCAGGAGATACATTGCAACCAGCGAGTGTCTCTCTTTGCTTTTACCATGGAAAGTATAGCTAAAACTGCACTGCCTTTATTTTCTAGGAGCACTTTGGTTAATAAAGAACCTGACAGTATGTTGGCCCACATGTTTAAAGATAAAGGTTAGTATCTTGAAATAAAATTCACCTTTTAAGCTAGTAAATTAGCTAAGTAGGTAAAAGGCACTATCAAGTTGAAGCTCTTGTTCATGTGTTTGGGGTCTTTTATTTTAGATTTTCTTCTTTTTGTTGTGTCTTGCTGCTTTGTCACTGGGATCGATGGGCAAACACTGTACAAGATGGTCTTTATGAAGCAGGGGCCAAGTAACATCTTATTCTAGCAGTGGCTCTTATGCAGGTGGTGAAATATGTTTTAGTTATTTACAGGAGGAGAGAGTTAGATGTAGGGGATATTGTTCCCCCACTCTTAATTTCCTTCCTTTTCTCTAAAAAACACCCTTTCAAGTGGAAAGTAGCCCCTTGGCAGTAACAAACCGAAACTGAAGCAAATGCTTTTCTATTAATACATCAAACTTAATTGCATGTATTTCGTGGAAACAGATGCTTGGGGAAATAAACAAGATCATAGAGGAGCATTTCTAATTGACCGCAGTCCAGAGTATTTTGAGCCAATTCTGAACTATTTGCGTCACGGGCAGCTCATTGTAAATGATGGCATCAATTTGCTAGGTAAGTATTACCTGGATGGCATCTCCTCAGTTATTACTCTTTACAAGTCAAACTACGCCCTCTGGTAAATATGATGAAATCACTGGCACTTTTTATATGATTATCCACATGTTTAGGATTTTTCTATGGTGACTTTACTCTCGAGCAGTGCTATTCCAAATCTTTGGTTTAATAAATTGTTTAAGCTTATCTTGAGAGGACTAAAAATTCCATACTGAATTAATATCTGGCCGCGATCTTGGACTTGAGATCTTTAACTCAATGCTGGTATTGGAAACATCCTGATTTGTTCCTCTTTTAGTGTAGCTAAAGTAATAGAGCTCTAACAAGTGAGGAAATTAGACTGAACTCATGGTCCCCCAATACTAAGGATGGATTAACATAAAGTTTCTGGGCTGAAGAGTGGTGTCTTGTTTAATGGCTCCTTGTAAATAACAAGTACTGCTTTGTTTTGTTAGGTGTTTTGGAAGAAGCCAGGTTTTTTGGTATCGATTCACTAATTGAGCATCTAGAAATAGCTATTAAGGTAACTTGCTTGCTTTTATACATGAACGTGCATGTCCTGTTCTTCCAGACAATATATAACTTAGTCCTATCTGTATTAGCTCTTAAACAACTCTCTCAACAGAATTCACAGCCAGCAGAGGATCATTCTCCTATATCGCGAAAAGAGTTTGTGCGATTCCTGCTGGCAACCCCAACCAAGTCTGAGCTGCGATGTCAGGTGCGAAAATGCAGACTTTGTCTCACTTTGTAGGATTGGTGTCAGGTGGTGAAATATCCTGCAGCATCATATGACAAATAGCACGAAGTTCAAATGCTTCCCCACCTCTTTTTAATGGAATTTTGAGTCCAAGCTGTGGCAGAGTGACTTAAGTAGGAAATTTGAATGTGATGTTTGGACAGCTTTCCTTCTTCAGGGTGAAGGTTTCCTGGAGGAACAATTTGCTAAGCTGTTCTATTTAAATGTGAGATGCGATTGAATAACCTAAGCCAATGCTTTAGAGCTTTGCATTTGCATTAGTCTTACATAGTGGAATAGGTGGTCCTGTTGTGTGTATCTGTGTTCTTGTATCTTTGTGTGTGAGTCTCTTAACTTTTTGTGTTCTGAGCTACACCTCATTTTCTGTAACTTCTGGGGTTTTTGTTTTTAGGGTCTCAATTTCAGTGGAGCAGATCTTTCACGACTAGATCTGCGCTATATAAACTTCAAGATGGCCAACCTAAGCCGTTGCAACCTAGCACATGCCAACTTATGCTGTGCGAATCTTGAAAGAGCTGACCTCTCTGGATCAGTGCTCGATGTAAGTAAGGATTACGTCTTGGAAAGTCTGGGTTATCCTTTCCTTATTTTAAGGAAGGGGGAATTGGAACAAGCAGATAAATGTAAATCATAGTTCTTTCATGTTTCTGATACTATTCTAGTTAGATCACTTCAAAAGCTTTTATAAGCTATCTTAATAAGCAAAAAAAAAAAAACCTGCCCCTCTGTAGGAAAGAGGGGGAAACAAGAAAGGCAGTGGGAGAGAATTACATGCTGTCCAGATGATGAAGTTAGTATAGCACATTTTTACACTATCTCACAATAACAAGGCTGTTGTACTTTAATAGATTGACTTCCTAAACAGAAATTAAGACCATAAGCTGGCTGTTTTTGGCATTGTTCATGGACCTCATTCATACATTTATCTCCATCAGTGTGCAAACCTCCAAGGGGTGAAGATGCTGTGTTCCAATGCAGAAGGAGCATCTCTAAAAGGGTGCAATTTTGAAGATCCATCGGGCCTTAAAGCTAATTTGGAAGGTAAGGAGTTCTGCCTGTTTGGAAATGGAACCACATGTATTTTTAGTTCCATGTGGCAGATCCAGCCGTGGTTTGTGCAGTCCATCTTTACATGAGAAGAGGCCATATATGCAGGGCTGAGTGTGCGACTATATAGCCATTAAACTCCAAGTTCTGCCTTGACCTCTGTCAATTTACATGGCTCTGAGCAAGTGTCTTTCTGGAGTTCCTGCATTTCTGACTGTTCTTCTTGGTAAAAATGATATTTTATTTTTTTTGGTATTCTAGGTGCTAACCTGAAAGGCGTTGACATGGAAGGCAGTCAGATGACAGGAATTAATCTCAGAGTTGCAACGCTGAAAAATGCGAAACTAAAAAACTGTAATCTGAGAGGAGCAACTTTGGCAGGAACTGATTTGGAAGTGAGTTCTAATTAATTCTATATACTAAATAGTCAACTGATAAAATTTTAGGGATTGTTGGCTTTTGGCTGATTCTCCACCTCCATACTAGACAGAATGTAGTAGTCGTTTCATTAGTCTTAGTGAGATAGGGATCACCTAGAGAATCCTATTTCATTCTTGCCTCAGTTTGGAAGATGTGTCTGAAGTCTTGGATTTGCAGTGTCTCAAAGCCCCAGGAATGGCACGCATCTTCTGCGAAGTGAAGCCTGGAAATACTGCTAAACTCGTAGTGTGAGGTCATGCCAACACCAAGGAGAAACACAGTTCCCTGTTCTGTTTGTATTTTCTCCTGGTACGTCATCTGTAGAGAAGTAATGGAATCTTACCGAACTGATGGCATGTGGTACGCTCCTCTTGCTGTAGAAACACAAACTAGCTCATTTCAAGCTATGTACATTAGCAGCTCTTCCTCAAGTTCTAGAGAAGCATTCAGAACAGTATCTGATGAGATCTCAAGAGGCACCTGTCTTCTAGCCTTGCTTAACAAGCAGTAGTAACTCCTGGAAGGTAATTTGATATAAAGAGTACAAGTCTAACAACTTAAAATAAATCCAGCTTTTACTATGAAAAGCAACCACTTTCCTACAAGAAATAAACTACACTAGAGCGATACACTAAAGGAAATTGAAATTATTGAAGTGGGCATGGCATCTGTATAAATAAGGTAAGGTTTTGATCAAACTTCTGTACATACTCAACTAATACTGAATCTTTCTTTTGTTCTTTAGAATTGTGATCTTTCAGGTTGTGATCTACAAGAAGCTAATTTGAGGGGATCTAATGTAAAAGGAGCTATTTTTGAAGAGATGCTGACACCTTTGCACATGTCTCAGAGCGTCAGATAGGGAAGAGAATATGCTGAAGAGGAAGGAATGAAAACATTTGTGACTTTCTTCACCTCCTCCCCTTCTTAAGTTAGAAGTAATGGTTATTAGACGACTTATATTTGCAGTAGTGCCTACGTAAACTCTTTGATCACTTTTTGGGGAGGGAGCTTTAACTGAAGAGGTAGAAATAGGTACTGTTTCTGCCTCTGAACAGAGTGAGGAAGGGGGCTGGTTCTAGGACCAGAATGTGTTTGTTTTTTCTTTTTTTTTAAAGATTCATTGTTTAGCATTGCCTCACTTTGGAATGCGTTTTAATTTATAAAGCACAATATATGCAATTCTATTTATTAAATCTGTAGCTGCAATATGAATAGAAGATGTTATTCATGTATAGTAGCAAAGAAGTTCAGGTTTACAGTTGTTACAGTTAGTGTATTTACGGTTAGTTTCTTCATTCATGCATAGTGTATTAAATGACCGATGTGGTTTTAGCAATGTCCACAGGCTGTTTTCAGGTACTCTTGCCTTCTGGGGTGAAAACAGTAGTTAACTGTCATCATAGGTAACGTATTGCCTTGTAGTAGTTAGAATTCAGGTATAGAACAGCTTTATCATCATCTAAAATGTGCTGTGGAAGCCTTCTCCTGAAGGGATCTGCGTACACAGCAGACTGAGTTATAACAGAAACACCCCGATCAGAAGTTGTATGGCTTACTTAATCCTTTCTGTGTTAGTATAAAATTGCACTATCAATCACAGCTGCTCAGAAACATGCTGTTGCTTTTAATTGTCCTGTCCGCTCCCAACCTGGAGTACCTGTCGATGTTTCATTCTTTGTGGGAACTTAAATGTGTGTAAGGAAATACAATCCACTCTCACCAAAGTAGAGATAGGCATTGGGGCCACAGCACTTACTCCTTTCTCCTGTCGTGACTCCAGTATATGAATAAATGGCACCCCTTTCGCCTCAATGTACTATGCAAATACTATTGTACACTGAATCCTTGAAAGCATGAGCGTAATCCTTTCCCCAGCCAGATCTTAATATACCACTTTGGGCCTGCTTGAAGTGGCTGTAAAAGCCTCTTGCATGGGGCAAAGCGCCCTCTCTGCAACTGCTTTACCTGTGAGCAAATACGGAACTATGACTTCTGCGGTGCAGAAAGCCTCTCAGCATTTCTTTAAGTGGTGGTGCACTTCATTTAATAAGCTGTTTCCGCTGTATCAATCTAGTTCTCATCTAACAAAACCTTTATTTTCTATACAATCAAAAAGCACATGAAGAAACTATACCAAAACAAAAAAAAGGTGCATCAAGAACTCATACCTCAGATGCTTACTTAACATACCCCAAAGTTACAACTAACATTGAATCCAAGGAAATGCAGCTGTTACTGGAAGCTAAGAACAAACCTATCCTAAAACTTACAGAATGTGATGCTGTTAAGTGGTTTGAGTTGCAGTTACTTCGTTGTGTTGCCTTTTAGATGCAGATTTGCTGTCCTCTGAACAGAAGTCATACTGTCTCAGTAGTTGCTATGAAAATGCTGCTTTGCTGTCAATCTATAAAGGTTAGTTTAGGAACGGTTTATGATTTGTTTGGGGAGAAGTGCAGGTTTCTCCCTTATTTTCAAGTTGGGTTGACTCAGGCATATCACGTGTGAACTTCCAGGACTCAAAATCCTACAGCCATGTGGTTTGGAATTAGGATTTCTTTTCCTTCTGGATTCCCTGGCTTCTTGAGCTGTCTCTAGGACAGCACCATAGCCTTGGTGAAATACAGCTGTAGGGAAGTACTTTGATTTTGCAGTCCTGTCTCCCACCTCATCGCTTTCATCGAGTGATGTATATGTTGCAGAAGAAGAAGATTCCTAGGGCTAGAGAAATAAATGAATTATTTTTCTTTATCTTATTTTCTAGCTAGCAGAAGTAAAATATTGTATGGAAAAAATATATTTTCATAATCACTGTGTATAAAATATATTTGAACTTTCACTGAAGCACTATGTTTTAAATGATCACAGCATGTGGCATCATTCATTCACAGATGAATTTAAGGTACCTCTTTTGCTACAACAAAGCTGTATGAATAGCCCAAAGTGGCGTATTCAGAGATTAAAGGTTCCAGCCTAATTTAAATTGCATTAATAAAAGTGTGAGATATAGACGTGTCTTGGTCTTTATTTAAAAAAAAAAAGGCAACATAAACTCAACCTTACGTGACTCTAACTTGGAAAGACAAGTTATAAGAGATGCCAAACTTTAAATTTGATAGCTCCTTGCATACAAATTTAAAAATATTGTAGCTGAAGTTCATTTCTGCCTTTCATGAGGAGCCCTTGGGGGGGGACTGCTGCAGTTTCCAATTCACTCTGAGAACTTTCCCCGTGTCTCCTTGTTTTTTTTTAACTTGTCATTCATCTGCTTTGTCCCCACCCATCATATTTGTTTAATAAAACAGCTGGAATCAGAAGATAGTAACCACAATTTCCATAGGTATGTATGCTATTTAAGGCCCACTTTCCACATCAGAGCTTATCATCACACAGTACAAGCAGCTTCGCTGCTTTACTTTACTTACTAAGGAAGTGCTAAAGCTTTTCCGGATGAAAAAGCAAAACTGCTTGACTGTGGTCTATAAAGGGCTCATGATTTCAGTCTAATAAAGTACACGGTACAACAGTGACAACACAAATACAAGGCATCTGTATTGGTGCTGTAGATCACCCTGAGAACAACATTTGGAAATGCTATTCTTACTGCAGTTTCTCAGCTACAGCACGCTTCTTTGGGTTAGGAATGTCAAAACTTGTGAGTCTCTTAGGCTTGTTAGTGTCTAAATAGGTTCAGAAACACCTTTCCAAAGCTTTGATAAAAGAGGTTGTGATTCTTGGAATGGGAATCCCCAAACCCAGATTCTGCAGGCAAGTCCCAGCCTTCCACATAGGTACTAACTGCAGTGACAGACATTCACATTTCCCTTCATGAACCAGTAAAACTTGTGCATGTGAAGGTCTGGGAGCTCTTCTGAAGGTTGTGTCAAGCCTATTTTCCAGTGTCCAAAAACTAAAGAGAGGTCACACGCTAGCCCCAGCTCCGCACTTTGATTTCTTTTGCCAGCATGAAGCTGGCACCCGCCTGACAAAGCCAGACCAAAGCACTCCCAGCCCTCGGAGCAGGCTCCATTCGGGCTCTGCCTCTGCCAGAATCAGTTTTGTTTGTTGGTTTCCATTACGCAGGGCTGTAAAACTATTTGTGGGCAAACAAAACCAGCTGAACTCTTTTTCCTAACCTCCCACCTCCTTTATATAACGTGTGGCTGTGGTCTGGAGTTGAGCAGAAGACATGAGAACAGCTCACTTGGCATTGCAGCTCCTGGTGCTCCTGATGTGCTTCAGGAGGGCAGCTTTGCACCTATAGGAAACCTGCTGTGAAACACAACTGCTGAAAAATATTAAAAGCAGGCTGTTGTTAGATTTAGCTTTAATTGGTGGGTTAATAAGAGGTGCAATTATTGGGCTAAGCAATTATTGCGCTCCCTCTTTAAATGCTATCCTTCAGGATGTGCAAAATCTTATATTCAATTTGAAATAACCTTAATTGTTGCTAGGCTGATCAGAAAAGGAAATAATGCTCCTAAAACAGTTACAGGAAAATCCCTTTTCAAGTGCTCTGCCTACGCTAAGGTAACCTTTCCCCATCCAGAAACAAACCATTTTCGCAGCTTGATCAGTTCATCAGCTGAAGCTAAGTGCTGGCTACTCGTGCTGTGTGTGTGCATTAGAGCAGGAAGAATTACTCTTTGCTGAAGTCACTAAACCCTCCTCACGTTATTTACTTACTAAATTACATTTAATCCACTAATCTCAAAGAGGTTGTGGGGGCAGGAAGCGAGGATGTTTGAAGACTGCGAAACGTGATACACTCAGCTGCACAGAAAACGGTGCACAGCAAGTCAAAATAGCAGCCAGGTGGATGAAAAAACGAATTAAAATAAAGAGATTTCTGCAGTTAAAGTTACTTAATCGAAGTGCTGAATGCAAATGGCTACCAACCTCTTTATAAAAGTGCAGTGCATAAAGTTTCAAGAGCCAAAAACTCCGAAGTATTTCACTGTATACACTCACACACAAGTATGTATGTGTGCACATTCATATATATATAGAATAAAGTGCCTGGGGAGTCCTGGTCAAGGAAGAGCCCATCTTACAACAGAGGGTCCCTTCCCCACATTTACAATCTAATAAACTTGTCTATTTGATCAGTTTAGTACTGCTTTGCACTTTATAGAGCAAAGAATATGAAGGTATTTTAATGCAGACATTGAGGAGGGGGACTTTCAAAGGAGCACAAAATGCCCTGTGTGCTTGTGCAATCTTAGGCTCCTGCTAATGCATCAAAGGTTTGTTTCCTTCAGGTCTTGTACAGAGACTAAACTGAATTCCTCATCCATTTCAAGTCCTGTAAGGCACACTCATCAAATTCAAAGAGTTCTTACTTTAAAAAGCGTATATATTTAGGAGCCACTGAAAGGAACGACTGTTTTCCACGGGGCAACCACAGCCAGCTAGATCTGAATGTCAGATTTACAGCCTCTTAAAAAAAAAAGGCTGTTACCATTGCGGCTCTTAGCAAAAACAGCTGAATTTAATAGCTACACCAGGGCGTCCCAATTATGTGCTTTATTTCTTTACGTGATAGCAACATTAAGAACAAAATTGCAGTCCACAAGATTGAATTAGATGAAGTCACCTGCTGTGAAAGGTTTGGTGTTGGGGTGGTTTTATATAAAAGCAAGGCAACAAGCAAACTCACAGGACGTTTTCCAACGGGGAAGAGGTGGAGTGATTCTGCAACCTCTCTCAGCAAGCAGGTAATGTGCTTGAACAACACACCACGTCCCATTTCACTTATTCAGTCCTTAGAGATGCTCGTATTGGAAGAAATTTGCATTAGAAGATACCGCAAAGAGCAATTTTTAAAGAGTGCTAGAACAGAAACTGGCTGAAATGAACATACCTGTCAAATATCAACAGGGACTTTCAGTGAACCTTTAAGATCCAGGCGTTCCTAAAATTCTGAGAGGGTGTTCAAAAATCCTCATTTAGCTCTGCATCCAAATTCCTCAGATGTCAAATCTTTTGCTAAGGAGCTAATCCACTTTGAGGGACTCCAAATCCAGCTGTGACTCGCATGTAGGCACAGTGCCACTGGGGTGCAGAGGATCAGAACCGAAGATTCACTCCCAAAATGTAACATTTCTGTGACTCTATAAGATAAAAGTTGAGCTTTAAATGACATTATGATCAAAAAGATGTTCTTTTTTTTTTCTCTCACAGCATGGAGAAGTCCAGGAAGGCCTTTGTTGGTATCCTCCTGTTTACGGTGTCTGTGGAAATCTGCTTGGCTCAACACTGGTCTTATGGCCTGCAACCAGGAGGAAAAAGGGACGCGGACAATCTGGGAGAAGCGCTTCAAGAGGTAGGTTCAGGATTGTAAAGCAACTCCGTTGGTTTTGCTGGGATCCCTCACCTGTACCAGATGCAAGCAAAGAAGCCATGTGATGGTATCAGAGGTGGCTCAGGCGTTACCGTGTGTTTCTCTCTCCACGTGTATATGTTACACAAACACACATACATGGACAGGCTTTCCTTAAAGTAGAAACTGGAGAGCTGATCATTATGTGGCACAAGGGTAAGACAACATTTCACAGCCTTGCATAAAGAACAGTACCGTCTACTGCAGACACAAGGCTTGCGCAGTCTCCTCTGAAGCAGAGATCAAAATTTGACTTCCAGGTTAAACCTGATCTCATCCTGTCCCTAGATTCAGCCAATATTCCGATCAGCTGCTTTATGACAACTTTCATCCACCGCAGTGAGAACGTGGCAACGGGCAGCTGTTGTGGGATTAGATGGCAGGCACTTAAATGAAGGATTCGAACCACAAAGCAGATGTGGAAAGTTCTGTCTACCGAGGCTTTTCCCATGCTTTCTAATATTTCACGTGTAGGCTCTTGTAACTGCAGTTGTAGCATTCGGATTTAAAGTTTGCTATAGCCCAAGTGCAGCACCTGGGGAAAGGGAGAATTTAAACTGTGCAGTGGAACAGTTTCACCTGGATCTGCAACTAGGGCATAGCTGCCTTAGCGGAGAAATCTCTTCTCATGAAGGCTGTGTCCGTTCCCAATTCAGATTGCAAATGACGTGGAAAAATTAGGGGAAGTGCAGAAGACGGAATGCCCTGGCTCGTATCAGCGTCCCAGATTCAGTGATCTGAAGGAAGCCATGGTAAGTAACATGGTTTTTCTTTTATCACTGTGGAATACAGGGGACTAGTCCAGGCTGGGAAAGAACAGGGCAGGGGTGGGGTAGGAGTGATTAAAGAAGAGGCTTGTCAGCTTCGTTTGCATATGCTGATACAGGTTGTACCCTTATTATCTGCATCGTGCTCAAGTACCTCCAAGAAAAACAAACAAAGTCAAACACATTCTGTCTACCTTAATACTAATCTACACAGCATTCACAGATGCTTAACTTCAGGGGTGCACTTTGCCAGCTGAAGGACGGAGCCATATGGAAGCTGCTGCTCCCAAGGTCCCCAGACTGGGAAATGTATTTTCCGTGAGATGCTCTAATGCAGTGACAGCAGAGAGTTCACACAGACACTAACTGCCACAGAAAGAACATTCTCAAGCAAAACCATGCTCTTCAAACCATACAGCAACACCTTGGTCAGGCCAGATGGCCACCACTTTCTGGGCAATGTCTCTGAGTTGTCCTAGAAATTGAAACACTCAATCTCTACTTCATTTTTTAATCAAAGACCAAACATTTCCACTACGTACTCTTGCCTTGCTCCAAGGAAGCTGTTCTGAATTGCTCAGAAACTCGGTAACAGCAATGCAGACAGGTCAGTCCAACTTCTGTTCGCTTCTCATGCAGAAGCCTCCTAAATTCCAGGGTTTCTTTTAGGTCATCATTAATCCTATTTGTAAAGAACATAAAATGGGATCTATGCCTGTGACTCTGCCTTCCAATGGCACTACTTTCAGTACACAGAGCCAACAGTAACTTTGTATGTTTATACTTTTTTTTTTTGGCCTGCAAAAGACCGTATTAGGCACGGACTGATAGCAGAAAAATTATCAGGATATATGGAATGAGTTCTTTGATGGTTTTTGCTCACTGAGGGAAACTTGGCCTTCCTTTGCAGTCAAATTCTGAGGTTTGCTTGGAAACTGCTGGTAATCTTACACAATACGTGCAAAAACTTGTAGGCCTCTGCATCAAGCGGTTACTTTGCATACTTATTCTTGTAACATAGCCTGAACTATGTGGCCTTCTCGCTGCTTAATGACTTTGAAAACAAATTAAAACTTTTCCAGATGCAGGTTTTCCAATGTAACACATTCCTGGAGTTGATACAGGAATATTACGCAATGCGAGGGGAGGTGTCAGGAAATGGCCCACCCCATGGAAAAAACTTTTCAAGTTACCTTCATCATTTCCTGGAGCAGCCGGTACTGAGGGCAAACAAAGATACACCTAGCTAAGATACGAAAGGGAAAACAATAACACATTCAGCATGTTGATCCAAAACACTTCAGGCTTTCAACTCAAGAGGTAACAACGTAAATAAATATTCATAGGAGACCAGATCCAGCAGGATGTGGCACAGCAATGCCATTCTAACAGTACCAAGGTACAGAGAGAAAGGTAGCAGGGCAACTGTCCCACCCTCTAACACTTTTATAAGCAGAGCTGTCTTGTCTCTGGTGTCTTGGCCAACTGCTTAAGCTCACGGCCATTTCACATACTGATGCTTTGTGTAAGTTCATGCTGCTTTTCCTGAGCTGCTGTCAAAATGTAGTGTTCAACAGCTGTCAGGTTGCACTCCAAGAACTGCTGCAGCGGTGGGCCCATTAACAGATGTAAAGTTGGTCATGGACTTTGGGATGAAAAGGGCTATTATAAGTGTCAGTTACATTATACTGTCTGATCAGATCCCCGGGCAGGTGGCGGAGAGATCATGTCGGGTCAGATTTATGTCATTCTAATCCTCCTTCCAATGCAAACCACACTATGAATATGTTAGCATCTGACTGGGCTTTAAAATTCCATCATCAAAGTTCTTTCTTCTCTTTAAAATTGGTGTATGTGTGTGCTTACAGGCAAGTCTGATTGAAGGAGAAGCCAGACGAAAGAAGATTTAAACCCACAAAGCCAAAGGAACAACGGACCCAGAATAAAATTTCAAAGCAACGTTAAAACCAATTCCTCCTAAAATGGATTAGATTTCATGATGTGAATAAATTCTGTGAAGTTGTATTAAAGTAGTGGAAGATGCTGTTGTATGGGTTACCGGCTTAAAAGAGAACATGTTCTAGTCCGGTGGTGGGGAATCAGCACCATAGGGTTGGCTTTTTCTGTAATGAAAACTTGGACACGACAGCTTTTGTTTCACACACATGGACAATGCCTGGGCAAAGGCACTGTCTGATCCCCCATCTCTGGATAAAGTAGCAATACAACATTAAAAATTAAGAGTAAATTTACTGTTGGAAGGCAAATCCTCTCATACGTCAGTAGGCCACACATGAAAGACTTTTATGTTTGTTTTTTTTTTTTACTGGTTCACTCATAAAAACTACATTTATATTAAAAAGGTATTTACAAACTTTACAATAGTTAATACATTTAAAAAAAAACACAAGAATTTATACACCTTGCTTTACAGACTTTGTGAATCACGCGCCATTTACCCAAAGAGATGCAGACTCCATTTCCAAAGCTTGGCTCCTACTTTCTCCAGAGCCACTTTAAAAGCTGTATTTTTTTTGCTGATTCAACTGCAGAGGATTAAAGAGCAGGAAAAAAAAGTATTTGCAGTCTGTAGAGGTGGGTTTTGTAACTAAACCATCACACCCAGCATCTCAAAGCACTCACAAAAACACGTTACACAACATCCACATTCTCCTGAATTCCAAACAAACATGTCTCGCAGTTTATCATGTCATTAAACCCTTGTAATACCAACAGTGATCGACTACATCAATGAACACCAGGCATGCTGGGGCTGAATTTCAGAGCTGCTGAGGACTTGCACCTCCGTGCACGCACACAAAAACTGCAGACTGTTCTTCCCGAAACGCAGGTCCAACGCGTGCAGTCAGGCATGTCCCATGAATTCAGTGACAGCCTCAAACCAGCTCAGACCAAGGCTGCACAAACAGATGTTGTTCACTTTTGTTAAGCTCCTCCATCTCCCAACAGCCATGACTCCTTTGTGTACTTGCCATGGTGCACGCACAATGCCCTAAAGGTGCTTTCCACACCTGATTTTCACACTGTACCCCTCGGGGACTGTGCTGGACAGGCACAGACATTAACATGACCTGATTTTATTTATCTACTGGGGGCAGAGCACACACTAGGAACTTAGCTCTGCTCCAACTGGGATCTTTTTACATCATAATCACTTAAATATACGCTGTGATATACTCTGAAGATTAGGAAGAACGTTAATAGGAGCAGAATTAAGTGAACCTCATGTGCTTTTGAAAAGCCTACCTCCTACCATGCAATAAATGAATCACATTTATTTGTGTATTTTTTCTTTCTGATATAGTCTTCGAAAAGCTCACCCTGCTCCACTACATAACAGTCTGCAACAGTGAATATAAGATAGATTTTTAATTAACAAATTGAAAAAGGGGTAGCAGTAACGGTCAGGAATGTTTTTACGTTAAAAAAAAAAAAGATTACAGTTAAGCTACAGACATCTTAAACTTATTATTTCCATTTACAATTATAAAAATAAATAAGGAGAGAAAATCTGAGCCATTATTACTACAAGTCTAACTCACTGTTCATCGTGGAACGTACGCCGGGCTGCACAGTGTGAAGGTTCTCAACAACTGCTACATACACATCGCGGTAGTTCTGCCACTGCAGATCACAGAGCTGTCCTCACTGGAATCGGTGTCCTTTCCTAATCCACTAATCCACTGAAATGGAAAGCTGTCTGTTTCTCTCTTCCCCTGATATGGATTAGAGCCTGTAACATTTTTAAAGGACTTTATCACAGCATGACAAATTTTAATTAAAAGCTCCAGAAAACAAGTGTTGAGCATATTTCTCCAAAGAGAAAAAAAAAAAATCCTCTAAGACTTGAAATTTAACACTAGCTTTGAACAGCATGGCCATGAAATGGGATTAAGATTTTGTCTTCTCTGCAGACTGGATATTTAACTTTGAGATTTGTTTTATTCAGAACTACGAACTCAGTAGAAATGCTGCTGCTTGCTTTCAGTTCTGGCATGCAGAGAAGACACCATCATGGATTGTTCCCCTACTCCCATTTTCAGTCCTACAGGTTAAAAGACATTGGATGACATTTACAGAGTCATCTAAGAAACGTGGAAAGATGAAAAGGAAGCAGTGAGACCTTAAATTGTCTCTGAAAATTAGATCTCAGAACTTAAGTCAAAAAATAAAATAAAATCAGAGGTCTAGTGGGGTTTCTCACATGAGCGTGGGCACTAAATTCTACTTAATTAAAGTCAGTCAGGCCCCATGCTTTCTTCACACACTTAAAAGCCCAATTGCTTTTAAAAATCTGACACTTGAAGATGATATTTTTTTCCAAAATTGGCGTGAAGCCCTAAATCACTTGGGCACAGTACAGAAATTCCATCTTGTACCTCTAAGGAAATGCTGCTGACTTGTATCAGCTAAGAACGCAACTCTTCAAACCTCACAGTCAGTAATACTTAAAAAAAACTGAACTCCTACCTGTGAGTTAGGTTGCCCAAAGGCAAGAAGAAGAGGGAAGAGTTTACAGCACTTCAAACAGGTTCTTAGAACAAAAATAATGCTACAAAAAAAAAAAAGTGTTCAACTTTAAACCCTTGGCATAGAAAATCTGCCAATGAAAATGCCCCAAACGTTTTGGGAATGGAGATCTCCTTGCCCTGTTGTCTTTAGGCATCAGCTGTTCCTTTCCTTGCAGTAACGGTGATGTCTCAGCTACAACCATCTCCAACCGGCCAGGCAACAGGGGCGGCAAGAAGAAAGGCCTCAACTGTGCAGACAGCAGACCAAAAAAACATCAAGGAACCTCCCGAGTGAGGCAGCTGCCTTGGGTATTTAGGGCGAGCTCAGCTACCAGCACCTAGGAGTAGCACACATGAAAGACAGGACTGTGTTCCCAATGACTGGCAGAGGCATGATCCAAGGGGGAAAAGGTCTTTTTGCACAGACCAGTTCCATCCTCCACGAAAAAATCCTGGTGAATGCACAAGGTGCATCTGCAAGTCAGTAAAGCAGATCAGAAAGGCAGGGAAGCAAGACTCAGAAGTCACTTGGAATTAAAATACCCAAACCTCCCATTTATTCTGTTGTCCCACTACAGCCAAACCATTAGCTGAGATTCCTGCAGGCTCTTGTTTCTGCTGACTTACCCAAGGAGTTAAAAGCAAACCCCCCCTGAAAAGGAAAAGAAAGCACCTAGGAATGAGGCAACAGGCAGATGCAGGATGAGGCAAGGCACAGAATTAACAATAGGTGGTGTTAATGTACATGTGGATGGATACGTGGCCAAGCTGGTGGAGAGCTTCAGGTTTCTACAATTCACACCACATCTTACTGCTCTGCCTTAAGCAAAGTTCTCTCTGAAGACAAAAAAGTTCTTCAAGTAAAGAGTTCCAGAGGATCCTTCAGTTTACGTGTGAGACAGCAGCAGAAGGAAGACAGTAGCTACATGAAGGGGAAGAAGTGGACAAAAAAAGCCAAAGACGAGAAAACCCAGTGGTTTTCAAGTCAAGCAGTGTCTATGTCAGCTCCACATTACGTTCTTGGACAAGTCCTACAATGCACCAGAGAGGCGGTGAAACACAGCCAAGTTGTCCGGAAAGGTTTCAAAGATTTCCCAAGAGAAGGTGACAACCCCAAAGACAATGGCATGTGAGCTACAGCGAGCACGACTGTGACTGCAGTGCCGCTTCCAAAATGTCTCCATCCTGCTCTGTGATGTGAATCTGATATGACCCTTTAATGAATGCAATCTGCCTAGAGAGCCGGCAAAATAAAAGCAGGCTGCAAAAAAAATGAATAAATAAGTTGACAGGCAGCAAAATAAATGCAGCTTCTGCAGGTTTCTTTAACTGGAGTTAACACAGAAGCCAAAGGAACTTTTAAGAGCAAGATTTTGTTTTCCTCTGAAAAAGACTTTAGGTCTAATTAAAGCCTTTCTCAAATAAGCTTTCACTAACGTGATGAAACTCACTAAGTCACGTGAGCAGAATGGTGGCCTGCAAAAAGAAACCCAAACCAAACAACGGTCTATTTACTGTTGTGAGCAACATCCTCAGCAGGGCTTTTAACACCTCTCCACGAATTTTGCCAGACAATCAGAAGCTAAATGACAGTTAGAGCTGAGCAAAATCATTTCCTGGAAGAAAGAGCACACAGAAGAATCTTCATCAACATGATGATAAAGGAATAGGCCACAAGTGGCAACCGACTATCTATATTTTATCTAAGTTCAAACAAACTTCAGCTGGTCCCTCTTTATGATGAGCTCTAAGAAACTTCTAGCTAATGAAACAGTTTGGATCTAAACTTTGCAGGCAAACTCCCGTGTTTCCTGAGATTCACAGTAAAAGGGAACAATAACAATGAGCGATTTTTTCCCTTCCCTAGAAAACATCAGTGAAAATAACAGCCACTATGGAAGCTACGTTTATAAATAGGCCACCCACAGAGGCAAAATATCCTGTCTGAATGTGACGGAAGAGAACAATTCTTACAAAGCAAGAAAAAACCAAACCTGACGGACTTTGCAGCTGCTGGTAGCAACTCTGGGGGACATACATGGAAGTTAGGACATGTAGCTTGAAGAGAAAACAGGGAAGTTCTCCACAATGCATTACTTCTGGAACAGGGTGTTTAGGAAGGTCCACCTCCACAAAGCACTTCTGGCCTAAGTGTTGTACAAACTCCCTGGAAGCTGACGCAGCTGAGCAAGTTCCCCACCCCAGGGGAGGAGCGGATCTAAGGTTGCCCAAGCTCAGAGACCAGCAGCCCTACAAGGTGCAAAATGCAACTGCCAACACTAATACTATGGAGTATTATTATTATTATTTTAAACAGCAATCTTCTGGTGGCAGCTCAGGCACAGAGGAATGGTGATTGAGTCTAAGGCCCATCTGGTCCATAAATAACAGTATTTGTGTTCTATGATTGGTCACCATGTAACTGTGAGGATGTGGTATTTAACTGTGTCCAACAGCCTTTTTCTGCATGGGTCGCATGAATTTAAAAACATTAAACCCCAAGATCATGTCATTTTTTTCTCTAGAATAAATAAAACAGAAAGACTGATGCTAACATTCTGAGACAACAGGGAATAAATAGCTAGAAGAAAAAAAAAAAACTAAACAGATTAACAAAATACTTATAAATAATATTATTATCCTGCTCTCCAAGGAAAGAGAAGCTGCAGAGCTGGAGTAATCCAAGCAACAGGAAACTTGGTGGGTAAGTGTCAAGTCTTCCACATGCATCCCAGATCTAAACGGTTCCTTAAAGCCCAGTGGCTGTTAGCAACTTAGATCAAGGGAGGCTACAAAACAAAGTGCAAGTACTGCCACAACCCGGGGGGGAGATGAGAATTATTTACGTGGAATTGGCCAGCCAAAGTAAAGGTTACATTAACTATCAAACTTTGTTTCTGAGGTCCGGGTGACCAGTTTTACCCGCTCCATCCTCTCCAGGTTGCTGCTCTCAACACAGTACTGGTTTGATGGAACTTCTACCCGCTCTAAGACATTCACAGGAGAAAAATAACTTTTTACACCCTATTAAAAAAGCACATAGATGAGATATTGTACCAAGTCCCAGATGCAAAACAAAGTAGTAACATCACAAAAGAAGGAATATCGACTGCTCTGTAGTGTCAAAACCAGAATCAACAGTGAAACTATGACAAAGGACTGGTGAACCTAAACTCTCCACTGGGAGTGAGCAATTGCCACTACTTGAGCAGAGGTGGCATAAGGCAGAATGTCTGCACTTCATCTTAAATACCTATGACGACTAGCAGAAAATAGGTTTCTTTTTCTGCTAACAATGCTCAGGTCTCTGCCTGCAATCAAGAATCTTAGGAGACTACATATCATATGCCAGCACCTGACATCTCAGGAGCAGACATTTCACAGCTTAGGCATGGCTGTGATCATCTCACTTCATGCAAAGCAGGGCTTGGCTATGCTACAGGGGCAAAAGGAAGGATCTGTGCACTAGGACAGCCACAAAGCTGTAACGAACCTATGTGGAAATACTGTAGAATGTATCTCATACTGGTGTGGCTTACCTTGGTTCAAGCACTGGTGCAAATCACTACAGTGACAGCTTTATGCTAGGAATGAGCTGCTGAAATTGCATCAGTGACTGAGTTCAGGACAGACAAGACTAAGACAAACAGGAGTTCCAGTAGGCTGACTTCTTCCCACATGTGATTAGTGTCTCATGATTGGAAAGGTAAACCAGAGGTTAGGAATAGTTACAACTAAGTTCCTTTTGGTATTTCCAAGGAAGAACTCCAAGGGACATGAATGGAATGGCAAGTGAGATCAGTAGGTCTTTAGGGTCAGAAAGGCCCAGCATGTCGGTGAAAAGAAAGCAGCCATTTCACTCTAGGCACTTGCTGTGAGCCAAGCAAGTAACAATCCTCACTGCAATCCTTGCTCTGAAGAGACAACGCTGGATTTTCTGGTTTTTGGAGGTGGAGGGGGAGGTTTGGCTTCACGTCTGTTAGGTAGTGGTGGAGCAGCCTGAGAAAATAAAACAACAGGAAAAAAATACATTACCAACCAAGCAAGTTAAGACATTCTGCTTGATCAAACAGAAGAAATCCAGAAGTTCCTGTACCTCTTAATTGTTCTTTCAGGACAAAATCTTTGAATTCATCCTCTCAGTGCTCCATGCAATCAGAGAGAGGGGCAAACAAGGACTCAGGATGTAACACAAATAGGTATTTTTCAGTTGGTAGAATCATCTTTACTTGCAGACGTGCTGCTTCTGACCTGCAGCCCGAGTCAGGGAGTCACTTGCCCAGTCCCAGATTTATCAGTAAAATTGAAATAAACCCACTCCTCTCATGGTATCAAAATTCAACCGTTTTTATCTTGCTGGAGTTGTACCACATAAAATGCGTCCAAATCAGAATGGTGCAACTGATTCCCTAAAATGGCAGCAAAGCAGAAATTCTGCTAAAACAGGTCACAGCCTTCCTGCCCAACGCAAGGGCTTGTAGAGTGTTTGTTGTTCTTGCAGAAAACTGCATTAGTAGGTCCTTTCAAGTTGTCCCTTTGCTTGTTTTAAGGGGCATCCTATAAACTAATGAAAAGTGAAAGGCCAGGTGAACAAGAAGCTTATGTGGCTTACCTCGTGCTTAGCTGAAACTGCCAAGATTTCCTGACTATTTTAACTAAAGGAGGGCAGACTCAACTTTACAACAACAACAAAAGTAGCAAAGCCCTTCAGAAAGTACTTTTACAACCTCTCTTTACAGGTCTTTGAATCCGTTCCATTTGGCTATAAGCCAGGGTCAATGTTACAAGCCAGAGCATGTTAGTAATTAGTTTTCTTACAAGACTCAAGGGAAGGAGGCTTTTTTATTAATCCTCTTGAACCAGCGACTTCCACAGCATCTCTAGGGCTGGCATATTTCCTCCAGCCACACCGCCTACCTCAGCTATACTGCCCCTTCTCAGAATAACAGTTAATTCAGACCAAGTGAAGGCCCGAGCTGAAAACCCCCCATTTATCCCATGTTTCAGGACTTCATGCCATTGTCATTTCTCTCTTATGGAAATAAATAATCAACTGCTGTGTTGTCTTTCTGTGCTGTCAGAGTTAACATCTTCTGTGAAGTGTGATCATTCAGTATTTTTAGTGAAATTCCAGCTCTTTTACTAAGGTACTCCATAAATCCCCTCTGTAAATTGCACTGGGGAAGACCTTCTCTTCACAGTTCCAAGAGGATGCTTTCTGATGCTGTACTACAGCGTCACATTAGGATCACCTACATTTTAGGGGGCAGACAAAATGATTCTGACATAACCACCAGGGTATTTGCACATGAAGTAACCACAAGTCATCTGAGATACTGTAGGGGAAGAGCAGCATTAGCGACACAGCATAAAAAGTGTCAATATGATGTTCCTAGAAGGCAATCAACTTCATGAAATTAAGAAAAAAAGACTATAGCCAAGATGGTGATGTAATACGGGCTAACTTTTAAGTGAGTAATGATAGATGCTTTGAAAAATTAGATGCTTCTGAGCTAAGGAGTCAAAAAGAGACAAACATTTCTGAAAACATGCAAACTTCTCTTTTTCAGGATCAGGTTACTGTATTATTTTACACGTTGATCATGTTTTTGAACCTTTTCAATCACTGTGCATATTTGTTTTCAATATACTTCCCTGTGCCCCCCCCCCCCCAGGTTTGCCTAACCAAGGACATCACAGCCTCCATGAAACAGGGACTGCACTTGATAGCCCTCTCTCAAGAGAAAAAACTTCTTATTCTTTTGTGGTTTCAGGGAGGGAACCAGTAAAATGATTAGACAAGTTTCAAGCAGCACCACCCTAGAAGCAGCTTGGAAAATTCCAGTGGTGTCCTGCTCAAATGCTGGCTTCCAGAAAAATGTCAGCTCTCATTTCCTTACCTCCACAGAATTCCTCGGGTTGCTATTCTCGTAGGGTTTGTTTTTAGGCGGAGGTGGAGGCGGGGTACCCTGCAAGCTAGCAGTTGACAATCCATCAGCTTGCAATGAGGGAAAACCTAGAAGCAATAACAAAGAAAAGACATTAAAGCAGGCAGAAAAGGAGTGGGAAAAGGAATTGACCGTGTATGACTTTAAGGGAGAATCATTTAATATCTTGCACTTTAGATCTGTCTTAGCAGCAAAACCTGAACAGCTATGTCAAACCAGAGTCACAGCTTTATCTCCCTTAAGCTCAAGATGCCCAGAAGAGTTCTACCTTCAACAGATGAATCTAAGCTTATGTGAAAAATGCATGCCTGGGAGAACAGAGAATTGAATCCATTATCACATCTGCAATGTTCCCTGGGATTTCCTTTCAGCCAGGGCCTCAACCTGAGAATTCACTTTGATTTTAACTCCAGTTGACAGAGCAGATAAGTACCCAAACTTCAGAATAGTTCCTGGGAAGCTGTCCTGCTACTAATGATAATTAAAACTGCTTGCTAAGTAAAAGAGTGAGGCTTCACGTTCAGTAAGACTGAGAAATATAACAGCATGACTAGAAAGGAAACCATCAATGGTGAGACTACAGTTGCATTTTTACCTTGGTCACATGTTGCTTCAGAATTAACTGCAGATACTACAGGATACGCACAGAAGGTAACTGCAAATTACTCACTTCACGAATTCTTCAAGATAAATTCCTTCTCCTTCAGGTGTAACATTTACTAGCTGAATTTCCAAGCTGCAGAGCAGTAGCTCCTTCTAAAATTTTTAACAATCCTGCATGGCTTGCCCAGGAAATTTAGCCAGAGGCTGCTTCAGAAACCAAACCTAACTACCATGCAGGGCTGATGCAGTTTCCACTAGTGAATTCACTGGAGGTATTCCCAGTATGTGCCATAACCATCTCACTTGATTTGGCAGAAGACTGACTCTTCTTTAAAAACAAATTAAAAAAACAACCAAGCACCTACGTTAGCTGCACACCATGTTCACCCTGAGATTTAATAATCCTCTCCACAAGTCAATACAGGAGAAAACACGGAAGAAATAAATTGATAAAGATAGATAATGTTTGCTGAAATTCATTTGATTTACCAAGTGATATCTAAGTCGTGTATAATCATAGTGCCTTTGATAACACTGCCAAATGCTGTTATCAGACAAAAATTCCTACAAACATTAATAGCCCAGAATCACTTTCTGTGTACTTCAGAGCAGCACCCCTCTCCCTGCCTCCTCAGTGAGGTTACCTCGGCAAATTTACCATAACTCCTACTACTCAGTTGCTGCATGACACAACTTACTGTGGGTTCTTGGCGTTTTGGGAGTGATGGGTGGTGGGCTGAGAGGCGACGACTGCTGGAGTGAAGAACTCTGTAGCAAAGTTAGTTTGTTGTCTCCTAATTGAAGACTCTTTGGCCTTTGTGCTTTTCCAGACAAGCTCTGGTTAAAACAAAGAGTAAACATAACCTTTAGAAGTCAGCAAAGTTGTTGCAGGCATATCCCATAATCAAACTTGTCACAAAGACACCACACGTGGCTCTTTAGAGCTCGTTAAGAGAGAAAGGTGCATTCAGGTGAAACACAAGGGTGAAACCAAGGCGCTGACTAAGCTATGGCAAAAGGCGCACACTGTGCTCCTATGACACATTCCGGTGTCCCTAGGACCTTACTAACTGGGTAGGAATAATAATAATAAGCTGTTTTTAATAACCTCAGTCTAACTAAGAAGGAAGAGGTCAGGGAAAGGGGTGAGGCTGAAAAATTGCTGCATTTGACTAACAGTTCTGTGAACGAACTTGAGATAAAAGCCTTTCCAAGAAGATGGAAGATTGAATTTTAGGTGCACGTCAGGACTGCTAGTATCATCCAGCTCCTTAGGGCTGTGAAACAAGTCCATTTCAGGCTCACTGAACACATCCCACACACTTGGGACTCAGGAGATGTTGTTCCAGTTTCTTCCAGTGTCATCTGTATCCTGTGTGTTCTGCATTCAAACCATTTGGCTTCCCTACTTTGAAGACTCACAAGCATACGTGGGCTTGGAAACCTACAGCCCCTTTAAAGAACAGCACTGAACATCTTTGAGGACCTCTGAAAATCCTAATCTCATAGCCTCAGCCAGTCATCTGTCAAATGGCTCTAATTTACTTCCTGAGACACCATGGGGGTAAACTGAAAGGCTTTGTCGTCACCAGGAGGTCCTCAGGTGGTTAATCAAACATCACATTCAGCCTCGTAACAGTCTGATTTGGGGACTGTGGTACTCAGCGTGCCTTCCACCAGCAAATCTTCCTCCTGCCAGTGCTACTAAAGATGTCAGCAACACAAGAGTCATCAAAAGCTTCACTCAGACATCTAAATTCCACCTCAGTCCCAGTGCCTGAGGTTTCCCACTACCGCCACGTGCCTGAAGATACAAGGGCAGCCAAAAGGACGTTCCAGCAAAGCAGACAAAGGTGGAATTTAGTCCTTCTAAATATGGACCCAAGAGCCCAGGGCATATTAAGGTCCCTTTAACATGCTTTACAGAGAAGGCTGTCATGCTTACATATGTAATTAAACTCACTGAGCTCTTTTAGAGATCAATTCTCCACCACTGAGCAATTTAGGATTTATCCCTGCACAGAAGGGACCACACAGTGATGTGTGGTGAATATAAACCAAATAAAGCCCAAAGCTGCTGGACATACAGTGAGCCTTTGGTTCCCTCTGGCTTTCTAGCTCCCAAGCAGCTTATTCAAGAGCTGCATAAAATCACTCTGCTTAATTCTCGTGCTGCACTACACAGCTACGGAACAGAGCAGCTATAAAAAACCAGCTTTCTGTGTACTTTGCAATGTTCTTAAGCAGAAGCATAACCCTAAACTGCTCGTATACTTCAGTAAGCTGATCACACAAGCAATGTGCCCTCAGAGATCTGGGGGAGAAGGGAGGGGGGGGTTCTGTTTTGCATCTCTCAACTCTCTGCAAAGCAAAGCCTTGGACAGATGTGCCGTGCTGTCACAGGGAACTGGTCGATAAAAGCAGGCCTTCTCCCAGCTCTTTTCCCTCTAGCTTTCCTTAATGAAGTGATCAGCAGCTGACATCACAGTTTGTGGGTTAAATCCATTTAATTCAACTGAATTCAAATTCAATGCATTTCCAAAGGCAGAGGGCCAGGCCTCCTGAATCACTAATATTTACAACCCCAGATTTTCCTCCTGGGTGGAAAGGCTGTCAGTACCAAATGTCAGGATTCTAGAGCCACAGCTCCCCTTTTAAAGAAATATTCTGCGGACTCCAAGTGCTGGCAGCATCACTCAGATTTGATGAGAATTCCTGAATCTACAGCAACATAACCTATTCCTGCCAGATTCAGCCGAGATCTGGGGAGGGAAAGGAAAATAGAAGAGCTGATTTTTTTTTTTTTTTTTTTTTTTTTCATTAATTACACAATGTGTTAGGTCAAATTAGTACCACTGAGCCACCAGCTTAAATACTACGATACCTAATTATTGTGTACTCTCTGACAGTGTAATTCAGCATAAATCTCAATATCCCCAACACTCCAAGCTCACACAACTCTACTTTTGGGCTGAAGCTTTTCTGTTTGTATTAGGCAATTATTCTGAATCACACTGTTAACTTGAATGCCCAACAGTCTCCAATATATTCTTTCTTACAACTCTCCTGTGGGGGTATAGATTTGCTTTTGTTCCTCTTTCGCAAATAATGCTCTAGGAATAAACACCCCTGCCCTCATGCAGGGCGTTTGAAGCAGAGAGCAGATTGGGAAAAAGAATTTTTCAAAGTCCCAAGCTGGTGACCTAACTACCAGACCATATTTTTTTTCAACTCCCCAGTCTTCACCTTGCAGTATACTTGATTTGTGCAGTGATGCTGACTGATAGCAGCTGAACATCTGGCTTGCCAGCTGGATTTTTGTGTGGGCTAGCAATATCTACTTGCTCCAACACAAACAGAACAATTCTACACGGTGCTGAGTGCATCACACAGTCATCCACTCCTAGAAGAAATGAGGGCACTGAGCACCTAGATGAAATATCAGTGCCTCGTGCTTCCAGTCTGTACTTTAAGTCAAGCTGCAGTTTGATCTGTGACACAAGTTTTCCAAATAAAAAAGCAAGAATTACTCAGATGACCAAGGCTTTTGGTATTTGAACCCCTCCCTCCCACAATTTAATGAAGTTCCCAATGACAAGCATGGCTGAAAGCAACGGAAACACTAAAATCTCCTGCTGGGATTTTATTATTGCATGTGTGTGTGTGTGTGTTACCATTTTTAAAGTCAGTTCCATTTCTGGCTCCTTCTCCACAATAACCTGAGACTTGCTAATACTCCACTCCTTCCGCTTGAGTTTGCAAATCCTGTTATCACCATCTTCTTTGATGGGCAGATCCTCAGCTCTGGAGGCCGTTGATATTCTTCTCTCCAAGAGAGGCTCCAGAATAGATCTGCAAACCCACACCAGAAGAGTGAAAAAACACAAAATATTAGTCCATCAGACATTTCATATCAAAAAAGTCTGTCATAAAGCTGTGATCTCTTACTTTGCAGAAGATGTTACCATGAAAAATGGAATTAGAACCAGGGAATTTTCAATGAGATTTGTGCTCCTAAGTTACTTCACCAATTTTGACTATTATGTCTTTTATACAAGGTAAAGTGTGAACTACTTGCAGAGGAAGCCACATCTGCATTTTATGCCAAACCCTGCCACTGAGTCTGCTGTGTGCCTTTGAGCACAACACCTTGACTCCCCTCCTTACCACAGATGCAAAGCAGATGTAAAGAGAAGTAACATCAGGAACTGTTTCCATGTATTGCAGCTCCTTTTAATGACACACATGCAGCTGCAAACAGGTGGAGTGAGTACCATGTGACTGTAACACCTCTGCAGACCACATCAAACTAAGTTACACTGTAGTATCTTAAAATTCTGTTTTCTAGGATTCCTGGGAAACAGAAAATGTACATCTGAAATACACGGTGCCTCTGTTCCTCTTCAGTGTCATATAGAGAGCTGGGACTCAAGAGACAGACAGTCATATGTTCAGTTCCCAACCCTATCCCTGTCTGTGCTTCAAAATCTGCTTCAATCTGTAAAATTGGAATAACATTAATCTCCGCTTAAAGCCATGAAGGTGTAGGTACTATACTTGTTCATAAAATGAATCTTCATTTAAAGAGTAGCATTAGATTAGAAAAGTCTCTTTTTTGAAAATAACATAAACATACACCCATTTATGTTTAAATATAACCCAGTTATGTTTAAACATAAACAAACTCATTCTAGCAAAGGCATATCTCCAACTCTTGTAGGTCCTGTGCAAAGGCTGATTACTAACCCGTCTGAACCTGGCCTGGAAGAAGTGCTATCCGACGACGTGGAAGATGTAGAGATCACAGAAGAGGCCACGGATGTGACAGAAAGGCGTCTCAGCGTGGAAGACATGATATAGGGCAACACGACAGAGCCTGACCTGCTCGGTTTCCTCTCGGTGAGCGAGGGAGGCTGCAGACAAACACACTTGTCACAAATCACTTAGCACTAACTGATTCACAAGCTGGAAGGGGAGATTTGTGTTACTTCAAGGCAAAACACCAGACAACAAGATAAGCTTACCAAAGTTATCACACCATACTGCTTCTCCACTTTCTTCTTCAGCTCTTTGAAACAGGCTGTCAGTCTGTCGTGTAGAGGCTTCAGCTGTTCTGTCAGCTTCTCACCGTGGATCCTGATCCCCTCTGCCAACAATGGCATCTGCAAGGAGGAACAAAATAGAGCTATGAAGACAAACCAGATCTCCAGCTCCAGGGAGGAATTTTCTCTGCATGTTATACATCTCAGATACAATCACAGGACTGCAATCAGTGTGTTTTAAGTTTGCAGAGGAAAAAAAGCCATCATAATGTACTCAGCTACTGTCTCATAACTTATGGCACTGTAGTAACTTGACTATTTGAGTTGTGTGTGTGTATTACAGATCAATACGATCCACATCTATACCTATGGTTCCTGCTTCCATACTCAGATTCCATATTCTGCTTTGAAAAACGTGGGATGTTAAACATTAAATATCACAACTTAGCCTCCAGAGCTGTGTGGTTGTGAAGTGGCTTTAACTGGGCTCTGTTTTACAGAAATATGTAAAAACTGGTCTGCAGGGATGCAACCCGCAAATGTGAAATTTCCTCTCTTACAAAAACACAGCCATTTTTCATTGCGATGCAGATCAAAATAGACAACTTTCAATGGTCAGACTGACAAAACATCGGATCTGATGCTTTCATGAAAAGTTAACAGATATTTTGTTAAACTCCTGAGAGGAAAAAAATACATGCTGTGTTGGCAAATACTCTACAATAACATTTTAGAGCAACACCAGGACGTGGTACTGTATGTGCAACATTCTAGACCACAATTTTAGAATATATTTCTCCTCAAAATAAAATTCTACACATATTCAGATTGTTATAGGATTTATCTGCATTTTATCTCTCCAAAACAATGATGCTGGAAGAACATCTGCACTCACACATAGTCCTTCCCCATCTTCCCCAGTGTGATACCTGTAGAGCAATTAATTGCTTAAGCAGCTCAATTTTATCTTGATCTTCAGGATGCTCTTGAAGATACTTCTCCGTGAAAAAGGCCTAAAAGTGAAGAGAGAAGATGACATAGCCACTGTGCTGCTTTCAGGGCTAGCTCTAAGATGAAGATCCCTGTACTTTAAATTCACTGCCATTACTTCTCATAGCAAAATTGTCTTTAGTGTCTCCCTGACACAAAGCCGAAGGACAAAACATTTTGATTATTCATCCAGAAACGGGAAAAAGATGACTTTTATCTATTTTTTTAAACTATATTTTCAGTGAAAACCTGTTATGTTAATAAACAGTTACTTCATCAGAAGGGTTTTCTTCAATTCCAACTCCCTTCTCAAAGCACTGACTTGAATAATCAAGGCTATATTATTTGTTACCCAAACGTGAGTAGAAAGATCAGTCTTGGAGCTCTCGCTTCGGGACGTTTCTCTCGTTTTAGCATTCAATGACCTGCCTGTACACAATGATGTGCAAATACCCTCAGCCTCTGGAAGGTGAGCAGACCTCTTGCCTGCAATCTCCTTGAGATCTGCCACTAAGTCCTTAGGTACAGCATTTTTACATTGGGCTTGCTATGAGGATTCAATAGAAAAAAGACTTGTGCTGAGATTTAGACTCATAGTTTGGTTCAACAAAGCACCTTTAGTCTACACTTCTTAAGTGTTTACCTTTAACTCAACAGAATCTGGTACTGGTTTAAGAGTTGAACAAACACATGTACGCCTTCCTGGACTGAAGTCTTAAAATTGTGCCAATTCACATTATGTGCTGCAGAACATTGCACTGAAATGTATCACAATTCCCAGTCAGAAGAATTTAATTTTTCTTTTCCTAGATAAAATCCCTATAATTTTTCATTTTGTTTTAAAACGTGGTCTCTGATCTGTTTCAGCCTCTGCATATATTCTAGTCCTGCATTCCATTAACTGGACTGTATGTACAAGTGTTTATAGGCCTAGTGGTATGATTCTGAAAAAGGCTGATGTCAAGAGGAGGTTAGCCTGTGAAAGGACTGCTGAGTATGTCCCGATGGATTTTTCTTTAAAGTGTTTAATTATTGCAAGAAGAAAGCCCATGTTAAAAATGCAGACTTTGGCTTTTGGCTACAATGAAACAATTAAAAAACTCAAGATTTTAGCCGCCCACAAAAGCCAAATGTTCTGTACTGATCTTTAGTTGAAATAGGAAAATATGAACCAGAAATGAGTATTTCCAGATGTGGTTACAGATACATTGTGTTTCCTAGTTTTAACTGCTTTCCCACTTTCGTAATTCTAAACTTTATGTCAACCTTAATTCATTAAACGGGAGAATTTGGGGCCAAATTCACCCCTGGCGAAGTATGCAGCTCCTCTGGAACCAGAAGAGTTATACCCCAGATATATCAGACCCTCTCCCATTTAACTTTTTCACTTCATTTCATGTGACTGGAATACATCTGAGAAGAATTAAACATGTTTTAACACCATCCATTCAGTTTATGGAAAGAAGCAATATATTTTGTGCTGGGGAAACAAAATTAAGATACTGGGAATAAACAGCTTCAGTTAAACATCACAAGCAAAGAACACACACTGTGTCAACTGAATAAACCTGGATAGCTATGTTAGCTATTTTGCTTCTATTTCTGATACTTGCACTGTTCACTGGGCTAACTAAGCACCTCAGAATGCCCCCATGAGGTAGGGCCATGCTATTATCACCACCGTAAATGAGACCCAAAAGAGGTGCATGGATCACTCCTTGACTCTGGTAGGGCACACCACTAAAACTTAACACTTCAACACTAAAAATGTGGAATTTTCCCACCTTTCAGCCTACTGGAAATCTCTCACTTTAATTCTTCTCTCCTCTTCTTTAAGCTCTGAATGGGCACAGATAAAACTAAATACTGCAATATGCCTGATCAACAGCTGAAAACTGAACTTCAGTCTCCCATGTTTCAATTGAGACCTCCAAGACTGTGGAGGTCAAACTGAGCTACAGCTAAATGTGAAGCCCACCTTTTCGTAGTTGGTATATCCCCCCATGACTGCTGGGTCCACGATCCCATTCAGGAGCATAGACAGAGGATGTACTGGAAGACTCCGGTCCCAGACGTGCTGCTGGACAATGTTGCTGATTTTCTCGTTGGTTAGCTCCATCGTTTCTATGGCATTCTCCAAGGGGCTGATCTCCTCCTGAGAGAAAGAAGAGAAAAGAGAAAACGTTCGTTCTCCTTCACTGAATATGAAGCAACTCCTTGTATACAAATGGCAGCTTGACTGTTTACAGCAAGAGGATTTCAGCCCACCTGTGCTAACTATTTTGCCACAGAGATGAATGCAAGAATGACCTCACACCTTATCCTGAAGGAACAACAATTTAACAATTAGCCACTGACTGCAGTGTTAAGAGGTAACCACCTTCCCAAGCTTTATGCAGCCAACATAGAACTTGGCTGCCTGTGGTACAGCTGCCTGCAGAACAACAGAAGACAAGCACATCAAAGCAGACACACGTTTGCTTTTATCTGAAGCAGAAATTTTTGGTGTGCCACATCCTACGGTGGAACAGCGAGTCCCAAACTTTGCAAAACTCTTTACTCCACAAAAGATCAGAGAGGATGAAACGCAATTCACATGCAGAACTCACCGTTGTAATCTGCTTGACTTCAAACCACTTGAGGATGCCTGGAAATGAGTATGCTGTTGTGTAGGTTGTCCTTTCTATCCACATAGTCTGGTTAGAGAAGGAAGAAGAAATTCTAAGATGCAAGGAAAATATTGCTATTGCAATACAATTCTCTTTTGCACTTGAACATGGAACCAGGCTTCCAGCACTAGCTGGCAGGATTTGCACGATGACTTTCATTTTCATTAACTGGATGGAACCCAGTGTTTTTGGCAACAAATACCACTTCTGCAACTTAAGTGGTATCAATATAAGCAGCAGAAGGCTGTGGTGCTTCATGTAAACCACTTCTAGGGGTGTGAATATGTTGTGTTTTGTCAGAGTATATGCAGTATGTCCAACCACCGCATGCCTCACATGCAGCAAGGAAACATGCTATTACACTACACCCAAAGCTCACTCCACTGCAAATCTTAAAATTTGGCCTAAAGTTGAGCTGATCCTTCTTAGTCAGATGTTAGACTCCTTGAGACACCTACATCACCCACAGTCTAGCAGGTCCCTCAGTATATTATCTTTGCATGAAGATTGCAATATGAAGTGTAAGCCTTTGCTCCTCCTACATTTTAGTAACAAAACTCCACTGCCACAGGTGGAAGAAAAATTGTGACAGTGCTGTTCAAAATGCCACTGGCAAAATAAAATAAAAAATGCACAGAGCAGTTTTTGCACAGAACAGAAAACCAAGGCAGCTGGCATTAAAAGCAAAAGACTCACAGCAAATTCATTCTCTGGATCTTTTTCTCCTTTCCTGAATGGTCGGGAGTGTGTGAACTGCTGTACCTCGTTTGCTCTGTAGTAGCTAGAAAGAAGCAGAGAAAATGGTGAGTATAATGATAACGACTTATCTTCATTACATCAATGTTCTTTTATTTCCTCCTGGAAACTGGACTGGGAAACAAATTTACATGAGTCATATAGGCACTCTGACTCGTAACTAGATTAGTTGAGAAAAATATAGAGGAAATGTTGAGAGAAAAGGGAAAACAAATTACTTTAAGATCTGTTCAGGAACAGGTTTGTCTTTATAATTAGGTGGCAGGTTCATCACAGGCTTCACTATAAAGCACTGCACATCTGAAGCAGCTATAGTTAAGGATGAAAAACCATGAATTCTTCTGGGAAAACCAAAGAGGGAAAGAAATTCCCTTCCTGTTTTCATCAAATGTCAGACTTCTCAACAATTCCCTGTGCTCTTGTCATGTTTGAAGAGAAATACTTAGTTGTTCATCAACAATCACAGCCATTATATTGCTTGATGTGGCTGGTATGCTACTCATGAACTAAAAGCCCGAAAAGATAAGCCCTATATGAAAATACTTCCAACTACTCAAATTCCCTGGTGAAATGCATGGGAGCCTGGGTGTTAAAGATTTTTACCTCAGGGACACAAAAACAAAACTCTGTACTAGGTTCTGTAACGCGTGCATCCATCTCTTCTCCTCTCTTCTCTCCCCCTCTCTCTGCCCGCTTATTTGCCAGATTCTCCCAGTGCTGTGAAATTGTCCCCCAAATTTTTAGATCAATAAAGCTAGCTGAAGAATGTACGCTATTTTTATCAGCAAACATCTACACCATCTTCATCTTTTGCACCTGTGAACCTTAGAAGAAATTCAAGAAAAACCAGTAACTGTAAGCTGTTGTGCTTGGAGATACTACGTTGTTCCTTTTTATTCTATTTTAAGGACTGCATTAAGGGCTTTATTTAAGTAAAAATCTGTATGGAAAAGCAAAGCATAAACAGTTTGACTCACATGAATAGATTATTGTTGTGAACCACCAGCCAATTTTACTCTGAAGTGGCGAAGTTTTACTGGTGGGTAGGGTACCCCATACATCCTTGATTTCACTATGGCTATTTCTTTCAAAATCCTATGTAGCAAAAGGCAAGGTCATTCTGCCCGCATCGAAGAGCCAGCTGGATACCTGCCAAGTCTGAACCCAAAACCTCATTGCCAGAGCAGATCAAGCACTGAGCCCAAGCTAATACACTCCTTCTCTCAGGAGATCTTATTAGCTCGGGCCTTGTGCCATGCTAAGCATTCCATATAGCTTCCAGCTCAGAAATGGTGGAAGACTGGCTGGTTTATAATGCAGGCATTCCCCGAAATGGTGAACAGATTAATTAGTATCTACAGTACTCTATTATGAAACAACCAAAGGAAGCACAAGGCATTATATCATGCAAGAGCAAGGGAACTGGTTCCAAGCAAAAGTCAAAAGAACCCAACACAAAGGAGGTTTTCAGGAAAAAAAAAAAAAAACAAAAACATGAAATTAAAACAAACTACAGAACCACCAACCCCTGCCTAATACAACAGTGATTTGGGCACTCAAACTTCTCATCTTTTCAGAAGGTGTTTGTACGAGTCCGAGAAGGACCTGTACCAAATCCAAGCTATGCAGCTGCTCCCCTTTATAATGGGGCTATGCCAAAGACCCGGAACCAAACACCCCCAAACTTTTGGAAGAGTTCAGATCTGGATCCAAATTTTGCAGTTCAGGTTCATCTTCAGCCAAAAACATTAAAACAAACACAAACAGATGCAAAGGAAGTAGCTGAAACAAAGCAGCAACAGAGGAGGCATTTTTTGATACCAAGTTTGGTCTTGAATGAATTTTAATTTCCTATGTGGATTTAGTGCTTGGCAGGCTTATTGCAAGGGAAGCATCTGGTATCACTGCTTGAGTTGCGCCTTTGTACATGGACTTTTAAGGCCACAATAGACCACCAGATTCTCTAGCCTGGCCTGTATAACAGGAGCCTAGTAAACTTGGTGTTTACAAATGTACATCTTCCAGGAGCACGTCTGATACTGACTGGAAGTCACAAATAAGTATCTGAAGCATCCTCACTTGATTGCACTTGGTCATGCTCATGATTAAGAGAAAGATCTTAAGCCTAGCGGTGTGCTGACACACAGTACAGGACAAAGAATCAAAAAAAAGGCTGTTCACCCAACAGCTTTCATCCACATAAATAATCATTTCTCACTTCTTAAAATGTGATTTCTAGGGAAAATAAAAAGTAGGCATTTCATAAATGCTAGTTAACTGCAAGCAAGAAGACAGCACACCTCCTCCCACCTTCACTGCCTGTGTTTTACCTCGTTCACCTGGAAATACCAGACTGGATCACGTGCGCAGCACAGCAGTTAGCACCACCTGCTTGAGAGCAAGGTACAAAAAAAATCCTGACCTGCAACCCACTACGGTTTCATCCTAACAGCAACTCATTGAACTCTTACAACATCAAGTTCTCTCTCTTTTTCAGTACGTTTAAGTTCACTGTTATGGTTCTGGATAGTCTTATTTCATCCACAGTGTCTGCTTTAAAGTTCTCCTGGACCATTAAGTTCCTTGCTTATTAATCTGTTGTTTCCTAATCCTGTCATTCTAAGAAGGAAACAGATCCTGAGTGTGCCAAAACCTTTTAGAACCAAAAGATACACTGTTTAGGAGAAGACTTGATCTCCTCTCCTGGAGGGGCAGTGCTGGTCATCTTCTCAGCACTAGGGAACTGGGTCAGTAGCTTCAGGTTGAAGTCTTCCCTTCGTTCATACTCCTTGCCACGGTAGATAAAAATTTTGTTCTGTGGGTCGCAGAAGAAAAAGGAGAATTAGCAATAAAAGCAAGGAGAAAGAGCTTTTCCAGTGTACACAGACTAGTCTCAGAGGTCTGGTTTACATGAATGGTTGTCTCCTAGCCTGACAGTCAGAACACTTGGGAGAAGCAACACAGGCTGGGGTGACAACACAGCAACTCACAGAGGCAAGGCACTGCAACAGCATCCTCACAGCTGCCTAGAAAGTTCTTGTTTCACATACAAGTGTTACTGACATGCTCATGCTTCTAGCAATTTTGCTTTATTCCACTTGCTGTGAGCTGTTGTTTACTTATGTTACATACATGTGCTGTTGGGTCAGCCACTGCCACAACAGGTCAGCAAGCACTGCTCGTGTTATCACCCTGGGCTCATTTTATTTAGCCATCAGGTTTCATCAGTGTGCTAGACTGATGAACACAGACTGCCCCACTGGCAGCTGACAGGGACACGTTCAGGGATGTCTGGGCACGTGAGATCATGTGTTTTGTGGTGTGCACATTTTCCTCCATGCCTCAAGTCACGCTGCAGGTTTGTCATCAGATGGCAAAACAGCTTTGGGGTGTCCTAAACAGACAGCAAAGATGTAGCAATGGATTTTAAAGGGTAGGACTCAGCAAAATCATGAGTTTTACCCCAGTCCTTTTCAGCTACCCCTAACAAAATAAACAGTCATGATAGTTTTGTACTACAGTCTTAAAAAGTAGGGAACAGACGATTTTTTTCATGCTGGCCACCAAGCAGTGGTGGTTTCTGGAAGGATTGGACTCAATAACATGACCTAGTGGAGAAGGCTTTCTATGCCATCCAGTTCCACAGTTCTAAGTTGACATTTTTCCTTTTTATTAAACTTGGCTTTGATTTAAGGACAGCAGCTTCAAACAACTCCAGTCTAAAAATGTAAATGTTTCTTGATTTTAAATAATAGTTGGGAATATTTTCTACTATGCTGCACCCTGCCCATCTGACTCACTTTGGCTAGGTTCTCGTATTACAGTTAGCACAGATCCAGCAGTGCTTAGCAGCAATCTCAAACAGGAAGCATCTTTGCATTTTAATTCTTCTGTGTGGGACCAGACTCTCGCTAATGTGCTTTAACATTGCAACGATCCATGTCCTGAAAATTAGGTTCTGACTGAAAAGAGATGGGGTATGTTCTTTACAAGCTAAACATTCTCTAACAAGTCATCATTACAATAACAATATATTTTGCTTGGAAATCATATTTCTGCAGAAGTTTATAGAGCACTAATACCAAAAGTACATTCTGTTTTAAGTCCATATGAGAGCATATTCATCTAACAAACCTAATTGCACCACACTAAGTTCAACAAAGCTGGGAATACAAAAAAATAACCACCTCTTACTCATCTTTTTTTCTATGCTGAGCTTTTTACAATACTTAACAAATTTATTATCTCTCAGTAGTATTCAAAGAAAAAAGGAGCATCTGAATTTTCTTGGAGGTTCTGCAAGTTCAGGCTTTTAGGGTACCCACCACTCCAGATCTTGACTACTGAAGAATTCTTACCCGGAGGAAAGAGGGGAAACCCTGACCATAGTATCCCACAGCAAAGTACTCTGGTTGAGGTCTCATTGCCTTCATGATATTTTCATAAAAAGTAGCTCGTTTTTTCTGAAAAAGAAAAGAAGTCACTAGCATTTTCACTTCTCAGTGCTCAAGGACACTGCCAGACTGCAGCTCACATTCCCAGTGACAATTCCTGATCTATTACTTCTCCCCTGCAGAATACTTTCTATTTATTTTTTTTTGATACAGTATCTGTTATTTATCCATTTACTTGGTTAAATATTTTGTTCGTCTAGGCCAGAATCAACTTCATTTCCTCGTTTGCAGACCTGAGAACAACGGCATGTTTTTTGGGATTCCAGGAGGATACTTGAAATCCTTAACTATTGCAACACAAATTAAAAGTAAACACATTCTGAAGCAAAGCAGACACAAATGGTGACAAATGTCAGAGAACTGGCAGAAATAAAACTGGGCAGATGATTCTCATATGAAAGAACATAAAGACCATCTGGTTACATCTTTTAGCCGTGAAAAAAAAAGTCATTCAGAACCAAGCCCATAGTTCTGTGTTCATACACGGTAATTTTACCACAGGAATAACAAGGTGATGAAATTTATGGAGCCTGGTAATATACTATGCAAATGTTAGCTTATTTGATTAACACTAACAATGCTAAACATCTTCACATAATATTGTCATACAGATTACAAGGTCAAAACTACACACTATGAAAGTTATGAAAACATTCTTCTAGTATTAACCTTTAAAAAAACAAGGGGGCTATGGTAGTTTGTTTGCTTTTAACATAAATGTATTTGGGGCTTATCCTGCTCAAAAATATTAATTTAAGCAGTCAACAGCCTGCTGAAAATTGAGAAAAAAAAACTTACCAGGAGATTACCAAGTCCCTCATAATCAAAGACCTTGTTTTCATACATGTCAGCCAACTCTTTGCTTAGCTGAATGGCTTTTTCCCACATCTCCATGAAGGATGAAGGGAGGCAGGTGGGGGAAGAAGAGCACAAAACAAAAGACTCCGTTAAAAGCATTCATTAGCACAGGTAGGTAATGCAAAAAACCCATCTGATTTCAATTCAGGCAGCACTTAAATGTACTGCCAACTTCTTGTTAGACTCCATGCTGTGTATTTCTTTGCAGTAATCACAGTCACACAGTTTTTTTCATTTGTAGATCTGAGAGTGATTTACAGTGCAAAGTTACTATTGTTACTCCTGATAGGCAAAACTGAGGCATGAAGTGGAAGCACATGCCTATAAACAGCAAAGCAGAGAAGCTCACGTGCTCTCCTTCTACACCAATAAATTATCCCCTTCATCAGGCTTCCTTGGGGTTGTCTCTTTTAGCCTTCTTAGAATCATCTATCCCAAGTGCAATTAACGCAAGTTAAGCCAGACAAGCCCTAGTTATTGCCATGCAAAAAGAACTCTAACAAAAGCCATTAGCCAGGAAAGGAACAAAACAAAACAACCAACACTGCAGTTTTCTCACATAGCTACTATCTTGAACAGTTGAAGTATTTACCAGTGAACAGTAAGAACACCACAGAGACACTCACTTTGCCCCTGTCGAAGAAGGAGATAATTTCTTGGTAGAGCTTTTCCTTGAGTTCCTGTTGTGAGTAGACGTAGTAGCTGTCCCTCTGCAGCAGATGAGGCACGCACGGCTTCTCAGACCACTAGCATGAAGGAAAACAGACAAAGCTGAAAGAACTAGAACATCCACAGATAAAGAAATCCTTACAGTGGATAGACTAACCTTCTGCATGGATGGAGATTTACATTTCATTTACAGACTCTGATTACATTTCATTTAAAGCCCACACTCTGATAGTGAGGACTAAAACTGACTTCAATGCATTACCTGGAGCAGCTCTGCATGGAGGAGGAGAGTGTATGCTGCCTCTGTGAAGTTCTCACAGTCTGTGTGCAGGTCCCGGAGTTTATACAGATATCTAAATGAATGAAAAGTAATTGTTACTTTATGTGAGGGACTCCTCTATCAGTGCACACATCAGCAAGGGAAACAAAGGCTTCTATACAAGTCTATGGGAGGAGGCAGCCTACCTGATATAAATGTCCTCTCGTTTCTTCTCCTTATAAAAATTCTGTGGAAAGTAGAAAAAATAGTCAAACTGATGTAAACCACCATGGATTTGCATAATCACTGCTAGACAAATAACTTAAGGATCAGCCTCAGATATTTTAAAGGTGTTTCCTACCACTTTGGCCACTTAGATGCACAGAGGCCTAAAACCATCCCTTTGACATAAGATGGGGCTGCCATCACCTCTAGAAAAGGGTTAAGGGAAAGACGGAAAGCAACTTGTCCAAAGTTACAGCTGCTCTTCGCAGCTGAACAGGGACTTAAGCCTACATTTCCCAAACTATCAGCTAGCCATCTTTCCTGACTGCATTTTGGGACCTCAGGTTACCTTATAGGCAAGGATCAGCCACATGAATTGATTTTGGAGTATTTATCTTTATGTTTTATAGCTGTCAATAGCTAGTAGCCTGATTTGAACCCATGATTAACCAGTAAGAGCGTAAAGAATTAGTTAAAATCCTTAAAAAAATATTTAGTGGACTCTTATTTGATGGTTTTCTTCCTGGATGGAGGTACATGAAGAAATTACATTTTCAGTGAATTATTTTGCATGGCAAAATGAGGCCATCAAATTTATCCTAGGGCACCTGATCCACCCCAGGACCACATCTCAAAAGTGAGGACAGAAGAGAAGCACCCACATCCATCTCCAGCCTGCCCCATACCAGCACGTTGACAGTGCAGCTCATGCGGTTCTCCTTGCTTTCATCATGCATGATTGTTCTGTAGTCCAGCAGGTTCTCTAGCAAGCTGCTGACCAGCAAAGCAAACACTTCTCCAGAAGCAGACAGATATTTATGCTTCCGACAGTGTTCCAGGAGGCTGGAGACAAAATCCAAAGAGGTGTAAGGGAATACTCAGCCGTAGCTCTGAGTGTTAATAAGTAGAAATTCAGTGTAATTACCCACTCAGCTAAGAGAGTCAGACACACTCCCTTAACAGACGCTCTCAGTGCAGGACAGCACAGCACTTCCACAGACCTCGGATATCCACATCGGACAGGTCAAAGCTTGCCTTGGCAATCAAAAGCCTCAGCTCTACTCTTGGTACTAAAACAAGGCTCTGATGGGTTTAGCTCTGATCCTGCTGTTCCCAAGCTTTTCCACTTAAAAGCCCCTTGCCAGATCAACACACATCTTAGGTTTGTATTCCCAAGGTTAGGAGAACTGTGCAAGTTGCTGCTCCAGTAAAAAAGCATTATTTTAAGGCCATCAGCCAGTCTCAGAGATCCTTCATAGAATTAAATCACTGGAGCAACAAATTAGGGTTTGTTTGCATCACAAAAATAGCCAAGGGTGCTGTAAACAAGGAGCATCCGTGTTCACTACAAAACTTACAGTTTCTCCAGCAAAATCTTGTACTGTTCGTCCCCTCGGCCACCCTCGACTTCCTGGTCCAGCTTGGTTATCAACTCATTTTCAAACTGAAAAGGCAAAAACCATGTCAAATACACAGCAACTCTCTACAGTGTGATCAGTAATGCTTGTGGATGGTATTTCTGAACTGCCACACCATCAGACACTGGTTTTACAAGCTAAGTTGGAGGATGCTTTCATTATTGACCAGAACAAAAGTGGTTAAGATGTCAAGATGACAAGAATGGAGCAAAGAAATATGAGTTCTCCCTCTCTCATCCTATAACCCCTGGAAGGTCATGATCTTTTTTTTCCATCCCTTACCAGTTGTGATTTGCTGGGATGGAGAAGCATCTGTAATGACCAGCTTATGGATGAAAATGGTCATTCACTCACCCTAAAGCAACGGAATTACCACCATCAGTTAAGGGCCAGTCACAGCTCTCTGACCAACATAAACAGTTGCGACTGCTAATTAAAGCAACTTCTCGTGTGACAAGAACCAAGACCTGACCTCTGCGATTATTTGTTCAGCCATGAAGATACACCCTGTTACGTGCAAGCAGGTCAAGTACATAGTTTTAGCTATAACTCAGTTACAAAGATATAAATATTCATGTTCCAAAACATGAAGGACACCTTAACTATTATATAAATATCACTGGCATGGAAAATCCATGCCACACATCCAGTTTCTTTCTCATGATTCCAAGAACCCGAGACCCTGGGGCCAACCACACCAAAGACTGATGACCCCATGGGAAGAAAGATCCCATATACACACTGAAGTTGGGGTCTAAGCTGGTGCAAGGATGGAGCTTTGGGAAATACACATCACATTTGACAACAGTCTGAAATGCCAAGGTGGCTGCCTCTTAGATGGATGTCTCCTACTCATCCTCCAGGGAGAAGACTGTCTACAGCATAACTCGAGTGTCCCCTGCCTGCCAGTTGAAATGTTAATGTCTGACATCCCCAGAGGAGAGCTGGAAGAAAAAGTCCTTAGAAACTGCAGAGAAAAGTTAACCTCAGAACAAAGGAAGACCCTCTTTTTCTTTCTTCCTGTCTGGTGCTTTCTCAGTAGTAATAAAAGTTAACTCCCAGAGAAATTAGCACAGGGCTGGAACTCAGAGATCCTGTTCTCTGCTCTGTCCTCTGATTTGAAACTGAGGGATTAGGCAGAACACAAACAATGATATGGTCCTATTAATAATTCAAGTGAGATGATTGACTGTCCAGCAATTTTCTTTACAGTAACTTACATCACAATCAAAGATGTGCTTCAGGGGAATTTATTTTGTTATCATAAATGTAAATAGACACTATTCTGTTCAGTACCCTATTACAGTCTCAGAAGTTCTTCACATCTGCAAATGCAGGAAGATACGAAAACAGGAGTTCATTAATTAACAAAGTCATACAAAGGGACATAACTGGGGATTCTTGGCTCTAACAAACCACTTAAAGATTACTTCTCAACGTGTTTGGCATGTTTGTGCTGTGCTTAAATTTTATTTTATGGTGTTGTTTTTTTGTTCAAATTCTCCTTGCCGAATGCACACTGGAACATTTGCACTGAACATATCAGGCTCCCTTACCATGTGGAAGTTTCTGTTCCCACTGAAGTTAAACTCGCACTGCATCATATCAAAGAAGATGGGAATGGTGGCTTTCCGTAGCTCAGGCTCTGGGACCAGCGTTACCTCCAGGATTGGCCCTACCATTGCTGGAATAAATTTTATTTTGTGGGGACCTGCAAGAAAATCAAAATCAGATACATTCTAATGGAATATGGCTGCTTCAAGTTGCGTGATATGTAGATATCCAAATGTGAGAACATATTAGCCAGATAAAATAAAAGCCATAGACCACAAACATTTTGATTAGAACGCATTTTTGATGTGGATAATGGCTACTTAATACCGCTCAAAAATTCAGGAGTAGTCCTAGAAATAGAACTGAACTGAACTGCAAGAATGTTGCAGATCGAGGACTCCCTGGAAAATTCAACTCTTGGCCTTCATATGGTAGAACTCCAAGAGTTCATCTCATCATCTGACATGAAAAAAGATCGTTTTTTGAAGGTTATTTACTGAAAAAGGGAAAGAAACTTTGTACTCTTGAACAGCTGAGCCTATGTATATTTCCCCATTAAATGCAAACAGCTTACATAAAGAAATAGAGGTCCAGCTTAACAGCTTTAATAAAGGTAATTCTTTAGCTGAAACTCACCCAAATTATACCACATATCCCTTATTTTGAAGCCAATTTCTTTCCTCATGTCCCCATACCTAGAAAGAAGTATTAGAAAGAAAAAGATGAAGGCAGCTTATTCACTGATGTTACCCTTGCAAAGCTGAAGAAATTGAACAGCAAAACCACAAAAGCTGTTATCTTTTCATATAAAAAAAACACCACACAAACCTGAATATACTGGGGAATGATACCAAGGGGTCTTACAGACTGCATTTCCTTCTAAGCATCTACCAAGAAGTTCCTCAATATCACACAGCTTCCTGTTCAGGGTAGCTAAGACATTCAACTTATCTTTTTTCTTCATCATCCTGCCCAGCACCGATGCTCAATGCCCAGAGGAAGAGAAGAGCCATGTGCAATTCTGGTAGGAGACTGCAGATCCCCAAAGAGCAGATAAAAACTGCAGCTCTGCCGCTCAACACAGTTCTACCCCAGATTTCGTTGTATTTGATGCTTTTCCCTAAAGCTTCAACTGCTGATATTAAAAGAATGGAGGAATGTTTAATTACCAGGCCATTACCATTTATTGGTAAGGTTTAATTATAATAAAGCCCTTATTATTGCAGAAAAAGGGTAGCAAACATTAACTATGCATGCCCTCACAAAATTTTATGTCAAGATCTACAAATGTATTTAGGCACATGATAACAGCTAAATGCAGAAGTAAAAGCTGTTCAATCTCTCTGTGAATTTGGCCAAGTTCCTACAAATTACACATTCCCCAACAAGTTACTACCATTTGTTGCACTTTATTCACAGGCGTTAAGCTCATTTTACAACTTCTGAGATGGTTAAGGACTCTGTAGTGCTCTGCGTTTTAAAACCAAAAAAAACAAAGACTGGGGACTAAAAGGTTGCAGGGCTTCTAGGATCCGTGCTTACCTAACTCACATAATGGCTGAGGAATCGCATAAAGTATTGCTCTGGCAACTATGGCAAACCTGTTGCAGACCTTACAGTGGAAAAAATCTTTTGGCAAGATGCTTAAGTTCAGCTCAGGACCTGTGTATCCAGACTTAGACATCTGTAGTTTCAAAGGCCTGACTTGTATGCTAGTCACCCCTCCTCCCTTTGTCATTCATTAAGCAAGCACTTCCACGGCATGTTTTGTCTCATTCTAAGACTGTACAGGGTACATCTGCAAAAGTACGAGTGAAGCTTCTTAAAAATAAAAAGGTCTGGCATTTTTTTTTAAACTCACTTCTTGATAATTTTGTTGCGCTTGGCTTGCGAGAAGGTCTCCAGCTGGAGGGATTCATGAGTGAGAAAGGCCACTGCCAAATGGAAATAGTTATTCCAGAGCTGTGGAAGAGAAACAAGTCCAAAATAGGAGAAGACAAAGGAAAAGCAACAACCAGCACAGCAGAGCTGCACAATCCCAAACGCTGCAGGTAAGTGTTAATGAGGAAGTGTACCAACAGTAAGTGTGGAAGCATAGATGAGCCTGTTTGTAGGCACAGCAGGCAAGCCAGCAGCATACAGCCACTCAGGATTCCTCACTCTTTTTACCTTGGACTTTCCAGCCTAAGGAAGTGACAACAGGTTCCCCACCCACATTGTTTTGTTCTTAACTTGTCACGCTCAAGTCAACTTTGGCCAGCAGGCCATTCAGCTCGACTTCGTAAAGACTGCAGTAGTTGCTTTGCTCTACTAACCACAGTCCTGCAATTCAGAGCTGCTTTGCATTCAGCTGCTTTTCTGCAAAGACTCTACTGATATTTATCACTGGCAAGCTCCATATGAGTAAGTCTGGTAATGGGGGGATTTGCTGGCTCTTCAGGCCTTTGAGGAAACACTGAGGTCCAAAAGAAAAATCCAGGAACAACGGAACTATTACCTGGAGTTCAAAATTTGCTTGATCCAGAAAGAAACGGTTGAGTACAGAAGTAAATTGGTTCACTGCCCGGAGGAAAACCCTGGAAGAGGTAAAAACATCAAATAAAAGGTGGCTCTGGGAAGGAAAAAGAAACAAACAAACAAACAAACAAAAAAACAACACTGCAGTTCTGGGTTTATGACGTAAGTTCAGGAAACAAGAACAGATGTTCCCAAATGAGATTTGGGACAGTAAAGGGACATTCAGGAAAAGCCATTCTCCTGTTTCTAAGCAGAAGAAACCTTGACTGGAAGCAGATGATAAAAAAATAAACAAACATATTTTAAGTCAGTCTCTGTGAGCATGCAGTGTTGTTCCAGATAGTAGCTCCTCCTAAGTTTAGCCTATTCTTACCACCGAAGCATTCAAATAACTTGCCACTTCCATGTCCTTCTCCATTCATGCACCTGTATGGCAACTCCACATCAGAGGACAGAAACGAACCATAATTCTGTAATTATGGTAATTCTGGTTTACAGGCCAGCACGCTTTCATCCACTACCCATTTATGTCTGTGAGTTGATTCCCCCAATTTGAAACAAAAAGGGCTTCCCTGATTTATCTTGCACTCTCCAGCAGATAAATAAATAACAGGTTGGAAGAAAACATGGTTTTGATCGTGTGCCTTTGCGCAGGAGAAAGAGATTTTCAGTTCCATTAATAGAAACGGCCAGGCACTAGAATTTACCAAACTCTAACTGAAATTACCCTGAATCTGTAAAAGAAAATAAGCTTATGGAATGCCAGTGATTTGCAAGCATGCCAGGGTGAACCACCCTCCTTTCTGAGCCAGAAAGACTCCAAAGCAGTAACGAGACCTAAAAATAGCAGCAACTATTTACCTGCTCTGCATCATATTCATGACCATCCAGTCAGCTGCATAAACATTTTTTCCAATCAGATCTTTAAACATTATGAATGTTTCCATCAAGAAATCCTGTCGGAAAAAATAAAAACCACAGGGTGAACAGCATAATCTTTTTATCCGCATGAAAATGTAGGGAAATGCAAGTATTTGCAATTGCATTGATTAACTGCTACATCGATTAGCAATCAATACACTGCACCTCCTACAAAGGATCTCTTACTGCGGGAGTATATTCCAGTAACTAAATTATTTCTGACATCTCATCCATTCAATTGCAGAAGGAGAAATAACTCCACAGAACATGTTGATCTGTTTAATTAAATCTACCTTTACTGTTTCCAATTAAGCTATGCTGTAAGGAGTTCTGGTGCACAAGATGGATGAAGAACCAAAATCAATAGTCAAGCCCTTTCCAAATGCCTGAGTGACGACAGCTAACGGCCCTATGCAGTACTTGCTACAAAGATGGAAATCTAAAACATATTTTTCACTTCCTTAACAATTTAAGTATTTTCTAGCCCAGTTTAAGAAGTATTTGTACAAAGAGGTAGCAAACGTAGCTTCAGACACATGGTTTAGAATATTATCATAGGGAAGACACTTTCTGCATGAGTGCCAAACTGCCCCAAATAAAGCTAGCACACCTTAAGACTTTGGCAAGACAAGGTTGAATTGCAGGATAAGAAAAAGAGAAAAAGAAGAGATAAGTGAAAGAAGGTATCAATAATATTGATCTCTCTATACTGTGGTCTCTACAGGTATAAATGCTAACCTTTGAGCACTTAAAACAACTGTTCTCTGCAAAGACAGCACATTAGCATTCAGAAATGAGATGGATACAAAGAAGGTCACATGAGAAATCACCACCTTACAAAGATCACCAACAAAAAAAAAACCTGTTAAGCTGAACAGCTTGCTCTAAAAAATTGGCAAGCAACACTAATGCAGAAAGAGAAATGGGCATTTGGTGCTGCCTCAGTAAAAATCCTTTAGGCATTATTAAATCAGAGCTTGACCGAAAAGTTTGGACTTGACAAGGGGCACCTTGAAGACAAGAAGTAACTTGTAACGGTGTTAAACCAACTAAGTATTGATGCTGTGCCAGGGCTGAAAATACCAAAGCTAGTAAAAAACAACAATAAAGAATAAAAATAGATAAAAATAATTATTGCAATAAAACAAAATGCAGCCTTCTGTTGGTATTAATAACTCCTGCACCACCACAAACCTGGGCTTGCTTCTGTAGATTAGGGGAAAAGAATTTGATTGTAAATTGGTATTTTGGATCAGTATCCCTTAAAATGATATTTGTAGTTTTAATGATTTCACAAACTCACCCTCTTGAAATGCCTCTGTGCAGAAGCTGTACACATTCACACATAGGAAGATAAAAGAAATAATCTATTTGAGTCAGAAGATGCAGAGCTAAAAGGGCAAATCAAGACGCATCTTCAACTTGTAAACTTCAGACTGAGCTCGGTTTGCATTTCCAATGAGTCCTCCACAAAAAAAAAAATATTTGTGTAATATAAAAAGCAATTCCAAAACGAGATGCTGAATGATCTCTGTAGACTATCCAATTGAGTGGCCCTTTAGATGCAGAAGTGACAGAAATGTGCATGTCCTGTAGGTGGCTATGTTGCTCAACAGATTGTGATTCCAACTGCACAGTGAACAGAGGGATGACCTTGCCATCCAAAATGAATTACAAACACTTTCTTGTGGGTTTTGATCCAGCTTGTACATGAAGAACACAACTCCAGGCTCTTCCCCAGCCAGTATTTAAATTAGCAAGCACTTCAAGTTGCAAAACCAGGAGCACGAGGACAGAAAACCAGAACAGCTGCTGTGTCATGCTTCAGAGATGTTCATAAATACTGGATTTGGTTCTGACTTTTTCTAGGACAGTTTGGGGACAAATCTGGACAGGAGAGTTTGTTCTAAGTGCCTCAAAATAAATAAAAATAAATAAAAAGAAAAAAGCCTAATGTTCCACTTGGTTTCACTTTGAAAGTCTTTGAGAACATGAATCATACACAGTTTTTTTAACATAGAACTATTTGCATTGCTGTCCACTAAAGCAAGCAAAACATTTTGGATTGGATGATTGGATAGGAATTCAGTATTTGGGTTTTGGCTATTATCCTGTAAGACTTCATTAGTAGATGTCCTCCCTGTTTTAAGAAATTAATATAGATGTATGTTCAAATTTGCTATCTTTTATTTGCTTTAAATATATTTTAAAGCTTTCCGATCTCTTAATTGAAATGGGGATGAACTAGAAAGAAGTAGATAAAGAGAACGTGACCACGAAGAGACACAGGGAGAGCACGGAGGAAGCAGAACACTTATATTTTTCATCTACATTCACTCTTCTGGTTCCAGACCTTTTACTTGCACAGACTCCATCAGTCATTAAACATTTTAACTCATGCTACAAAAGCTAATCTCAGGCTCCACAGAGTCAGCAACATCCACTGTCCATACCCAGCAGGGGTGATGTGAATATATCCCCGGTGGCTGCAGCATTAGGTACACATAAGTAATTGCTGATGAATGCAGTATAATCAGTCCAAACTGAATACAGTAACTCGAAATGACCTTTCAGAAGCAGAAAATAATTCTTTATGGACTGAGATAATCCCCCCGCCCAGCTGACTTACAATAATGTCCTGCCTGGTTTTGAAAGTATTGATGTAATGGTTGTAATGGAAATCATCCATCTGCCTCAGGATAGCTGTCATGCAGGCCACAAAAATACCCTAGAATATGAAAAACAAGACATACCATTATTTTTCTGTATTAAGCACCATAAGCTCAAAGTGTGACAAGTGCCTTCAGGTTCCATCTAATCAAATATTACCGATCACAATCCTGCTGATCTGTGTCCTGACATCATTCTGGGTGACTGTTTTCTCCTCTACCCCAAACCAGTTAAGACTTCCTAAATGTCAAGTATGAGGTCTGGGTCTATCTGTTTCCACAGAGGTCACAGTTTGTAAGAAAAACGTATCCTCTAAACAGCAGAATGAATGAATATATGAATGAGTGTGTATTTGTATATATAAATACTATATAATATATATATAAGCCACTTCATTTTTAAATTTAATATGTCCAACTACATAATTCTCATGTGTGACATTGGTAATAGCAATGACTTGACCTCAGAGCTGGTAAAAATCAAATACTACTATCCATTCTCATCCCCTTATTTTTCCATCTTTCTGTACACTAAGTACAGTGCAAATTAAAACATACAAACTTCCTTACACCTTCTAAGATGCCACACAGTAGTCAGCACTGCCAATCAGAGATGTCTGATCCTTCAGCATTTAATGCTATGCAGTGAAGGGGGCAAAAGAACATTTTCTTCTCAGCAAAGATTCCTTGTGTATTAGAAATGGGCTGAAACCAAATTCTCTGTGCACAGGGGCCCAAAGGAACTCGAAATCACAGCCACCTGTGACTCAGATGGAATTGCTGCTAGAATAGAACAATGTGTATCCTAATACCTGCTCCCAGAAAGCCACCTAAAGCCATGCTGCAGTGGCACAGAAGTGCTGCAGGAAGTGGAAAGATGATTTCATAAACCACTCTACACACTGAAATCTCCCAGGAGAATTCCACTACAACAAAGGGTAAGGTAGTAAGGGAAGCAAGTAAACGGCTCTCACAATGTGTGGAGACTGCCTGCTCATTCCAATCACTGTGCGGTTTATTCTCCGTAGCAGACGTTCCATGATCAGCTGGATGTGGACAGCAGTAGGCCCCTGGGGGATTTAATAAGGAAAATTTGAGACAATTCTTGATGTATACTATTCTACAGAGAGCTCCTTGAGCGGGAGGACTGCCCCCACAGTGGTTAATTGTTATCTGAAGATGCAAAAAAAGACGACTTACTACACAACAGCAGTTGATTCAAATACTGCAGGTAGATACTTGGTGAAGAGGTGGCAAAATTCATTTGTACCAGTTTCACTTGTTTGTGCTGGCATAGCTAAATTGAACTGGGCAATGTGATTTGACATTTGTTCCCTTCAGTTCAAATGATTCTTTCTAAGGCACCTTGGAATCAATTTCCATGACTAATGTGGCAAATAACTGTACTCCCCTAACTGAATAATGACTGCTACCCTTACTTCAACCAGAAACCCAATACTTAGATGGCTTGCTCCAAATAATTCAACAAGTCACCAGAGTAGCTGGACATAACATTTTGGTTCCTAGAAGGGAAAGAAATTTTTCTTTGTACTACAGTGACAGCCACCAATTCAATCTTTGCATAGCCCCTTTTCATTCAAACACAGCTACTTTATGTCCAAAGAGACTGAAAAAAAATACAGAGCAATACAACATAAGTTGAGAACAGTCCTTTGCCCTAACTTAAAAAAAAAAAAAAATCAAAAGTATTAATCTTAATTTGCACCCTTGACAGCTCACGAACTCACCACATCTTTCCGATCCAGAACTTCCAGAACACTGCTAAGGAGCTGTGAGCAGGCCTCATGGTCAGGCTTGTTTGAATTGTCATCCAGCTGGCCACTTAGCTGGTCTATCAGTAGAGGCAGGAGAGCATCTCTGCATTCTGAAAATGAAACAGCACCATATTTTGCTCTCAAGTCCTTCAGCATTCCGTATACATGGGTACCACCCTGTAGCTTTCTGCTCTTAACTTTATCTTGGACACAAAAACATTTACCTAAATCCACCTGAGTTATCACTGAGGCTAATAGAGACAAATAACCTGTAATGATATGCATTACACCAAGCAGATCACTCTCCTCCTGTCCCTTTCTGAATTAACATACTCCATCAGGATCCTATTTTGTAAGGACAACAAAGTTTCAGATGTTCAGTTTTGGAGCCACTATGGCAAGGAGTATTTCTAAAGATGCATTTAGTCGTACACTACCACTGATGGCTGATTTAAATGACAAATAAACTTGAAAGACATTTTTGTTGGTAAAGGTGCATGGCTCCATGGAGAAACCAGAGGTTTCAACGTGCTACTTACCCGACTGTTTAAACAGATCACTCTCGACTATCTTGGTCATGCAGTTTAGCTTCTGTCGAACTAACTGGTTGTCAGGAATACTTTGGATAAACTTGCTGAAGAGGACACTAGCGTGCAAACCACAAAGTAAGCAGATGGTCAGCATTTTCACCCAACGTGATTCCACCTACCCTCACACTGTCCTGCACCTGGGCAAGTCAAGCAGTTGTCACTGTGTTGACATGTCACCTGCAGGCAGTTTCCAGGTAAATTACTACAGAGCTTTAACTTATTTTCAAGAAACAGCACAGGGCTCTCAGTCAAACTGAACAGGGTTAAGCCTCTCAGTAAGAAGCTTGCAACCCATGATACAACAGATATGCCACAAAAGCTTATAAATAGGAATACCATATGCCCTTCATTGCCAGCATAAAATAATCATGCTCATACAAAATGGAAGCACAATTTTGCACTGCTGAAGCCTGAGACACTGCTAAGTACAATGGCAAGAGCATATTCTTCCAGATGCCCCTTTCATCAAGAGTGATGACTCATTTTAATCTTAGACTTCATTAAATTAAATCTCATGTACATTTGCTGTCTGTCTACTGTTTACTAGCAAATTATTAGTGTCAGAACAAGGAGGCATGAAAGGGAGGTTCTGGGTAAAGCTATGAATGTCAAAGAACAGAAATCCACAGTGTTGTGAATTTCTTGAATAGATACAACTTTTGTTTTCTGTTTTGTCACACATTTCATTTTACCTCAGAAGCAATCACTAAGAATTGGTGGAAACTTCCATGGCATTTCTTCACATGGATCTCCAGTCCTCAAATTTTGGTTTCAAACAAAATCTCAAAGTTCCTAAGAAAGAGCAGTCGAACTGCGTAGACTCCTTTGAACTAAACTGACTTCCTCTAAAGCCCTGCAAGGAGCTTCCTAAAAAATCATGCAGTATGTGCATTATCATGTCATGGTCACAGTTGCTGTTTTTAGGAACATTTCCCAAATTATCCCAATAGATGAGTTGAGTTTGGAGGACAAACAAACATAATAATGGTTACCTGAGCTCAACAGGATCAAATACTAGTTTGACATCATTTATGATGCTTGGCAAATACTTTAAAGCTGCACCCTGCAAGAAAAAAAAAAATAAAAAAAAATAAAAAGACAAAGCACACATGGAGACTGAGTTAGATTAAGTTAGATTAGCTCATTCATTCTGAAAGTCAGTTCATTCACAACCTCAACAATGCCCATGGTTCACATGGAAAATCTGCTTTTGGCAAGAGCAAATATGTGGACACCTGCAGAGAACTGGCTTAAGATCAAATTAATGCACCCGAAGAGCCTCCAGCAACCACGCATCTGCAGCGCAGAGCAGAAAAGGTAAAGGAGGAAGGATCTGGAGCCAAGTTGTACAGATCTGCAAACATCCTGCAGCTTCAGTGATTAAGCTCCTCATAGCCTGACATGAAAAGCGCTACATAAATAGACTCAGTGTTCTGTTTACTTGTCCACATACACAGGAATACATTATCTGGGTCCCAGTATGGCATTTACAGGTGTAGCATCCAGGCACCTGGGTGCAACAGCAACTAAAGGTCTCTCAGAATGTTCCATGGTTGCTGCCAGCTGGAACTCTGATTACACAAGAATCAAAGTTGGGCTTCAAATGACCCGAATACTAATTACAAGTTTAGAATCAATCTTTCCTTCCAGCAGAGGAAGTTGGCTAGAAGGCTGTGAAGAAAATAATCTAAAGGCCTCATCGCCTTCAGCAATTTAGCCAGCCTAATGGCATGGCTGCTCTGCTCCTTCTAAGAGCCCAAACACAAGGTTCATAATCCAGTCGACACCAGAAAATCAATCAAGTATAAGATCTAAGAAACATTTAGGAACTGTCTGCTTCTTCAGCACTTTCATTCCCAGCATATGTTGATTTTGCAATGGTCTAGCATTTCCATCTCCATTACCCATCAGCTCGGTGCTACTGGTTAAGTGTCTTCCACACTGTACTATATTCTATCTTGGTTGCTTGTTGGTTTTCATCCTAGCAGTTGCTGCAGGGTTTTCAGCAAAAGCGCAGTTTTTGAATGTACAGAAAGCTCATCTTTATTTGATAAACTTTGCAGTTTGGATATTCCTTTTGATATTCCTTTCTTACATTCCATTCACTAAAACAGACATTCAGAAGATTCTGGTGTGACTCATCTGAATGGGTTTATGCACCTCAAAGCTTGTCCCTTCTGCCTTCCCCCAGCTCTATCAGATGATCTCATGAAAGATAATACCTCTCCTTGCAAATCATGCATATATACCTTAATTTTGACAGCCTCCTCTAAAGGACGGTCCATGAGGACGTTGAAGGAGAGGAACAGCTTGCGTATTGCATCATTAAATTCATCCCCTTCTTCACTTTTCCCATAAAACCTACGAAAAACAGAAAGAGCTAGTTATATACATAAATCTAGGCTAATAGTGTTAAAGTGTTTGAAATATAACTTTATCCTTTGGAAGAACCTCTCACATCAATCTCCTTCCACAAAAAAAAATGAGTATAAAAATGGCATTGAGGATTCTGCAGTTACTACAGTAGTAATTTTGTGATTAAACTTGTTACAAGGGAAAAGCTGTATTTTTCTAACTGCCATTGCCTCACAATTTGTTTGGGTTCCCAGAATCAAGTAGCTCATTTCTGTCTTAAAGAAAAAGACTTTCAACACAGCCTACAAATCCTACTGATGACAACCAAATCAGAAAAGACTCCAGTTTATTCTTTGACAAATTCTGCCACAATCAACACGAGAAAAGGATTCCAAAGCTTCACTGTAAATTCTTCAAAATATGTTCCAAGACCATGGTAAAACCACTGTCATTCATCATATCCTAGATAATGTGTACCCCTCAATCACCTCACCTCCTAATCAACAGCATGTGCCTTTGTTTGCTGCAAGAAAATCAAGGAAAATGTGAAAAGCCACTGCATGCAAGATGTGTACCTTTTTTTATTAAAAGGAATCTGTGCGGGGCCTTCTCTGACACCACTAAATTATTTTTGCATATTATACGTAACACATCTTGAAGAGTCCTTCAAAATGCAGAAGCTCTTTAAAATGAGGAAGTCATTCCATGCTTCATTTTTTTAAATTAAATAATAGGTTCTTTTCAAGTACTTCCATATGCTGCCTTTAGCATGCTATAGATAACTACAAGGAATACCCTCTTCAAATTATTTATTTCAATTTTTACTCAACTTATTTTTTTTGAGCTCTAGACAAAGTGTAGAAAGAAACTCTTCTTTACAACTCGAGAGGTTTACAACTCCTGAGGACATGCTGAAGAATATCCTAAATCCACTTGAGTTATCCGGTGGTATTAACTGGAAGCCCTGGCTTACAAAAAGAGACGTAACAAAGATGGGAATGACAACGCCTCACCTCAGGTACAATATTCGCGACTGAACGATGAACCGGAAAAGGTACTTCAAGGCCTTCAGAGCAGCAAACAGCAATTCTGTCTTGCTGGAGTCATCGGCATTTCCCACATAGCAGTTCAGTACTTTCGTGAGTTTCCTTTGGAAAACAAAAAGGGGAATAAAGACACAGTTAAGTATCTGTGTATGCCCAGCTTCCTTATTCCACAGAGGAACTATAATTAATGATTACATAACGAGCAGCAGTTCCTCTTCACGGCCTATTTTCTACTGAAGCTTTTGGCTCCTTGGGGTGCCAGACTTTTATAACCAGTTCACAAATATTCAGAAAACTAGCCTGAACCGTGGCTGCCAAGTTTGCCTACAAATTCCAGCTCCTTGACTTGTTTCTTTTTCCCAAAAGGAAGGGTTTAGGAATCTGGAAAACCCATTACTCCTTAAATTGCTTAAATCTAAGCAAATGACAGCCTACATGAGAGTTTCAATATATAGAGTGCAATCAGCATGTCTAAGTGCTGTAACAACATTTAGCCCTTCTCTGAAGCCTGTGGCCACCTCGACCTGCTTGGCTGCAGGCAGACAGTGGGGGCAAACACCTTTCTTATCTCTGCCACCATCAACCACAGTCGCTCACATCATTTCAGCTGTGTGGTTCTGCTTCTGCTCCCCATGACCCCATTCAAGCATACCGCTACCTTTGCAGCAGAGAATACATAGAACATGTCAAACTGTCTTCTGCTCAAAGTAGTTTTGGGGAGAATTGCAAGGACCAGAGCAGACAATGGCAAGACAAAGCAGTTCCATCAAGCAGCAATACCTATTAGACCCAATTTCTAATGAATTTGTATTCCTTGATCAAATTTTCCCTCCCTACAATGACTTACAATATTTTCCATACACGCTGACTGCATTAAACTTGGTTTTGATAGTAAAGCAGGCTGAAAAACACAAAGACCCTTTGCAAACACACACAAAATAATAAAAATAAAAATAGACAGAGGACTAGAGGTCAAAAGAGTCTGAATCACATGTCCTGATGCAGCGTTTTCCATGATAGTAATGTCTTTCCCCTGCAGAAAAAAATCTGATAATAGAAACTTTTTACAAGGTAAAAAGGGCAATTACAGAGTTTCTTTCTCTCCTGAAAGCAGAGAAGAATAGGGACAAACCCAGTCATCTGGTCTATGCTACTTTGATCACATTAGTGTCATTTACTGAATGTATCCGAGACGCTGCCTGAGTGACAGCCTGTGGGTTTGTGGTTACCAATACTTACACGTATGCCAGGGTTGCACTGAAGTGCTTGTAAATGTAAGTTTCAAGTACAGGGTTGAAATGCTGGAACTTGATGTCTCCGATTAAAGAAATAATAAATACCTGCCAAAATTCAAAAGGAGACAAATGTACAGAGCTGCACAACCTTTAACTAACTGCATCACAACTCAGTCTCTAATAGTGTCATTTATTTTGTTTGCTCATAGTTTTTCTTTGGTTTTCTAATAACATTAATACTACACATCGCATTGTTCACTTTCTGACTAAATGCTGGTACGTGTGTGTGTGACCACATCATTTCTCAGAGGGAAGGCAGGTCACATCAGCATTTAGATAGGAAATCTTAGGGCTAAGGGCAGGTACTCTGTGAAGCTGTCATGCTATGACAGCGTCAGAGCGTACGATTAAACAGGCACAGAGCTGCTGAAGGCTGTTTTTCAAAGCTAAGAAATGATTCTTTTCAGGCTAGAACTTAGTCCTCCTACTACAATGACACATTAGAGCTAGGACATTCTGTCCCCCTTTAGTCACTAGCCCCAACCAATGTCAGTTGGACACATCTGGCTTCACTTTTCTTCCTGAACTGTCAACTTGTTGATCAGCGCCGAGTACACAAGTTTGTTACTGCACACCAAAGCCACTGCCTTTCACACTCATATGAAACAGCCTCTCCAAATAATCTGAAAGCTTCCCGTGAAGTCTTTCACTCATTTATTATTATCCTTCTTTAAAGTTTCACAACAGAATTCATCCTTAATGCATTAAGTACTGGGTTAGGATTTACGGTGTGTAGGCTCTATTCCACCACTGTGACTCCAAACAAGTCACTTCTCTTTTAAGCTCTTTGGAGTGAAGTACCAGTCATCCACCCAAGGGAGGCATCATGAATAGACTGAAAATGTAGCTAGAAAATAAGCACCCAAAATTCACCAAAACAAGTCACCCACCAGTGCATCAAACACAAGGAAGTCGTAGGTTTCATTTTCTGACATTTCCATCATTATGTTGAAAAGGGCATCAAGGGTGTCTTGCAAAAACTAGAGGAAAAAATAGTACAAGGGTAAGAGAAGATTATTACTTCTGTAACCTTGCACAAGAGTCAGTTCTTTTGGATCATTTTTCCCTCTCCAGCCTAGCTCAGTTGAAGTTGTACATGAAAGAACAATGAAAAGGGGATCTTAGTCCTGCGTTCATTCACATGCTGTTCATCATGATCATACTATTCTCCCTACTAGCAGGAGAAAGGGGGATTTTTTCTTATCAGCTTTGACTGTCCCCACTGTCTTTTCTGTTCTACTGCCTTTTTATCTAGCCTGTCATGCAAGAGCAAAGGTCCACGCTGTTGAATACAGCTTGCACTAGGCCAAATCCACGTAGCTGCACTTTGCACTGGGCCAAATCAACCCCATTTACAAAATGTCATGCTGTAGTACAGCGCATGGAGGCTGGTTTGCAATGACACAGCACTTACTTTAGTTGCTCAGCAATTAAAACAGGTAAAGCCATGACTTTGCATAATCCCAAAAGATCCACACTGAGAACCACAGGAAACCTCACCTCCTAACTCCCTCAGAAGGTTATTTTCTCTGGTGCTTCCCCACCTATTCCCCACTCTGATTAGAGGGTCTTTGAGCCTCTTCTGCATTCACAGCAAGTCCCTCTTCACAAAGGAGGAGCAGAGCCACTACTAGAAATTAACAACTAGGCTTTGCACGTATCTTCTCTTTTGCAAGATCACATGGGAAAAGAAAGTCACCACTATCTCTTTAATTCTCTTAACATTTAACTTCTGTAATTCTGGTGCATTCCACTAATGAGAGCTCTTGGGACAAAGAATACATTTTGGTTCTGCTGTTACTCAGCAGCTAGAAAAAACAGCTATCTTAGCATGCAGAGAGAGCTTTTGGGTACAACGCAATATGCCTTTGCGTACCTTTACAATTTCTCCTCCTTCCACCTCCATGAGCTTCCTTAGGTTGTGGGCTATGTTCTGAGAGTTGGAACGCCAGTTCAACAAACCCAGCAGGTCAACTAGCAAGGGCAGAGCATCAGCAATTAGAAACAGATTACAACAACACAGCTGACTTAATTGCTGCAGAACAATACAGAAAAAGTAATAGAGGTTATTTTTAGAATCAGCTTACAAGGAAAACTCACACTGATGTACAGAACATTACCTTGAGGTGGCTCTTCTGCCTTGGCAAGAGAGTTAGTTTTGCTATTAATGGAAAACCTTGGCGTAATTTGATAACATAAGGCATTTGGCAAACAATTTTGCAGGCTTCTCATTCACTCAAGAGAAGATCCATCAAGCTAGGACATTTATTAGTGTATGACTTTTCTTGCTAATGCTCTGTGTTTGCTCTAGAGCAGCAACTAGACAATGAAATTCAGATTCAGCCCTCTTGCACACGGATGCATCAGTATGGCATTTAGCTTAAGCAAACTGTGGCTCAGACTACAAGCAGAACAGCTCTTGCCCACCTCTCAGCAGCTACACCTTGATGGAGTCACAGCTGGTGCCTTTTCACATGCCTCTTTCCCAAAGTCAGCGAGTATATCATACCAAGAACCTTCCCTAGGTGTGCTAGCTTCCTTAACTCATTTAAATCTTACAACTTCTACCAGCACGTGCTGTATTGATTCACATATACACAATCACCTTTATTTTGGCTACTTTTCATAACAGCATGCTGAAGAGATTAGTACAGATATAGAATATCTGTATAGATGTAATAGAAAAGATAATTAACCTTTAACAAAAGATTCTGAACCCACATGTACACTGTCACTGACAGGTATGATTTCTATAAATGCTGAAAAACCCACTAGATTTAACATTGGTAGATTAGATAAAATTAGATAAAATACAGCATGCATTAGCATCCCAGTGGTGTCAAGACCTACCATTCTGGGTGAGCTTGGTGGAGCAGATCAAAGTGGCAATCTGGAAGCTGTCTTTTGTACTATCTTTAGTGGGTGTGAAGTTGGCTAGGTGGTGCAGATTTTTCCCTGAAGGGGCCTCCTTCTCCTCCATCTCCATTTTTGTACAAGGAAGGGTTAAATAGCATTTAGCATCTTCCATTTTCTTGTTATCACCCTGTTGGTTGACCACAAGAATGAAAAGGGTTATCTCACACGCTGAGAAAACCTCATCTGACCTCCTTCTCACTGCAGACACCTTACCCCCGTACACACCTCAACACAGTGACAGCCAAGGAGGCTTTAAGCATTTTTTCATGCCTGTAGTTTACTTACATTGCCTGTTTGGCCATCTAACTTTAAGGAACAGAAGTTGCCCATACACTGCCAATGAACTAAGCTCTTTCCGAGTGACACAAACCACAGAATTTAGGAGGTAACTTACAAAAAAAAAAAAAAAGGTTACTGCCCTATTATCATGGAAAAGATGATTAAAAACTCTGCAATGATACAACAGTGTTTACACTGCTAGGAAGAAACTCAGCCAACAGAGTTGTTTTGATTAGTTAAACAAAAGTTAAGGAGTGCAAATACCCAAGCTACCTTATAAACAATCAAGTTGTGTTTGCCATCCTGGAGTGTTGTTCCATCCGCATTCATCAGCTTCACAAAGCCCATACCAAATGCTCTCTCAGACTTATCCCTAGCTGTAAACAGAAAAAAAATCGTTATTAGTAATCATCTTATTTACATCCATACTGTCCACAGTGCAGCTGGGTAACTACAGCAGCTTCTTTATTTAATAACATTACGTGTTGGAAGCAGCACGTGATGGAAGCAGCATACTTGGTGACCCACAGCAGAAAGAGCTCTCTTCCCTTCCCTTTAGCAGGTATCTGGAATTACCCAGAACAAAACTTCCTCTCTGAAGCTTCTCTCTCCACACAATTTCAGTGGCTAGTTGTCCTGCTGGATGGACGTATATAATTGTATACAGATTTTTTTTATTAGAATTTTGCAAATCTACCTTTTTAGCTATGGATGTGGAAGCATGTCACGCCATCTCCCAGGTGCCTAAAGAGATTTTTTTTTCCTTAGTCTCTCAAGGGATCAGTCAAACATTACTGATCTCTTTTCAAAGGGTTCTGAAGAAGTTTGATGAAACTCCTGGCTCTAAACTTTCTCATTTGCCTTTCATTTGCTTAATTAACAGTTAGAAATCCTTCTATAAGAAGATCATTAGAGTCCTACCAAGCCTTGCACTGAATTTTGTGAAGGACTTGAAAGAAATTTAAAAAAAAAACACAAAAAAACAAACCGCCATACACTGAGAAGCCAAGTACCAACAAGCATTGACAACTGTCTTCCAAAGAGGGACACTGCTCCCTGTCTAATACAAGTTTTAGACCAAAACCAGCCCCAAACCCTTTCCTAAGGCTGTGAAGTTTCATTTTTCTTTCTTTGTTTTTGCTTTCAATAAAACCCACAGCACTGGAAATAAGTAGGAATGCAAGTGCTACACCTTTAGTGGATACTCAGAATCTCAACAAGAGCAGCAAAAATACTTCTGTCAGTCTTCTTTTCTGATACTCACATTCCTGTGACGACCGATGACGAAAAGTGAATCTTAAATGGCAACGACTGACTTCCTCTATTGCAATGGCCACCTGCACATGATAATACAAAGAAAAAAATGCAGCACCAGCATTCTCTCTCTCCAGAGAGATTATGATGCACCTACTAATGTTAAGCTAGTTCCATTCTCTACACAACAGAGCAAGACTGTAAATTGTAGACACTTACCTTTACAGTTTCATACCAGCAAGGTTGCTTGACTTGATAATAAACAACAGACTTATACTCAGAGACACCTTCATAACCAGCACCAGGATGGATAGCTTTCTTTGGACAAAAAGACAAGGGGAAAAAAAGAAAAGGTAAGGTCTAGAACGAAAGAAAAAAAGTATCTGAGGTTGGAAATTTTCAAAGCATGTAGCTTGCAGAGTTCCTCAAAGTCTATGCTTCACGGTCAAGGAAACCATGTCACCACTTTGGGTGGTGAGGCACTGGAATGGGTTGCCCAGAGAAGCTGTGGATGCTCCATCCCTGGAGGTGCTCAAGATCTGGTTGGATGAGGCCCTGGGCAACCTGGTCTAGTGCGTGGCATCCCTGCCTATGGCAGGGGTTTGGAACTAGAAGATCTTGAAGGTGCCTTCCAACCCAAGCCATTCTGTGATTCCTTTTTAACTCTCATCTGTTATTAATGTAAAAATAAATTAGTGACTTCGAATTTAGTCACCTATAATATCTCTTGTTCATTATTATACAGCTCTTGCATGCAGTTGAAGAATAAATAAGATCCTGCCCAGCAGAGCTATCATCTATCAAGCTGAGCAGCCCTGTTGTATCTCACAAAGGCTGTCATACCTCTTGGAGATTGCCATCTTCATCATGTACAGACATGGTGACTTCTACATTCTTGGGAGTCTTCTTCTTGCCTTTGTCAAACTCTCCTTGCACCAGGGTGACATAGATATCATTTCGAACATCACCTAAAATTCATGGCACTAAATGAGTTCATGGACAACTGCAGAACATCCTAGGGTACCACATCATCCTTTTCCTCTTCATAGCCTTTGCTGATACCAGTTAATTGATGACATTCAACATCACATCATTCATTGCAACATCATTGCATCTTCATCTCAAATAATACAAAAGCACTGTGTCTTCATGTAACAATTTTAAATGCCGTGAGCTCTATCCATTTAGAACAGTGAGGTCTAAATCCATTTTGCGGGGATTGAACAAAGCCGGGTCAAAATTGTATGAAACAAAATCATCTTTTTGTCTAAACAGATATTTTCCTCCAGAGTACAAAGGCTATCATTTTTAATTTGTTTCTCAAAGGAGTAATCTTCACAAAAAATAAGAGATCAGCTTGAAATTTCAAGAAAAGTGAAAACCAATTGTTTTTAAGCTAGTTTTATAATAAATCTGTTCATGGTAGAAATTGCAGAATTTCACGGCTCTTTTACCCCCCAGAAGTATGGAGGCATATGGGACCTACCAGGCAGGATTATCTCAGGGAATCCCATTTTGCGAGCCACAGCAGTTGATCTGTCTACAAGGTGGGAAAAATCCTTCTGAACCTGTGCTAGATCGCCAGGAAGCAGCTTCAGGGAGACCCAAAGACCTAAGAAAAGAAGGGTAACATTAACTTACTGAAAAAAACAGTATGAAATCATGAAATTTAAGCCTACGCTTAACAGAAAACCCTGTCTTCATGTCAGCTCTATGCTACAATTTCTCAAACACCTCAAGCTGGTTCTCTGTTGGCCCAATTCTCCAAATCTCCCTAAAGCTGAGTAAGACCTTACTGTATAATGAGATTCTCTGAAGTAAAATACAATCTGAGATGAGCATGTTAGTGAGCAAAAGCCAGACACACAAGCAACAGCAGGAGAATCCAGAAGAAAGCATTTGGAATATGCCATCAGCCACATGCACTTCCAAATATTGTAAGCACATATATATATATTAAAAAAAAAGAATTACATTTGTAGCAAGTACATCATGACTTTTTTTTTTCACCTAAGAACATCTCGTTTTTAATCTTTTTAGCTCCCAGAGTGCTGGGATGGCAGTCATTACAAAGATCATAGGTCTGGCTCAGGGTAGGCAGCAACCTCCAGTAAGCATTGATCTCTGGACTTTGAGCCATTTACTCTCCTTTATAAGCGAGGGGAACCTTTCCCCACACCAGGTTTTCACATCAGCTTCTCGCCTGACTGCTGTACCTTGCCCTTTATGATTCACTTCCTTTGCAGCGATGACTTTGTTGAAGACAGAAGTGAGGGGCTCATTTTCTCCGATCACATGGGAAGTTATCAGTGGGGACATAATTAGCTGTCGCTGTCTGATGTATGTTTCCATGGCAATCCTGTGAGGAACAACAACAGACTGGGAAGCAGACATGGAAGCAACACCAAGCATGTGCTCTGCAAGACAAGGGCTGACCAAGAGCTGACTATTTGCCTAATATTTTTTTAAATAAGATTTTTTCCTTCACCTGCCTAAGCCCAATGGAAACATATAAACTCTCAAACAAGGAGCTACGTCGGTGCTAGCTCAGGCTTAGAATAAGTAACATGGGCCTCCTAAAAGACTCCACGAACACTTCTATCAGGCTGAAATAGCAGCCTTCAGGACAACCATAAACACAGGCAGGTCTCCTTTGTTCTTTCTCCCATCCACAGGGTGCCTTGCCGAACAAGTCTGGCTGAGTGTCACCATGCAGGATCAGCTCACCACGTAGGACCCTGCGCTCCCGTCGGGTGAATTGAGCCCTGTCTTCAGGTGTGCCTCTGAGTCGTCCCTAAGAGATTACGTACATTAACTAGTCTTAAATTAATGCGACTCTAATGACATCACATTAAACCTGTCCCTAGTCACAAACACATCTCGTGAGCTTGGATCTAGAACCAGATTTCACTCCTGTTCCAACATCATCAATAATGAACCAAGCATTTCCACAAACTCCCCACCCCAGTAGAGGTGTCCAGATTTGGATCTAAACTCACCCTCATTAGAAAATAGAGGAAAAAATAATAATAAAAAAAAATGTAGGACACTACATTATTCTGCAAAAAGATATCCTTCTTTGCAGCCTTTCAGGTCCTGAGCGGGTATGGGGAAAAAACACACACACAAAAAAAAACATACAACAATCTCCCCTGAAAATACCTTGCAACAACATATGGCTACACCAAATGGCCCGCTGTATTTAGGCCTGCAACAAGCTGATTCTACCCAAACAAGCTTCCTTTTAATTTACTGTAATGTGCTGAAAGAGTGAGCAATCAGAGAGCAGGCTGAACACACAAGTTCTAATATTACAGAAACTCAAAAGACAGTGGGGCTTGAATTTCTTTCCCAGAAAGAGGGAGAAATCCCTTTTTTATTCTTCTCTGACCCACCTTTACAAGGCAATCTGGAAAGTTACAGGCTGGCAATACACAGCGTACTGCACAGCAGTGACAAGGACTGTGTTCCCTGTGTGCTCAGGTGTTTCTCAAAATCTTGCCCCCGTCTCGTAACCGTTTTTAAGGTCACATCCCCTAGACCCCACAACATTATTTTGCACCACGCTCTTCTTTCTTACTTCAGATGATATGGATATCTAGCAGTTTCAGTTGCATTGCCAGGACTCCCTAAGTAATTTACCCTATCATACAGACTTGTAAATCAAGGGGAACAAAAGTGTCAGAGGACTGACAAAAATCTTTTCCTTCAAAAAGCTGACTACTGCCATTAGCTAATCTATTTGTAGAGGCCTTGGTATGCTGCCAGGTTCCATACAAATTCGTCCTTCTCTGAAGGACAGCTGGCTCAAATGAGCCAGATATGGGATGAATTCTGAAGTCCAGTACTTACTGCTGAAATGGAATAAAATGTTGCTTTTCCTCATCATCCACCTTTCCGTGTATGATATCAGTTATGTCCATCACTGCAACAACACAAATTCAACACACAGTTCTGCCAAGCTGCTAAAAAGAATACAGAGAGCTTTCCCCTATCAGAATGGAAAAAAATAGTTGCTTAGTTTGGTCCGATGCCACTACTGACAGCAATACAGAAGGCCACTGTCATCCTTAAAAACTTTTTAGCAAGCATCTTTTTCACTGAAGCCAGCAATGGCAGTGAATGTGAATATTCTTGCTGATAAAAAAATACACGTGGGACTCAGGTATTTCAAGGCAAAAAAATACATCCAGATTTCAAATCCTGATTATTTTGAAATTGTTTTCCCCACTAATCTCAAGCAAGTCTCTTCACAAGAGATCATATGAACTGAACAGGAATTGGTTGTCTTATTCACCAAAGCTCCTTTAAAAAAAATCCAGCTTTATCCTACTCATTGTGAGGAGCAAATCCCTCTTTAGCAAAGATCTGAAAAGTCTACTGCACCGAGAGCAGTGCGTTATCTCTTTAGATGGTGACAAACCAAAAAGTGAATGCTGACAGCGTGCCATCTTCATTTACTATTTTAATTAAAAGATCTCAAAGGAGCACCATTTAAGCTCAGTATCGGAATCTCCATTCTGAAGACCGAGATGCTGACACAGAGAGGCTAATAGGCTTTGCTGGTGTACAGCTTATGTTTCCTAACCCACTGTCCCACCCACTGGACCATGCTCTTTTCTCCTGTGACTGAATCTGTCGTACCTGCCACACCAAACGGTCTCCGAAGTCCACACGTATGTTTCTTCCCATCTTTTAGCTCCATATGCCCCACCCTCACAATCTGACATACCAAGCTGATTTTCGGTCTGATCAGGTCAGAACTGCTTAAATCCTAGAAATCAGTTAAAATAAAGTTATATCGATCTGCTTTGTGAATGGAGGAGAAACAGACAGAGGGTAAAAGACTTCTTAGGTTGTACACATGTTTAAAAGAAACTCTCCTCTTTTAAAAAAAAGAAAAACAGTTCCCTTTGAGACCTAGGAAAATGACATGCTAGTGTTTTGTTAGTCATTTCCACACAGCGATTCCTAAATATCCTACAACTCTTTGAGGACCCCAGTAACAGTACTGAAAGGAGTGCTCATTGCTGGAGCACTAGATCCGCTGACAAGGCAGCTAGTCTGTGCCACTTTTCCTACTTGTCAGAAATTATTCCAGTCATATAATTAACAACTTGTAGCAAATAAATCCTAACACAGAATAAAATCAGCAAAGCAATGAGCTGAAAACCAAAACAATTCTAATCTCAAGCCTAGATTTGCAGTACAGGTAGGCTTTGGAAGAGAAGGGCCTAACAGGATTCAGCAGCACTCAGTGACAGTGCCATTTCAAAGTAATAGACCTTTACTACTGCTTTGGACTGACACATCACAGAACACTTCTCAGAAACGTTCCTCTGAGGCTGCCTCTAAAATCTTAAGTGTCCGTGAAAACACCTTAAAATGCCCCGGGTGGTTCCTCTCTGCCGGGGGGTGAAGGAAAGAAGGGGAAAGGGAAAGAATCCAGAACTCATGTCTGCAGCATGGGGAAGAATTTCCAGGATGCAAATACAATAACTTACAGTGAAGACTGCTTGAAGGTTATTTAGCTTCTCAATTTCTTTAGGCATCCCATTGCTCCCCCAACGAACCAGGTAATTTTCACTACAAATAAAAAAAGCAAAGAATAAAATCAACACCTGACATTCCTGTTATCTGGGAAAAAGCTCAAAAGCGTTTTGATCTTTTAGGAGTATCTGAAAAGCTCTGCCAAAATATTCTATGCCAACGTGATTCTGAGGTGACTCATTTCACTGAAGACAGAAGATGGGCATGGAGAGAATGGGTACTCTCAGTTACTTCCTCTTACAGCTGTGACCGCATCTCCACACCTGATAACTTCAGTGATGGAGACAGAGGGTGCCTGACACATGTTTCCTTGATAAAGTTCTTCATAGCTTTCCTGACCAGTACTAAATAACCAGCTCATAGGTGTGAAATTGCACTGACTTGACAGCAAGTATCATGCCCATAGCTGACCAAAAAGGAAGCAATGAATCAATTGTCTCAAATCTAGTGAAAACATTAGGAAAATTTAAGAACATAGACAATCTGGGATTTCAGTAATGCAACACAGAAATGCCCAGCTTTATGAAGGGGAGTGCATGTGCTCAGAACCTTGATTTCTTACCAGAAGTCAAATAATCCCCTTCTGTATCACCACTGGAGCAGCAACCAACAGAACTGAAAAAAGACTTCTCTGCTAGCCCTTCCTTTCTAACTCGTACTGGCTTCCTTACAATGACTAAATTGCTTCTGTACATACAAAAAAAAAAGCCTACCTGATGAATTTGGAGAGGTCGGGATCGTAGAGGCTCATTAACAGCTCTGCATCTTCTCCAATATTGCAGACAAAATTCTTGAAGTTTACATACAGGCTATAGGTGTGTGTTGTGTTGAATATTGGCTGCCCTCGGAGGTCCAAATTCTGTTGCAGGGACTGCAAAGAAGGACAGTACTCCCATTAAAAACTATATAAAAGAATTTAGTTTTGCTGCCAAAGTAGCACAATATCCTGTAGAGGAATGTACAAATACAGTGGGTGCTGGTTACTTGAAGAGGGCAAAGCCAGCACCAAGAGATGTACCTTCTCTTCCTGGATTCTTTCATCAATCCTTTTGGATGCGGTTTCATGGGCCTTGAAGAGAGAGATCGTGCTGGTTTCATCTGGGTCCAAGATGTTCCCATTGTCATCTCGTACAACCAGGTCCAAACCTAGGATCCTGAGTGGCACGCAAATCAGAGGACAAAAGAAGTGACATGATATATAGGAAGCAGAGGTGACAAGAAGCACAAACCACTGACCAAGCTCTAAGCAACCAATATTCATTGACTCCAGTAATCACATTGCTGGTTTTCCTATCTAGAAATGCTGCTCCCTCATTCCCTCACCCCCAGTTTTCCCATTAAAGGGAAAAATAATTAGTCAGGTAACTTGATGCTAAGATGGCATCATCTCTGTTCTCACTTAAACGTGTTTAAAATAAACAGGTAGGTATAACCACAAAGCTTATGGGTTATGGCTAATTACTACTCTGTGCCATAAGTTTTTTTCTTAATTGACTTATTTGACCTGAATCAAGTCTGACAGGTAGATAAATGAGTTCTAGAGACGATCTCTGTTCTGTATAAACCAATGAAAGGTGCAGTTCTGGTGGCCTATAGAATCGCATTACTCAGCTGCTGATAAAGCAGTTTAGTTCATTAGCAGTATCCAAATCCTGGCTCCAGATAGCCAGGCACAAATTGTGCTCCATGGGAAATGCCATCCTGTGCCAGCAGTTCTGCAGAATTAAGATAGGTAAGGCCTCCTGCCAAGTTAAAGGGAATGCTGGCATATGAAGAACCAACTGCTACGTGCCCACCTGCCAGGTTAGCCGCGTTCTGATGGGAACAGAAAGCTGGTATCCCCTTTCCAAGAGAAAATGGAGAGCCTGATTCAGCGTTCTCCTCATGTGGTTATTTACACCATTTTGTATTAATAGCATCTATATCCATTCTCAAAACACAGTTCCAGAGCTTTTAGTGGGATTTGGGACTCTCTTCTGCTCTCAGGACATGGTTTGGAGTTTACCTGTTACCGTAGTCAATTTTAGCAGTGACTTTCTTCTTGAGTTCAGCCAGTTCATCTTTGGGAAGAGTCCCAGACAGGATCTGTGACCTCCATTCTATCAGACTGTAAGTCATTTGCTGGACATGACGGAACTGTGTTGTCTTGTTATCCTACAGAAAGAAAGGGACAGTTTCAAGTTAGTAATGGCCTGAAAACTATGAATCAGTAAGCTTCCTGAAGGGTACTAGACTGAATCCACCACACAAGTTGCATTTAACTAAACATATTTGAGAAAGAGGCACCATATGACAAGACAAGATTAGACCACGGAGAAAATTCTCCATCACTTTGTACTGCCAAGGTTTAAGTGTCTCAAGATTTAGGGTCTGCCACTCCAGAATGCGTGACATTGTGTGCCGTTTTTATGCATGTCCCATTTGTTTTGCCTGTCCAGATATTAACTCTTTGAAGCAAACACTTCATTTGCTTTTAAAAGTCTAAAGGTGATACCCAAACGTAACTAATTATGACACTGAAGTCCACATAAGCTTGTTCCTCACACCTATCCCTCCTACAGCTCTCACCAGCCAAAATAACTCTTCATGTGTACCTATTTGGTACACATGAAAAAAAATCTCCTCACCAAAATACAACATGAAAAACTTGATTAATTGAAAGTCTGCCTCCACCACCACTTACAGTGTTAGCAACTATGCTGTAAAGCCAGAATGCTAAGGGAGCTGAGTCCATGGGTGCATTGTCATGGCTGTCTGTTCCTTATCCTGTCCCGACAGGTACTCAAAATCCATTACCATAACAAAAAACAAGGAATGGTAACAAAATGCAGCAATATTTGGGATACACTTCCCTGCCAGTGTGCATATAATATTTCGAGGACCACACTCTACCTGCTGGTAACTCACACCTGGATTGCCGTGTCCATGCCTGACCTCCAGACAGGAGTTCATGGAAATCAGAGCAGCTCTGTGGAAACACAATCATCTCCCTGGCTGGTGCCTATCAGTAAATACGGCTGAACCTTGTCTACTCTTCAGAGCACTCGTTTTTGTTTATATTTGCATAGACCTTAGCACAACCCTGACTCGCTGCATGCTCTCAAGCACTAGCCCAGGCAAAATGGTAACAGAGGTTTCGCAAAGTTCACTTTTATCAGCCTGACAGGAGCTGTTTAGAACCCACCACGCCAGGGATCATCCAAACATGCAATTAAAAGATAACGTGGCTGAAGGAGGCTTCCCAGACGTCACCTGCCTCAGCTACCCCGGTACTCGCTCCACTCTGCTGCAGTCACTGCATTTTCATCTTTTGCTATGGATTCAGCATCTGTAATTACAAAGCACTGACTGAGGACATCAAAACCTGCTTTGTTAGAGCTTCCTCCTCCCGTTTCTGCTGTTATCATCTCTAATTAAATATTTTTATGCTCTTAACTGGTTCCACCCTAATAAAATTAGTCATACCTGTACACCTCTTTCACAGAGCCCCAGATTCCAGGGCTGACACTGCAATTAGGAAGTGGATAGCTATGCACTAAGCCTGCTTGCAGCTGTACCTGCTCAGATAAGTAAGCCTTTAAAAGGTCAGCTGTAAGATTCAAGAAGGAATTCAGGCCTCATCCTTTTTTTACTTCTGCATGGTTAGCCACTTACTACAACTGTCTTATGTTGAGAGTCAAGTGCAGTTCATTTTCAGGGGGAAAGTGCCACAGCTTTGATCAACTGGGACAAAGTTTATGGCTATGCAGCTCCAAAATGATCTTTTTTTTTTTTTTTTTCCTACATCTCACCCAACAGCTAGTGGGAATTGGTCGACTGTATTGCTGCTCCGTCCAGGTAGCAGCTGACTGATGTCCCTTGGCTGTAGCAGGGCTGTTAATGTTTAACCACGAGCCCCAACTGCTGCCACACTGCAGAACGAGAGGCTCACCTCAGTAATTGCCCCGTTCTGGGCCCTGCAACGAACAGGAATGACAAAAACTACTCATCACTCACCCCTTGAGAATATAAATGCAAAGGGAGCTATAAATAGCCATCTTCCTTCCGTTTGGGCCCATGTCAAGGGGCTGGCAGAAGCTAGATGAGCCTATAGTTGATACAAGGCAGATATTGCTGACATCTTTAGTAAACAAAGGCAAAACTAAGTGTACTCTTAACCTCTGTTAAAATAATTGCAAAGGGAAGACAACTTGGGTTAGCTTTCAGGGAAACTCAGAGCATATCTTACTTTGGCATGAGCTAACCCTGAGTTATCTCTGCACCTGTTTACATTAGCTCACTCCCATTAACCAGCCCAAGTTAAAAACCCCTGCCCATTTTTGTATTTATTTTGCAGTGGAGATATATCCACTGCTACAGTGGCCTCTGGAAAGCACAGAAATTAAAGTGAAATGAAATGCTGCCAAATAAAGAAATCCTCTGTATTTCCTTTCTCTCCTCAAGTATCTCCTTCCTCCTCTGTTATTTTTTTCTTGTAATACATACTGCGGGGGGGAAATAAAATAAACTCAAATCCATTTCAAACCACAACATTTTCCAGGACTATTTTAAGAGTTCTGTTGGTTAAGCACAGGAACATGAAAGACTTCTGCTCTTAAAAAAACAGATTCTGAGGCTATGATCTTAAAATTATTCATCGAGAAAAAAAATAATCAGGAATAAAACTCTCTTTTCACACAGTAATAACGTCACATACGGTTTCTCATTAAGTTAAGAGGGTGGAACAAATTTTTGTGGTTTTGTGGCTCACAAACAAAACGTACTTGTGGCCCTGTGAAATTTTCAATAGCAAAACTTGCTCTGGATAAACTGAATTGTTAGAGCTAATTTAAACCAATTCTCTCATCTTAATTAAAGTCTCAGGGCACATACTACTCCACAGGCTGAACACATTATTGACCAGAGAAAAACTGCTTGACTCTTCTTAACATGCATTAATAATCACCTTTGAAAGAAGGCAATTCACTGTGAACTCCAGCTGTGCTTCTTTCAGCAAGAACTTCACCAAGTTTAGCAAAACTCCCAGATCTGTGCATTACCTTGAGCTCTGACTTGTCCATAGTAACTTTGTCATGTGTCTTTGTCATTCTCTCTATTGAGAATGACACATATGATGGGATTTTGGTAGGTCAAATGTCCCACCAGCACCTACAGCCATAGCTCTCTTCCTCTCTTTTGCCTACCTGACCTGTACGTGCACTGGGGGGTGAGCATCAGGCATTCCATTAACTCTCTGCACGATGTCCAGAAACACAGAGGTCACCCTCGTTAAGCTCTTTGTTAAAACATCATGGTTTCTCGCACAACTTCACTGAGGTCTCCTGCCCTCACACAGGAGGGATGGGAAGCAGGAATCCTCACTGTGCAGCAAACTGTGAGTCACACTCACAACCCCAACCAGCTGACACGATGCTGAGCGTGACTTGTGCCAGCTGATGCTGAGAGTCAAGTCTTCAGCAGCGCTCTATCACAAATTATTCAAGTACAGCGAACACGTTGTGGCATTGGCTAAACTGCCACTCTGTCTGTGCTCACACGTTTCTTTAGAGGACAGATGAACTTTTTTAGCCCCTTGTAAGGTCAGTTTTACAAGAATGATAGTTCTTCAGTTCCGAATCAGGTCCTTTTTAGAGATCTTAAAGTGCTCTGCAAAAGGCCAGTCTTATCTCATCTGACATCATTTATTTGCCAGACAATTGAAACAAACAAAAAAAATAATTACAGGACAGAGTACAGCAAAGCATGGGACAGTTATCTCCTTAATAACTGAAGATAATTCTGCTTCTGCATATGCTCCAGATTGCTCCCGAAACCCCCACCCCAACAATGTGGGGTTTGAAACACGGCAGATCTAAGTCTCTTATCAGCATAACTGGACTCTGGAAACTCCCATTCTTAAAAGCCTTACTGCTTGCAATGTACACACACATTTGTGGCTGCACAGAAGGAAATAAGAGCTTTTGAAAGACTTCCGCACTGTTTGCATTTCAACCTGAATGAAGTAGCCCTTCTCTCTCACTTCCTTTGCTAAATACCAACCACTGAAGCAGGCTTACCACATACAGCTTGTGCCAGATAACTGCCCACTCCCTCAGGGTGGAAGTCAGCTCTTGCCCAAGGGGCAGTTCACCTGGAATCACCGTTTCATGTTGCCTAAAGAAAAAAGGAGAAAACAGAAAAAGGGCGTTATGATCAAAACACAGTAGTAAAACGTCCTTTTGTCATTAATATGTACTTAGAAGTTAAGAGCAGCCCAGATTTTCATACAGTTCACTCATGATATCACCATTTTTGTTATTCAATTGGTTCTTCAATCCATGCACACACATTATCCATTTTTAATGCAAAGTTTAAAATGCAAATATAATTTTAATGCAAGAATGTTTCAAGTTTCTTTCTGCCTTGTTCTTCTCAACGGATCCATTCCAGAAACACAGGGATAAATGGATAAAAATTAAGTTCTGAACAATCACCCTGATAACTCAGCCGCAGTTATTTAATGAACAAAATAAAAGTACTTTCTAAAGTCTCTTTCTATTGCAACTGCTTTTTCCCCCTCACACCATAATGCTCACAGAATCCACTCTAAGAATCAAACGAGGAATCATTTCCTAAAATGTTTTCCAAGGCAGGAAGGAATCCACACGCCTGCTGGCTACTTGGCTGTGAGCAGCAATGTGTTATGATTCGCAGGATTCCCCAGAGGATCTCAATGTAACTTGACCGACCTGCCTTGCTACTAACTTGTTTAGCAGACCTTTCTTATTTTTACAAGTAGTATTCTCTTGCATCTATGCCTACAACTGTTTTGGGATGTACAAAGGAGAAGTTATGCAGCTCCAGAAGTCCAGCACGGGTGGTATCTCCTGCTGCACACACAGACCAGAAGCTCACTACAATAACCACAAAGTTTCTGTTTGTCTTTTAAACGAAACAGATTCCATCACTGGTTTTGCTACCAATGACACATCTCAAGAAGACCAAACCTACCCTCGGTCCTTCACGGTTGCCTCCTTTAAATGGATATATGTTTCTGGGAAAATGCCCTAAAATAAATAAACAGAATGAGTAAACAAATAAATCGCACTAGAGCATATGATCTAAGAGCATCAGCAAAAAGCAGGGTAAGGAGGGAAAGAGCACGACCAGCAGCACAGTAACTGACTGATGCTAATGTTTACCCACAACAGAAGTGTTTGGTCAGCCAGTCGGTGTATCACAGGAAAAGAAAGTACAAAGTGTCAGGTCGCATGTTTGAACACTGTATTTGATGTTACTACATCTCAGAACTGAAATCCTTGCTTCACTGTTATGACACTCACCTTCCTATACAAAACACTGTCAAATCTTGCAAACTATCAGTCATAACGCCCTTGCTACAAAACATTCTTGGAGTCATTTGTCAAGATGCTGTGGACCCACGGTTCTCTAGAAAAGCTCACAACACGTGACAACATTTGTAGGAATTCACCTCTTATTTAAGAGCAACAACCCTTCTAGGAATGCTGCAATCTTTTTCTGTTTCCTTTTCATCCCCCTTTAGGCCTGAAAAATAGAGATCGTGAAGGATGTTACCACATGAGAGGTGGCAGGATTCCTATGGGAAACCAGATTTCCATGGAGTTTTCAGACTGGTTTCGCAAACCTCACAAGGTCTGGCCAAGATCCACGCATGCATAATTTTTGGAATATTTTCCAAGTCAAAAGCAAAGCCCTAACCTCACCACTATATATAACTACTGTCGGATGTGTACAGGTCCAAGACCCTAATAATAAGACAATAAAGTAGTGTATGCAGATATACAACAGTCAATTTCCCTAGTTCAAATGGCATTACGCAAACCTACACTGGAGAAGTACCCCATTAATGGTTCTGAAATGGTTAGCTCAAGGGCGTTTATTTCTATCACTAAGGAAAAGGACGTATTGATCAGAAGACCTGCATAGCATTAAGACAAGAAATACAGCGGGAGCACAGCCAAATTACAGCACTGCATGGGGTCTGGCAAGGTGTGAAATAAAAATTACAGTTAGTGAGAAGTGAGGTCATACCTTCTTAGATTTATTTCGGAGTGTGTATCCTCGGTACCAGCCTGTCAAAGAGAAACAGAAGTAGTTTTTTTGCTGTCTACAGCAATTAAGTGCACATTGTCCTTCCCACCACAATTCTACAGCATAAATCTGTTGATCTCGTTCATTTGGGTTACACTGATAGGGCTCAATATCAAAATCAGGCCGCTCCGTGCTACATGTTACGAGTGACAGTCCTTGTTCCATAAAGCTCACAAATTATCTGCACGGCACAGAATTACTGCTCGGATCATCTGACAGATAAGCACAGAGGCAAATACAGACATGCACACACAACTACTGGCCGAAGATCATAGAGCATGTATATGGCAAAGGGAAGTACATCCAAGAATGCCAAGTCCAACTCCACTTCACCCCTTTTAGAGTCTTCTTTTCGATGAAGGTCTTTTTCATCCAAATCATCACACAGATTGTGCTTGAGCACAATTATTTAGGTTCTTTAGACCGAGTCATAGAAAAAGAAAGCCTTCCTTCAAAGGAAAACTGAAAGAGAATGTTCTGTTAGATAAAGAAATCTGCTTGCCCTGGTACAGACATTGCTAGATCTTGTCAAGATAATATTGAGAAGCAAAGTATGAAATACAAAGCCTGCACTGCGACCCCCCAGACTCAGAAGCACGTGCCTCTTTCAGAGTACACAACTCTCTTCAGCACCTGGGGTTAAACCAGTATTGTGATTTTAAAGTCACTGAAATGCAACTGCTGTATTTCCTTCTCCTGCCCTCGAGCAAGCCTTGCTTAATGAGCAGACAGAAGAGAAGCATTGCTGTGAGAAAGTCGCTTGGCTCTTCTTCCGCTGTCTCCAAGCTGTAGGAGGCAAAGGGCTTTTTCCTCTCCACCCTCGCTTTCGTCATTTGTCTCGGCTGTGTCAGAGCCGTGCGTGATCAAGGACTCTTGCCTCTGGGCGCCTGTTCCTTGCCCTCTCCAACAGTCTCCAATCACCTTCAGTCCTCCTGAAGTTAATGTTCTGGAAATAACAACGCTAAACGTTTCAGGAGGATCTGTTCCTTTTTAAATGCTGACGTGCAGCCAGAAGGTGCCTTGTGCTGCCCTGGGGTAGGATGCAGACCCGCACCGACTCTTAGCCCCTACAAACATTCTTTCAAAGGTCTCTGCAACCACAGGTCTTGGTCAACCACGCTCCCAGAGCACCACTTTTTGAATCCTCTCCTGAAGGTTCTTGCATGAAAACAGCGACCCTACCTGTCAGCAAACATAAAGGGTCATGGTCCACACCGCATGGATGATGTTCACAGCTATGAAGCAGACAAATTTACTGATCCAAAATGATTGTGTTCAGCTGACTGGCACAGGGAGCATCAAGAAGGCAAAGGGATTTAAGACAGTAGGATCTCTCAGGACCACAGCGTACACCACTGCACTGTACTGACATAAAGCATGGGATGGCTTCATTTACTTACAGCGGTCAGAGGAATTATAAAGACTCAAACTAGGAAGAAATTCAATGCAAACTTATTTGCATCGGGAGAAGAATCTGGTCTGAATCCCAGTGTGTGGGCACACATTCCTTCTATCCACAACGTGGCCGTTTCCCACAGCTTGCAAAAAATAATAACACGTATTGCAGATTAGAAATGATTCCCCTGAACAGAAACGCATCCTCCCCAGCTCGCCACTCAAGGACAGATCCCCAGAGAGAGAACGTGAAGCCTGCACTGAAGAATTCTTCAGAATTCTGGAGGCAGCAAATTTCCTTTAACTCTTGGATTTTACAGCATATGCTGAATCTGGCCAATATTTGGCAAACACCTGGATAAGTGGTATTTATCTTATTATCAAGTGGAAAAAGTCACTCTGTACAAAGACCTTATGCCCTTCGGCAATCGGACAGCCAACCAGAGAAAGAAGGGAAAAAATAGCTGGCTTGGCAGTTTACAGATATCAAGAATATCAAGACCAAGACACCTACGTACAAGTATTTTTGTTTTAAAGGAAGGTAAGTCTAAGAAAACTGATATCCTCCACCACTCCATATGTAATGATTACACTGTACTGTTACAAAGCGCACTTGAAGCCCAAATAAGACATGGCAAGAATCAGAGTTTTTAAGATTAATTATATTTATGGGAAACAAGACTAGAGACACAGCAGTTACCATCTCAGAGACATCTACACCTTTTCCTTTGGATTCACAAATGTCTGGCCCAAATTTTTGGCTTGTATTTCCAGGAAAACTTCTTAGCTGTGCTGCAGGAATTTCTAGGTCCTCAGTCACAAGTGAGGATGCAAACCGACGGCTCAGCGTATGAAAACAACCACAATGCATTTCTTTCCCAAACAATTTACAAATCAGTCCTCTCAGGCTGAAGTTCCAACGTGAGACATTTCAGGTAAGAAAGGGAATGCCACCGGGGTATTCATTTTGGATTCTTGACTGTCACTCTGCTACAAACAGCTGACTGCTACCAGTGAGTAGAACTGAACAAAAAACTTGCTGTAAAAAAAACAAAACATCATAAAATACTCCAACATTTTGGAATATATGCAATGCATCCTCTTCTTGAAGACAGTTTTCATCACTGACAAAAAAAGCTCATTAATTAGTTGTATTACACACTAATCCCCCCCTCCAAAAGAAAACACCCAAACAACACAACACTCCCCGCTATCACACACATCGGTGTGAAAACACACATCAGCAACACAATCTGCTTTGACATGTAGGAACCGGCTGGCTGTTTCCAATGTCAAGGTCAAAGAGGAATGGAAAGAGAACAATTGGCTAAGAACAAATTGCTAAACAAGCAGCGTGCCGTTCCCAGCAGAGATACTGAAGAGACTATACACTGAGTCTCTTTCAAACTGATGCTGATTGTGAAAATGCTTGCATTTATATTCTGGAAGGAGCATTTAGGTTTTGGAGAGCGTAGACACAACCTTCTAAATGAACTAAGGATAGATAGGTACAATCTTTAACATAATTCCATGGCTGTGCTCCATTCCCGATACCGAAATCCTCTTTAAACTGTCTAGTTTAATAAGAAACACGAGCAAGTATTTTCATCTTGTGTAAAGAAGTTAATTCTGTTTGCCTTTCTGCATGATGTTTTACATTACGGTACATGCTACGAAAAACTTCACTGGAAAGTATTCGGAGAGAGAACCCATCGTATTAGGAGAGAAAGTATTCTGAGAGACAGCACATAGAAGCTCCATCACTGGTGTCTTTTAAAAGCATTATCATGCCAGTTCTTGATATTACCACTTAAACCAGCATTACTTTTAAACAATTAGACCTGCCCTCTCCTTTTCTTTCCACCACAGCCTCCCGTGTTTCAGATCAAAGAACTAATTCAGGCTAAAAGCTTTTTTTTTTTTTTTCCTCCCCCATCTGGATCAGTTCATTACTTGGCCTGGCACAAGGTTAACGTGTGGTGTAAAAACAGGAACAAAAAGCCAGAAGTAGAAGTGTTTCTTTCTCTAGCAGTGCTGCTTTGAGTTGTCAGTAAAATTATTACCCTGACAAACCTTTGCCAGGAACAGAACAGACACGACTGCTGCTTCTGTATTTCACGTATTTTTACATTCTTGTAAAAAAAATCACACATATGCAGCAAGCACAACATAGTAAGCTTTGGTCATGGAATATGTATCAGAAATGGAAAATCTAAATCTGAAGTTTACATTTAAAAAATCTTGACTTGTTTTATTTACTTCCAAACACTACTGAAAAGCACTTGGAAGTGATCTGCAACCCACCTTCATACATCTCCAGAATGTGAACGGTGTCACCAACTTGCAAGGAGAGCTCCACATCTTGGGCAGCATCGTAATTGTAGATTGCTAGAAAGGAAGGAGAGGGAAAGAGAGAGAGTTGAACAATCACAAAAGCTGTGAGCTAATCAGATTTTAAAGTCTAGTAACACGTCACCTGTCAGAGGCAAAGTAAGATTCTGGAAAAGTATTTAAAAGTTCCTTTTTCAGTATCATATGGAAGATAGCTTAGAAAGTAGCAGATCTATTTCCAGATTCCACCATCAGTTCCTGCAAGGATAAGACACATTATTCTCAGCAGCCAAAGTTATTCTTTTACCTCTAAGAACAGACTGGTGACACCATAAGAAGCTCCAACTTCACGCTTTACGGACAGCCTGCCTGGCAAAGGTCACTACTACCCCCGGCAGAGGATCCATGAGATAACTGCCTTTTTTATTAGTGTTTCACTGGGCTAACTACACCACAGCACTCACAAGAACAGGCAAAACAACATCAATTGTCTGCCATAAGAAAAATGCCACTATTCTGTTACCAAGTGCCTCGCACTGCTACTGAAGGCTCTTCCCAGCCACCAACCAAACTTAGCACGAAAACTTGAGATTCTCCGCAAATTTAATCCCTAAAGCTAATCTGAACGCTTATCGGATTTCCAGCTGGAATAGGATTAAGTCCAGAAGCCCACACTTGTAAACTGCCCGGTCTCTGCAACGTCCCTGGGGTGCAGAGCCCTCCTCAGAGCTGCCTGGCAGGATGAGAAGCTCACGTTGAATTTGCTTTCAAACCAATGGAAGTACAAAGGAAAATGTTTTGCTGTGGTTCAATGAATTGATAAGTAAGTCGGAATAGATGAGATGATCTTAGGTAGTTTGTTAACACTGCTGTAAGTAAGGATGATAAAATCCACATCTTAAATGTAGCAATGCAACCTTCTCATATAGAAGTACCGTATTTACGTCTCTAAAAAGCATTTTCCCAAGAAAACGCCTTAGTGAAGCAAGCACAATGTTTACATTTAACAAGGCAAATAAATCAGGCAAGCTTTTTCAGGGGGCTTTGGGAAAATTCTTCAGCGGGTTTGCATTTGAAGAACGCTCTGAAAATTAAATATAAAAACTGAAGCTCCTGTGTCAGGAAATTCACATCAAATGCCTATCGTTTCCGCCAAGACGAGGTATATCGCCTCCTGGCAAGGATCCAGGGCAAACAAACGGCTGTGGCTTACCACACCGGAAATTATCTCACATATACTAACTTTCTTTAAAATATTGGAACTATAAATAATCCAGCCGAGGCTGGCAGGCTGTGTCAGTTCCCTGCAGTATCTGCAGTAGCCCCTGAGCGCTAACGGACAATTATTTTCTTAAGCTGCCGGGGCAGTGCAGGTCCACCGTGGCCCTAATTCATGCCTGCTGTGACTTCCAGTGCCTGCAGAGACCCACACGGGGTACGTGTGCAATTATTGCACTGTTTTTAAGGGGGTTACAGGAGTGTTGGTGGGCTTTTACGGCACTGCTTCAACATCCTATATATATCCTTCAATATCCAACCATAGGGTATTAAGCCAAGATACTCAAAACTGGTGAGCTGGGCAGTCGGCTCAGACACTGTAAATGCCCCTAGAGTGAAAAAAATCCATTGATATTTTTGTAGGAAAAGCTTGTATAATGTTTCTGGGAAAAGACAAACACGACCGCACAAACCAGAGTGTTGCGCTGAGAAGCACCGCGTATTGCCAGGCACCGGGAGCATGAATCTGGGAGAAGAACCGGTTAATGTTGGATTTGAGTCAGTTAAAAAGAAACCATTCTGCTGGATGCAGCAAATAATTCTGCCAGGATCTGCAGAGCTCAGCAGAAAAGTGCAGTGCCCGGCCCAAAGGAAAGCAAACTCCCCGCGGCCATGCCTCCTGCGGCAGTAAACCTGCCAAATCCCGAAGTGAAGCAGGGACATTGCGAGCCCCTCCTTGGACAGGGCAGCCCCAAACCTCCCCCGGGTGTAGCAGGAAGGGGTGTGGATCAATAAAACCATCCAGGCTTCACTTCGAGTCCCAGCACGGGGACACAGCCCAGGAGGTGTCGCTCCCCGGGTGAAGCCAAGCACCGAGCAGCGTGCGGACGGACACAAGTAATCCCATTGCGCTGCCAGACTTAAGAGATTTAAACCGCAGCATCTTAGCCAGTTCCCAGCTTGGCTGATTAAGTTCTGGCTTCGGAAGTTTCCTCCCGTGGTTGCAGGCTCACTGCTTTATTTGCTGCCTTCCAATGATCGTTTCAGGGCTGGGCTCGACGTGAGGAATGGCTGCCTTGTGGGAATGCACTTGTGCTTAGCCCTGTAGGGATTCCTACACAGAATTTCTAGATGCCTTGGGTCTCTTTGGGACAAACAGACATTATATAAACACAAGCCTGTATTTTTCCATAAAATTGCTGCTTTAGCTTCGGACAAAAGCAGTTTGAGCAGCACCAAGCACCCAGCAGAAAGGTGGGCGGGCATCAGACGAGCCTTTCTTTGGAGAGCACAGGCAGCTCATTCAAAAGCCAAGAGCACAACAGCCACGAGAAGAGGGAGAACGAAACGCAGCTCCCTTCCCCTCCAAAAGCACTACAGCCCCAAGAGAAACAAGTAACTACTGCAGTAACTACTGCAGCTCCCTTTCCCCCCCCCCACTGCTTTACACAAGATTTCACATCCCAAAATGCAGCACTTGCAAGCTGAAGGAGCACGCTTCTGCCACCTTACATCAAAGACAGGCAAGATTTGTAGTATCTTGCTTTGCTAGATTGATTTAAGCAAGAAGAGAGGGCCACTGTATATAAAGTCTCCTACCCAACAGTTATGTGCAAGGTTATAAAAGACAAATTGCTGGCATATTTTCCCTGGGAGCTCTGCTGTTTGCAACCAATGCTTCCTGCTGCTTCGAGTCAGCCCCGTCTGAAACTGTCTGTCCGTGGTTATTTGAACTGTTTAGCCTCTTTTTCATCGTGTGTATTTAATCTGACCTCCTTCCAACTTAAAAGGAAAAGGAAGCCGCACATAACAACCATGGTCACGGCACGAAAAAATAAAAATCCTTCCTATGGAAACCTGACAGTGCTGCAAGAAGGGAAGAAGAAAAATAGAAAATAAAGACTTTTCCCCAGAATTTGTAGGAATATGTGAAGTTAAGTCTTTTCCCTTCAAGTTAAACTTCCATTCAGACTTTGTCCTTTGAAATTCAGTTTAGAACAGCCTTTCTGTTGCTTTTGTTGCCCTGAATGAAAAGCAGCACTGAAGTCTAACAAATTTATTCTGAACAAAGAGGCAGAGAAGAAAACCACGATCCTTAATGATACCGGGTTTGCTTTAACAAACTTACTCTTCAAGCATAACTACAGGCAATGTGTCGTATCATTCGGTTAGCATGAAGGAGGCTCCCCGGTTTGTTCAGCAGCAAGTAGGTTTAGGAAATATTTTCCTCAGTTGTGCATTCAGCCTGAGCACTTCGCCGGCAGGGAAGGTCGGCGAAGTAAACACTGGAGGTGGTTTGAAGAGGGCAGCAGATAACTTTATGGCCGATGACAGCAGCCAGAGTTACGCAGGTGAAGATAAGAAGCAATTTTCATGCTGCAGGGCAGAAGGCGACTCCTTGAAATGGATCCAGAGGAACTCCCCAGGCATTGCACAACTGGGTGAGCAAGGGGGATGTCAGGGGGTGCACGGCTCAATCTGAAGCATCACCCAACAGTCATCACCAGGAGCAAGGGCCGCATGTGGGGCAAAGGACACCTCTGGGGCAGCCTGGGTTTTCCAGGGTGCTGAGCAATAGCTAGCAGTGAGCTGGAGGCTTCTGAGAAGGCAGAGCTGGATGCAGGCTGGCACAGGGCAGGGTTCTGATGGAATGAGCAGGTTTCTTTAGGTCAACCTCCAGCTGTACGAAGGGACAAGATTAATCACAGCACGTTCCTGATTCACCAGAGGTCTGTCAGCAACAAACTGAGCCTGAGCTGGCTTTTAGTGAAACCAGCGGGGGTTTTGGCAAATATTTCAACGAAAGCAGTGGCAGGCTTACTCCTTCAGTTCCTATTGGCACCGTTAACTTGGGAGCAGGGTGACAGTGCCGTCAGCTCCAGTGCCATGTGTATCAGCTCTTCAGAGTGCGGCTGAATACATCCCTGGACAAGTGACCTCCTGCACTAATGCAGCACCTTTCACCTAACAGTACTGACACCCATTAGAAAGGTAGGGATTGTTCGCTTTTACATGCAGGGAAATTGGAGGCAGAACTGAACGGCACATAGACTTCATCTGCAGCACACTCAGACAAAAACCAAGTATTAATTCCTTGAGCCACTTTAGCCATAAGAGCATAACTCATTTTCAAGACTGCTCTAAAAGGGAAGCCTAGCTAAAACGTCTGAAACTAAAATGAACGAGGCAGAAACTGTCACCTACCATTTTGTGTCTAATTCAAAGCAGAGTAACTTGCTTAAATGTATTTGAAACGTGGATTATTGGCCTGGAAAACACAGCCACTGCCAGATCCGCTATTTCTTCCTGGGCTCGAAATAACCAGCCCTCCACCCATCACAGAGACACGATAACAGCTTCCAAATACCACGTCCCACTTCTCTGAAGTCTGCCCTCGCCACTATCTGACAGGAGAGGGCTGCGCCTTGCTTCCTCCGAACAAAGAATCACATTCAGTGCTGCAGCAACAACCAGACTTCATCTCATTACATCTTTCAAGCGAGGAGTCAAAAACTTCTGTACGGAAACAGAAGTATGTGCCTTCATGCTGCAACAGCCCTGTGCTAAGAAGCGGCATTTAGGCTGGGCAGACTCCTTCGGAGAAGCCTGGTATGCTGTCTGCTGCCAAGACGTAACCAAAAAAACAGTGGCTTTATTTAAAAAACAAGGAACTGCCCAGGGAATTAATTCCTAATGGGAACAAAGGCTTTTTGATGTTTGAGCAGAAAAACTTTCTTGTACTACCCAGGAATTTGTGTCTGAAAATTTGAAAATAGCGTAATTAAGATTTGTGTGGCAGATATCTTCAGAGAAAAGCGAGTCGTGGTTCAACTCTGGGGAACAGGCACGTTGTTATGCACAAAACGACCCCTCCTGAAATGTCTGAGGCCGACATTCAGCCTCGATTCTGCAAACTTCCAAGCAAATGCTCAGCATTTTGAATGTAAACCAGAATAGTGGCAGTATTTGGATAGAAAGGCTTAATTAACTGCCGTTATTAGGCTTCAGAGTCAATCATTTGATGAGCTAGAGGTAGACCATGAATATCTTGTATACTTATTGTTTCAGGCCGACCTCTCACAGAGGAGTACATTTAGGAGGATTTTTACTTAAAATCATTCAGTTATCTTAAAAATGAGCATTGAAAATTAACAGAGAAGTCAGACAATCTGCCTACGCATGAAAATATGGCACGGCCTTTCTAATTTGAATTCCATACTCGTCAGTTTTAGTGTTAATTCCTTCCAAGAACCATGAGAACGGCAGGAGGATGCACGCTGTCCTCAACATGCTTCTAACGCTCAGAGTCCGGCCTCAGACTACGCCAATAACGAAATCCAAACAAGGATGGGAGCTGCTCACCTGCCAAGCGTGCTTCCAGAAGCACAGCTGATAAAAAGCATGCTAAGATACTTCTGATTTCCTCTGAATAACAGAGTATTACCCTGGAGACGGGACAGGCTAGTAATCTAATGTTTTACAGAGTCTGTCCTGCACCAATGCTCTGATTGCCAGATTTGGGATTGGGAAAGATTTCCCCTTCAGTCACGCTACCATCAACGTTTGGATATTCCTGTCCGTCTCCATCACAGACCGTGGATCATACGCTACGTATGATCAATGGTTTAATCTCTCAAAGCCTGGATTGCTTTAGAGAAACCCAACTTAACGACCTCACCCATGGGAAAAGGGACGGCTTCACAAGCATTACACAAATGTTCCAACGAGATGATCTAATGGTCTCTTACGGCTTTGCACTCTACCAACGAAAACCACAGTCGGTTCCACAACAATGCTCTGCATCAAGCAGCAGACCCAATGACAAATTAGCCCCTGTGCTTTAATTACAGATGCTTAGTAGATTCGGATCAGGCAAGCTGAGATGATTCAGAACTGCTGAAGCAAAAGGCATACTGGTTATAAAGGAAAAAGAAATAATCTCCATCTTTTCATGCCTACAGAATTCCCATTAGTCATCTTCCCTTCAATTATTTATTGCAAAGTGTTTACACCACAGTAGTAACTGCCTGAAAATCAAGGAGGTTCCGTTCCCACGGCACATCTATCCTGCAATAAAGGATAGAGATATACGTCCTGAACAAAATGCTAATATTGATACCAGTAATACCATCTCAGCATAAACTGCTCTGCCTCTTCCTAAGCATGTCTGGGGTAGAACTAACCAGACTGCAGCTGCTTCAGTGATCTGAGCCACGCAGATGCCCCAGTTACACTGCCAAGACTGTACAGTAAGTTTTCCTGATGAGCACTGACTTTTCTGGGCTTACTTTTTTATCAGTGGCTACAAGGTGTTGGTTACAGCATTATGACATACTAAACCAGTGTGTATGGGCAGATAGAACACTTGGACATGTCTGGAAATCTCTCCTGTTTTGCCACAAATGCCTATTCTATAGTAGTCCCACACCAGACAAAAGAAATGTAAAGCCTTAGCCTCTCTTGCTGGCTCCTCCTCAAACTAGGCCATGGAAGTCAACAGCACAGAAAATCTATGGTAGGAAACCCCCCAGAAACCAAGTCTATCCAAACACACTTGGGCGTTCACATAGACGTGTATCTGCTGTTTTTACACGTGTAGTAATTTGCTAAACTATCTTCCTGAAAACACCAGAATAATGCGCAACAGAGTCACAGTACATAACAGTGAGTATGCATTTCTATAGGTAATACACACACAAATTGTTAGCTGTGTAATTTTCTTCACCAGGCTCTCTACTTCCTTTTGTTATTTTCACTCTCAAGAGCCCTTAGGGGTTTTAAGCTCAGATAAAGAATTAATCTACGTTAGCTGTCTCAGCTTATGTCTGGAGTAAGAGGGAATGCTGTGAGCCAATGGAGGAATAAATCAGAACTGGTGTGGGAGCCAACTCCTACACTACAGACAATGTATCCAAGTGCTTGATTTATCAAAATGAATTTCCTTCTACTAGCCCTACAATTCTAGCCTCCTTGGAACATCATGAAATACCTCCTTTTGCAGATACACAGAAAAAGAAAATAGCCTGGCCTCTCTCTTCTTGAAGATTCACACTTTTGTGAACTTTTTTTCCGGCCGCCTTGAGCCATCTTCTTTCTACAACCATTTAAGGATGTCTGCACGCTTACCCACATGGTACTTGAGAGGAATATCCTTGGTTTTGTTCTTGTTGCTCTACCAGCCTCCGTCTACCTCCTGCAGTCAATAATGCTGCCCACCTAACAGCGCGCAAACATACAAAGGGAAGATAAAATCATCAAGTGTTAATGTCAGTGTAGGGCAGTTTTTAAGGCCACGGTCTATTCCAGGTCTGGCTGATTTAAACCAAACAACGTGCAATAGCATGTCAGTGCTCAAGGGGAACGAACACATGCGGAAGCAGCCAATCTGTCACTCACGTGCTACAAGCAGCTTCCAAGTCCATAAAGATGACAACGCGCTGCTTGTTGGGTGTGGAAGGTGCTCCTTGACTTCATGGTTCACAGTCCAGCTGCCACAAGATCTTGCTGTTTAATTGAGCCAACCTTCCTTTAGTTGATAAAGGAGAAAAGCCACCAGTGACACTAAGCTGCCATGCGGAGTGGTACTCGATTCTGAGCTGGATGAAGCTGGCTCAGGGAGGAAAGGTGCCACAACAGCTGCCAATGTCGTTATTACTACTGCAGTCTGAGAGATCTCAGATCCTGGTGCTATCAAAGCTGCATCTTTCACCAGCTCTAACTTCACTAAATACATCAATCTGGTGTGTTATTTCATTCATTCACCACGATGTACATTCAACTGCTTTGCGACACAGCGACCTTCCCAACACGCAGGATGCAACATAACCCTGCTCCTTTTCACCTACTGGCGAGGCTGCAGGAACTAGATACCATAATGACAGGTGACTTAGAGATCTCGTTAGGTTAAAAGGTGCCTGATATTATTGTAAGGTGCGTATCCTCCACGCCTTGCAGGTTTATTTTGCCTCTTTGAAATCTGAGCAGTAACACTTAGCCTGAAAGACTAGTATTCTCCCAGAGATATATTAAATCACCGCCTTGTCCTTTAGAGCAACGTTCTAACCTCAGAACGCTTTCATCTGGCACATGATCACAGAATTCAAGTTTTACTCCTGGCTTTAAATGTGTCTGAATCTGGTCTGTATTCAGGTTAGCCCACTGGTATCAAAAAAAAAATAAAAATATTATGCATCTTCTCTGCACTTTCTATTTTGGAGAGACCTGGAAGAGAACAGGCACATAAACACTCTGGGTTATCTCCTACAGAACAAGGGTCCGTGCCTACAGCCTTCTGAACGCTGCAGTACTTCTAGTCCGGTGTTCACAACTGCAAGTACCTATCAGAGGACTTTCAATCCAGTTTTCACAAAAGCAGCCTCTGATTTTGAAAGTTTCCATTTTTATGGCCTGCGAAGAAACAGATGCTCACTTACAAGGCACACACAATCACTACTGAGTCTTACAAAGTCTGTCTCTAATCGCCCTTTCTTTTTCCTCCAGTCCTGCAAACATACTTTCTGTGCCTAAAAAGAATTAGCACGAGAGCAACTTCTGAAACAAAATCTTCAAGTAGAGTTGTAGAAGCAAAAAAAAACAAATCAAAACCCCACCAAATCAGCCATCACTTGATAAATTGGACTACTCAGCTAATTTCCAACTTGAAAGTGTGTGGCACTTTCAAAAGAATTAAGTGAATTTGCCACTGGCTTGAAATTACTGTCCTAGATCTTACTGGGCAAAACATCAAAGGAAATGAAAAGAAAACTTGGAAATACTACTGTACAGAACGGAGTGTTACTATCTAATGAGTTTTCACTGTATGCATTACTTCCAGAGGGAGAGAGGGCAGAGATGAGAGGAGGTCTAATGAGTAAAACACTTGAGCACAGAGCCCAAGTGTGCCTACAGGCTAGTCTTCACCATCAAGTTCACTTGAGTTAAAACTTCAGCATCGTCTCCTGCTAGCATCACACCTACACACAGCAACCCTGAACTCAAGCTGAGAGACCCACAGGGAAAACACAGCTACGGGATCCCCATTTCACCAGCTGCAAACCCAGCCCACCAGAAACACAGACAGAAATTTGTGTACGGGTGTTCCCAGGCCTCCAATACTTTCCCCTTGCCATCGATGCGCTCGGAAAGAGACAGACGAGGTCTCCCACGATTTGCATGAGATGAATCCACAGCACGGCTTGGCCAACTCTTATTTCAGGAACCTCAGGATATGCTGCCAAAAGCTTCTCTGCCGCCAGCAGACAGCACCTCTGTGGAAACTCGCCCTTGAGGTAACTCATCCAGGCAGGACTAACACGAGTAGCATTTCTAATGCGCATAACCAGAGGGATTTCAGTCGGCCTCTGGACCTTCAGCACCTCCTATTCCACATGGGCTTCGTAACGGATTGCTCTCCATAATGGATGTCTGTGGTTCCATTTTATTCTCGTGCATTAAACTCCACTTCTATGCAGCTCGATGCACCCATTACACTGCCAGAGCACTGAAAATGTAAGTGCTCCAAGAGGAAGACCTCCGGTATTTAAGCCAGGTGCTCCTATACATAAATAAATACAACCACACACACAAAGCCTCTTTCAGAACAAATTGGCCACTGTTTATCTGTGACAGTTTGTCACAGCATTAGAAGTGTGTAACTGAAGTTACATCCTGTTTTATTATTAGGGAGATCAAAGCACCACCCTTCCCAAGAACAAAAAATTCTTACTACCGCCTTCGTACCTCAAGGAGCTGTTTGCCCAGGATCAGCACTTTTGAGGCCGAGGCCCACTTTTATTGCAGCAACACCTCCAAAAACGCGAGTGCAAGAAGTGGCTGAGGACTGTCCACAGAACCATCACGACTTTTTTTAGACACATCCTGACAATGTGCCAGAAGCCTATCTGAAAGCTTCAAGAGGCTGCCAGGGCAATTCATCCTCTGAACAATGCTCCCCCCTCTAGTCCTGGGAGATCTTCCTAGGAGGTACAGTCTGTACTGTACCAAAAAGGCTTTTTTTTTTTTTAATCATTTAAGCTGGAAACGTAAATTGTATTTGCAACTGGTCCAACCAGGACTCTAAGACCCTCAGTCTTTGAAGCCAGCCATGAACTGTCCACCTAGAAAGCTGTCCAGTAATTCCTATTTATGTTCCTGGCAAATGCACCAAAATTCATTACGTTTTAATCATCCTACCATAAACTAAATGCACTGGACCTGAAAACACAGTTCTCACTAGGTAGCAAGGGGATAATTGCATTTATGATTTAGGATTAAGACAGTTTTAGGCTTGGCCATGTCTTTACCATGTCATCTTGCAAAAGAAACTCTGACAAACTTTCGTTGTACATTTCTTCCACTTTTTAATGACAGGGTGAGATTATTATACCTTTATTCTTTCTTGATCAATCTGTTATTGGTTGAAGTTTCCCCAGTTTATCAACTTTCATTTGTAACTTCCATAGCTCTTAACTGCATTTGTGCTCCAAATGCAACCCGATGGCAAAGAAGAACTACAGGAATGGGCACGAGGCCAACATGAAATTCAGAACCAGTCGGCACAGCCGGTACAAGTGAGGTTGGTATTTCCAGCCTGTTGACACCTCTGAACAATTAGGCTCGTATCTAATTAACAGGAGACAGCTCAGCAGAAGCTCTAGAATGCAAGCAGCAGTTTTGGATGCTTCACAAGAGCTGAAGAGGCTTGACTGTTAAGAAGACGGAGCGTGAGACAGATCCTGAAAATCAAGACTGTCACGTCTCAAGCTGGATACCCCAGAACTAAAGCAGCCAGAAGTCACAAGACACTTGCAGAAATGCTGCTTCTACTTTGCAAAGGAAGAATAAGCCAAGGAATGGGTACAAGTCCTTTGCATGTCAGCAATGCCTTTGAAGTCCAGAGGATTAGTTTCACAGGGAACTACTTAAGAAATAGAGTAAGCACCAAAAGCAAGGGAAGACAGACTCAAGCTAATACGGATTAGCAAAAAAAAAGAGAAAGGACTCTGGGAGCGATAAATTGCACGGTCAACTTACACACCAAAGAAACTTTAGACACAGCCGATAAATTGAGGAATGAAATTAAAAGAATAAATGCCACCATTAACTCCGAAAGAAAACACCATACATTGCTCTGAAGAGTCCAAACTTCTTGCTGTCAGCAGCATCAAGGTTTTTAGCTTTCCCTGTTGAAAGCTTTGGAGTTATTACCTTCAACATTAACTGGTAGGCACAAATCATAATAAAATAAATGGAGGGAGAACATGAGTAGTTACGGAAAATGTGCGTAGCACTAGAGATGAAGACGGCTACTTCTACACTGGGACTGGGTTCACAGTAGCTTCTCTCTGCCCTGGTCAAAGAGCTCGGAGGGCTCTAGATATTCTGGAAAACACAAGCAGACAAAAAACCAACCCCTATTTTGCTCTGTAATTACAAGATCTCCCTGTATTGGTTCCACTACAACCTCTGTAGGTACAGGAGAACTCAGAAGTTGATTTATTTTCTTTTTCTATCATGGAAAGAAAGGAGCCACAGGGTGCTTTTTGTTTTTACCGAGACACAGTAAAGATCAGAAAAGTAATTTTAGGAAACTGTTAAGTTTCCTTCTGTGCTACGTACTCTAAGCTTCAAAAACACTAAGGCACTTGCAAAAATGAGTAATCCTATAGAAGACTAATAAAGGGATGTATTATACTCTGCTGACATACAGAGAGCACGCATAAAACAGCTGGCAGGCTTGACCTAATGTTCTGCCATGATGATATGATCTGCAAATCTGAGCTGCTGCCCGCGAGGAGACAATGGCTGTAACTCGAGAGACTAGCTGCAAATTTTGGCAGGCGGGGTTCCCACCCAACAACACTTATCTGCCCTTAAAGTTACAACTGAGCAAATCTTGCCCATAATAACCTCTGTCAGCTCCTCGTTCCCAGGCAGAAATAACTGGAAAGTTACAATCTGGTAACATGGACAGGAACGAAGACAGAGAGCACAAGGATGCTGGAAACACAGGGGTGGGAAGAGACCTTGCAGCAACGCAGCTACACGCAGCCCTTTACAGTACAGCTGCTGCACCTTTGACAAAGAAACATGTCAGAAAAAAAGCAGTCTAGTAAAGCATGCCTAAGCATGATTTGGGATCCATCTAAACATTGGATAAGAAGCCACAACTGGAATTTTCCAAGGATGCAAATGAAATACAGCTTTCAACAGTCCCAGTTTGGGGTGTTAACTCTGCCTGGCTCCCAGTTAAAATCCAGGTACAGAAGTCCCAGTCCATCGCTGCTCCAGGCACACGTCCTTCCTTCCTGCTTCCCATGGCTATACACAGCGCTGCTCTTAAACTCTCCCTAACATTTGCTCCCACGCGTAAATCCAGCCAGGCACAGCTCATCCTTATCACATACGCTCCATCTCCATTGTTACATCTTCGTTCAGTAATTCACTTTCACCTCAAAGCCGCACGCTTCTTGTTTCTGTTACTCCATTACTGCCACTTCTCCACATTCCTTTCTGGAGGGGGAAAGAGGGCTGGGAAGCAATCACTTCATCAGATCTCTATTATTTTTTTTTGCTTTCTCATTCTTCAAGTGAAATGAGCAGTATCCAATAATGCTTTACACAAAAGAAAACCAAAACAAGCAAACAAAGAAGCTAAGCAGCTGCAGCAAGTCTTAAGAGGTGCTTCTTAAGAGGTGCTTCTCTCCATCCATTCCTGGAAAAAAGAGACTTTGCTCAGCTGTTCTGTTGTGAAAGCTGAGAATTTCTATCAACCCTGACCAAAAATAAAAGTGAAAACAGCATGAACACGCAAACACAGGCACAAAAAATCTGGCAGATAGCTCAGGAGAGCTCCCCCCCTGTGGTCTCCAGCGCTGCCCCTCCCTCACAGCCTCTTCTAAATAAAGAATTTTCCACTTACTGGACACATGCACTCAGACTGCTCTTTTACCGATTTAGCACAGATGAAGTTCCTTTCAGAAACACACAGAAAAGAACAGGACGCACGTTGGTACAAACGAATTCTGAAGCACACGACAAGTTTATTTTGTGTTGAGTGAAAGCCACTGGAAGATGGAGAGAGTGAGAATCCTGAATCTGAGAGCTTGCAAGAAAAAAGGGTAAGTGCACGTTTCAGAACAGCTGGTCAGCAAAAAGCAGTGCAGTGTGCTTTTTGGATGAGGATGGATTAATGCAGTTGAAAGCATTATATAAAAACAGGAGATCCAAAACGAATCAGGATGCAGTAAGACATGACACGGCTTTTTCTTGCTCCCAATTCAGTCCTTACAGTGTTTTGCCCAAATTCAAGAGGGTAAGGTTAAAACACATTAAAAAGAAGAAGAAAAAAAGAAAAGAGGATGCTTAATAGGATAATGCATTGACAAACCAGGTGTGTAAAACCACCCAGTGCTTTTCTATACATAAACGTCTACGGAAGTGATGTGAGTTTTTGGTTTTCCTTTTGAAATAAAAAATGTGTTGCTGCCCACATAGCAATAAATGGGCCTTCAATCCAGCCTGAACTTATTGCTAAACAATTAGCTCACATCACAATAAATCCACCTTAAACTGATGAAGAATATTCATGCAGGGTTTTGCACCAATTTAGGTAAATATATTACCATCGTCCTGTTCTCCCCCTTTTTAAGCAACATCTCCCATGAAGCTAAACTGATGCAGGTCTAAATGTCTAGTTTGATATCCTAAAGCACATTTTTCTGAAAAAAAAAAAAAAAAATGTACTTAATCTAGGCTACTCGTACAGCCAGGTATCCTTGCATCCAGATGCAGCCAGATTCTTGCATCCTTCTGGAGCCTGGTCAGGAAAGCAGAGCACCAGAGTGCACTTAACGTTCCCAATTAGCAGCAGCCTGCAGGAAGGGGAGCACAAGGCAAGCAGCAAGTTGAAACAAATATGAAATTTGCTCTGATTTGACATGACGTACTGCTATCAGTGCTGTGAGACTCCTTTGATCACAGACTGTATTTCAAGACAACTCTGCAGAAGATATATGAAGTCTGAACATGAAACCAAGACCTGGTGGCCAAGCGTCTCAGAAGTCATCACAAATCAAACCATTAGTAAGAAAATCTTATTCTGCAGCACTCTCTCTTCCTCTCTGATCCTTTGCATTTCTGCTCACATAAATCACAAATGTAGCTGCCAGGCACTGGTTTACATTTGAAAAATTACTGCCATTCCTAAGACATGACGCAGCTGATTGTAACTCAACCACCACATGGTATTTCAACAGAGTAAATACTTCTTTGCGACGAGAATAGTCCTACGTGCCGGTCCCTCCAGCAGGGAAAAATATAATGGGTTTAAAAGGTCACCAATAACTATTAGGGGTAATTACCTGTCTGTTAAAAAAAATAAAAATCTATTCAACACCCCCCCAATAAAATATGATAGACTGAAAACTCGGAGGCTGCTACTTGCCCCTGTAACAAATAGCTGCTCTCGGTAACATGGCCGAGGTATTTCAGCCCTAGCAAATGGCCCCGCTGCTTTTGGAACTGGATCAAAACAAGCCATCCCCTTTCAAACAGCCACCCGTGTATTTGCATAGCTCAAATACAACATGTAAATCCCTGGAATGGGATGTGAAGAGGCAGAGAAAGCTTGGGAATTAAAGCTGCCCAAAAGTTTCTCAACTTTTTTTCTTTAAAAACGCACAGACGAACCAAAATACTTTCCACTAGACTACTTGAAGTGCTTTATTCAATTAGATTCCCTGGGAGCCAACATTTTGAGTCTCTTTCTACACAAAACATGACTGATTTTACTCTGAGTCTATAAAGATTACTAAAATACAAACAATTCATTGATAGACCTCATTGACCAGCGAAGTTTTCTGGGCTCATAATAACATATGAAGTTATACATCTTACAATTGAGGAAGACCATAGGCAACAAATAATACCTTTGGTTGCTCCGGCTCCTTCCAAGCAGAACATGGCAATTTGTGGCTTTCAGTCTTTTGCTGCAAGCTCGAAACTTGCCGTTGGGTTGAAGCATTTCGTGGTGCATGGAGCAAATGCTCCATTACAGCTTTCAACTGCAGAGGCTCGGACACGATAACGTGCCCAGTCCCAGCACATGAGCTCTATGAACAGCTGCTATCCCCAAACTCCAGGTAAATAGACATTTCAAGAGGTAACCACAGCACTGCCTCCAGGTGCAAGCCACCAACCCCAGCCGAACACAAGCTGTTCTGGACCTCACGTCTCTAAGCTCTTTCAGCACAACTCCAGTTAGCTTCTCCTTGTGGGAGACCAGATTTGTGGACTGAAGAGCAGATAGGTACACAAATCAACTGCAAATTGTAAATAAACACTTCTCATCCTGTTAACTCACAACGGTGACACAGAAAGCATGTGTACCTGACGCATCGCTGCTGTCATCTGGAAACTGCTCCGGCTGAAAACCCAGCACTTTTTATTTCTGAACTGGTTTTGGGCTGGCTCAGTTCCCTGAGCTGGCTTCCCACACTGCCACTGCTGCTTTTTTGGACTGTTACTGCATGAGGCAGCAATCAAAATGAGGGGTCCAACTACTTTTTCTGAGAGCAGCCTGGATTTACACTGCAATAGAACACCTTATCAGGGGTACCGGACTAGCTGATCTTTCAAGGTCCCTTCCAAGCCCTAGCATCTTGTGACTCTGTGATCTTATTGTTCCACAGACTCCAGATTCTCTCGTGCTTCATGCTGAAGCCAAGCACCAAGAGCACGGTCTCTTCCAGTCCACAAAGAACACTTACAGGTTAAGAGCAGATGATGACTGAAGAAAGAACTGCTTTTACAACTGAAGTGGAATACTTAAGCTAAAGTTAATGCAAGCCTGTGTTACTGCCAGCAGGAAAAAATAAAAAAAAAAAAAAGGAAAGAAAGAAAGAAAAAGATTTAATAGTGGATTCCCTAAGTTAATCATTGTAAAACAAGCAGAAATTAAATGTCAAAAGCTGCAGGGAGCCATTCAGGTATTCTTTCCTCCAGTGAAAACTCTTTTGACAGAGAAGAGCCTGTGTGAAAGCCATTCTGCAAGTGCCAATTTCTTTTTGAGAAGAGCACTACTCCAAGAATAGGTTACTTCATTGACTCTGGAGCAAAGACCGTCCAATTTCAGCATCTTTCCTTCCCAAACTAGAGGTGAAACATATTGCAAGGAAGCTTAGTGAGGCCCCCAGTTGTTGCTTCAAAAGGCACGATGTTGCCCATCAGACGATCAGCAGCGGGTTTGTCCCTTTACAAGGCTGAAGGTTCCAAACTCACATCTGTTATTGGGCTGAAAATTCACTGGGAGTGAGAAACACCAAGTCATTTGCCTCTCACGTATGTTTCCCTTAGGATGCTGTAACTTCCAGTTTCAAACTCAGTCCATATGCCATCAGCAGTATCCACGCTAAAGGTAGCAGTCCCCAGGTTTAACCAATTGAGAACAAAACTCCTAGAAGGCAGCAAATCCGTTTGAACCCTGCATCTGTAGAGATATCCAGGAGATAAACCATTCTGAACCGAACCGCAAAGATTAGACAAGTGACACTGAGTCACATCATTAACTTCTTGGAATTTCCTACTGTGTTGGTATGATTTACAGGGGTGTATTTAAAAAAATAAAAAAGCAAGCAGTTCTGGGTTAGTTTCCTAAGTGCAGATTACTAACAAACCCAGCGTATTTGCTGTTTCTAAAAGGAATAAATTTCTAGCTTTACACTTCACAGCCATCAACTTCCCCACGCTACCAGTGAATGAAGCTCTTACCATCCAAGGGCCCACGCTACAAGAACCAGTGGCATTACCCTCATCGCAACCACGTTCACATTTTGTTCCACCAGGCACCTCGCTTAGCAGACATTATCCCATTTAGCTCAAGAGGCTCTCAATTTCCTTTCAACCCACGTCAACTTCTTGAGACTGAGGCATCAGGAGAAAAAGCTTAACGCCCCTGCTCTGGGCTTTTCCATACACAAGTGGACCTTTCCCATCTCATGGGATCAGCCTACATTCTATCCTAAGCGTTAGTACCCCTACAGACTGAAACCTAGATCCTACAAACAGCCATAAACACAGTCTACCCATGATGAGTAGGCCCGATTGTTGTTTCTGACAGTCACATTAAGCACGAACGCAGAGGACTGGCACCTGAGTGCAAAGCTTTACCACGGCACGGGATGCAACTGCAGACGGGAAACTGACAAGTCTGCGAATATCAAACTGACAAAATTAAGATTCATTAACACCACCTATCCGACACTGCCTGATAAAGTTTGTCGCTGCATAAATAATTCCGTTTACTGCCTGGGGATTAACCCCATCAGCTGTGTTGCAAAATAAATGCAATAGTTGAAGCCTTACAGCCTCTAGGTCAGTTTGGTCCATGAGTCTGCAGGCAGGGGAAGCGAGTATCCTTTTTACACAGCTGTCTGAACACACGGACCTACAGGGAGGCTTCCCACCAGCACTTCTTGGTCGGCAACGTAAGGGAAGAGGCAGTTTTTCCTCCACCCTGCTTACTCACAAGCCAGTACCCTTTGTGGAGAGGAGATGTCATAATCAGCAGTTGGCTGAAGCCAGCATACAAAAATCACCCCGGAAGCGAGATGAAATGTTGACTAGAGGAGTGCCTCTGATTCATCCCGCTGCCCAAGGCCATTCTTCAGGTAGCAGAGCCTTACTCAAAGGTGTGCTTAAAAAAAAAAGGCATAGAAAAAACCACACAACCATCCAGCCCAGCCATTTAGATTATGATTATGTAGCTTACTTGATTATAATACCCAACATTTTTAATTCGTGACGCTCGGAGTAATCTCACTAAGTCACACACATGGGCTCCCATGTACAAACAGCCCAGGCTGTGAGCTGCCCAGAAGGAAGCAAAGTTCAGGGTGTACAGCACTCCACGCCCTCCCGGTTACCAGAGCAGAACTAGATAAGGCCGTGCTGCATACGGCACCTCTGAAGTTATTTAGCCAAACTTAAGCCACAGTCCTGCAAGAAGCAGGCTGCCTCCCTGCAAAGCCACTTTGCAATCGAGCTGGTTTTCAGAGTCACTACGCAAAGCTGTGCTGGATGAGGTCCTTCATTTTTCATCCCATGGACTGAACTTGAACAAGCAACCTCATGGGAGCTGGGGCAACTGACACTTTGCAAGCATGAAATTACAAATTTGCCTCGCATCAAAAAAAGTCCACCGAGGAACCCACAGGGCACAAAAGATCGCCCTGCATTAAAATAAACTGTAAGGAGCTGCTTGTGTCAGTCATGGTTTCCTGCCCATCGTTCCCGTCCATTTCTTGCAATCAACCGATTTGCAGAATTGTGTGGTTTTTGATTTGTCACGCTCACAAGAAAATGGGAACTTATCGGCAGCACCATTGGTTATGTTCCGCCTAGAGAGAGGCGAGCCAGTGTTCAACCCCCTCCTTTTAATTGTTATCGGGACAGGGCAGAAGGCACAAGGTGCCAGTTAAGCCTTCACTGCTCCTCCCCTCACATCAAAATATCACTGTCAAGATTGCCACCCCCCCACAAAGACATCCCCCAGAATCCCCCATGCCCACATTACAAACTTCTTATCCTGACGTTACTTTTCCTATCCGCATCTCCGTTTGGGGACAACAGCAGGCATTTTTTGCTGCTACGTTAGATCTCTCTGTGCTGTTAAACACGCTGCAGAGGCAAAACTACAAAGGTCAGTCCTGAGCCCAGAAACCCAGAGCTCCAAGGGCAGGCACCGAATGCAGCCTCCATCAGCACGGGTCCAAAGAGCGGATGCCAGCGGCTGAAACTTGAAAGTGGAAGAGGGCAGAAACTGAAAAAAAAGAAGGTAACAGTGGAGGAAGTGTGTGGAGGAGAAAGGAACTGAGGGTCCCCGGGGCTGAGGAGCAGGGGAGGAAGAAAAGGCACAGAGCAGGGGAAGCAAAGGGACGTGCAGCGTGGGGAGGGCTCCGGGGGGAAAGGCACTGGGAGAAAAGAAAGGGGGAGCAAAGAAAAGGGAAGTAGGGAAAAGGGGGAGCAAGGGAAAAGGGGGAGCAAGGGAAAAGGGGGAGGAGAGGAGCCGGGCAGGGGGGGCAGCCGGGGCTGGCACTCACCGACACCGTACTTCTCCCGCTTGGTGGGGATCCAGCGGGCCATCCCGGCGGCGCTTCCCCCGGCTCGGCTCGGCCCGGCTCGGTCCCTGTGCCGCCGCCGCCCGGCCCGGGCCGCTCCGCCATGCGGGACAACTGCCCGCAGCCGCCCGAGTGCCGGCCGCCGCCGAGCGGCAAGGAGCGGAGCAGAGGGGAGGGAACAAGGCCGGGGGCGGCCCGGCACGGCTCGGCACGGCTCAGCTCGGCACGGCTCTGCTCGGCACGGCTCCGCCCGCTGGGACTCACCTGCGGCCGCTCCTGCTGCTGGAGCAGCCGGGGTGCCGCTGGCTGCAGGCTTTGCTCGAGCAGTGAACCATTAACGAGGAAGGAAACAAAAGGGTTACTTTAAAAGTAGTGTGTAAAAAAAAAAAAAATAGAAAGCTCACGGGGCTGCGCTTTGCTGAAGACACAGAGGCTCTTGTTTGCGGGGCTGGGTTGGTTCCTGGTGTAAGGCTCCGGTGCGCTGGGACCTGCTGGAGGATTTCAAACTGGTGACAGAGACACAGAATGATTAAGGTTGGAAAAGCCCTCCAAGATCCATCTGCTCCAACCATCCCCCTCCCAACATCACCCACTGCCCCATGTCTCCAAGCACCACGTCCAAGCCCTCCTCAAACCCCCCACCAATGTCACCCACTGCCCCGTGTCCCTAGGCACCACGTCCAGCCTTCCCTCGAGCACCTCCAGGGACGGTGACCCCAGCACCTCCCCGAGCATCCCGTCCCACCGCTTGGCCTGTCCTGGGCTGTGCAGATAGCTGTGGGTTTTTAAAATTAGCTGGACCTGAGAAGGTCCAGGTCCTTATCCCTCGGGGGCTGTAAGTCACCAATATGTTTTTTGTCGTTGCAGTATGCCTGTCTCCCACGGCAGGCAGTGAACACTGCAATCAGTCTCAATATTTGAAAACACAACCACCTGTATACCTGCACTAAAGCAGGAGAATCTGGAGAAATAATCTTATCTTCCAAGGGAGAAGCACAAGGGGCAGCCCTGCTGCTCAGCTCATCTTGCCCTGGGCAGATCACTTTGTTGCTGATTCCCAGCCTGCATCCCTCCTGCGTATTCAGAGCATGCTTTCCATACCACGCTCTCCCACCTATGTTTCTTCTAAATTTAATTTGCCTTCATCTTCACTGACGCCTCTAAGTGGCAGAGTAACATAAATGAGAGTTAATTACTGGTAATTTGCCCTCTCCAACAAATAAACTTGTTCTTTGCCGGCCAAAACTTTAAACCTAAGGCCACTTGATATCACTGTCCCTGCACCACTGTGCAATATTTTGTGATTTTAACAATACCTGGTGGTCTGTCATCTGACAAGAATGTGTGGCCTACGAATCTGTGGCATGCCCAGTACGTTACTCATCCAGCTGTGATTTGCTGTAATGTTACACCCAGTTCCCACTAGGCAGCCAAACCCTTCTCTCAGATGATGTTTTAATCTCCCTAGGGCTGCTCACGACACGACTGGGGTGCTCCCAACTTTATTCAGGTGTGCACTGAGCAGCAGAAGGTTAAATATGGACTCGGGCTCTTTTGGTACCTGCACGGCACCTGAAGGGTCCACGCGGAGTTTGTCAGTATGTGGAACAAGTTGTAACAACAACAACAACAAGATTTGCAAGCTGGAACTGGTTAACTAATCTGTTCTGTATGCAACACTAACTCAACCCGGCCAACTGTGCCTCCGATGCTGTACTGACACCTACCTGAAGTCGTCGTGCTTATCCACAAAGCCTACAGTACCCGTAGCTAAAGATTCGGTGGTGCCACTAAACGCGGTCCTTGCAGGGTTTTTGTGGCGAGCTGAGGGCTCGCAGGAACGGCGTGGGGGCATCCAACAACTTCATGAACTTGTATGAAGAGCAAACATTGAGGTATTCTGCAAATCCTTTTACCCTGTAAGATTCACTCAAACTTTTTCTCTTAAAGAAAGCTGAATACTGCAAAATTCTTGGAGACCTTAGCACAAAGAACAACACAATTAGGCTACCAAGACAACTAAATGGGGTGATGCTTGGTCTAAGCCCCTCTGATCTGATGTTGCACTGTCTGGATTCCAAGATATTCCCCAATACAAATGGATAGGGCTTTTCTGTGGCCCTTTTGCAGTGTGTGGCAGAAAAAACAATGCAGAGGAGGCTTCTCTTGCATCACCCTGCATTCCTCCCTTTCCAGGGAACTTTCCATCCGCCCTGGAGGGCTGTTTCAGCAATGCCTGAAGTGTTGGTCTTGTAAAAGCTGCAGTACTTCAAGCTAAACATTCCTCGCTGCAGTTCAAGGTGCCATGTGTGTGTTAACATCCAAGCCTAGCTAAAATAACCCTCCTTTGCAGGAGAAAAACACCTCTTTCTTTACTGCTGAAGTTTTATTCTGTGCCATTTTAGTTACACTGAGCAATGGTCTTCTATAGCATCACCCCAAAGAAAGAAGAGAAATGGCCTGATAAGCAGCTGGAGGTGACCAGGGAGGGACTGTGGAAAGTGCCTGGGTCTGAGGCCAGAATATTAAAGCAGAAAAACACTGAGGAAGGGAATGCAGTGAGTTTTTGAAAGCCCACCTGTATTCTGGCTGCCAAGGCCTAGAGGTTCTCTAATTGAGTCTGCCTGACAGCCTCGCACCTTGATTTTAAGATTCCTGATTTTATAGTTGAGCTGGCTGAGCTGTACCAGTATTTTCCAACCCAGTTAAAGCAAGTTCTTGGCAGCAAATGAAAAACAGAGCAAAACATGAAAGACAGACAAGCAGCAACTAGAGTAGCTGCTGCTTCTTTCTTTTTTTTTTTTTTGAACTGAAGCAAGGGAAGTTGGCGAATGATTAATTAAATACAATGATTTGCAAATGGTAGGGCACATGGGATAGGAAATTGCAGCTATCACTAAAGGTAGGTTTTATTTAGGAATGCCTTTTATTTAATGTTATGTTACCAAATACGTCTTTTTTTCTTTTTTTTTTTCCTTTCAACGTTTAAGTGCTGTTTAACCAGGGACACTGATGGTAAACAGTCTGGACCCTGTTCTTCTCTGCCCCAAACAGAAGATAGACGGTTAAATTCTCATCAAGGTTACAATTAGAGATTAACTCGGTTTACACAAATACATCAAAGCCGCAATACTGAGGTCATGCTGCACATGAGTGGGAAAGAATTTGGGTGACTGGGGTTTATTCACATTTTGGTGCACTAAGAACGCCGTATCACTTCTCTGCCTTTTACCTTTCACAGCTGAAAGAACAACGCAATTGCAATTTATCTGACTGCTGGAGTAAATCCTTTATCTGCACTTGTCGTTTGAAGACGTGAAGTTAGAAAGAGCCCCACGTCCTGGAAACATTTCTCAAGTACGACCTAGCTGCATCTCTGTGGAATAACTGGAGTTAAAGAAACGTAATTCTAGTGCCCTCCCATGTCCCAAATAAGAACTACAGCAGCTAAAGAATGTACTCACCTTCACTGGGTGAAGGGAAAAGGCAAGTTTTTCTTGAGGCACTAAGCACTCTCCCAGTCACCAGCCTGGATCCTATCTAGCTAGGTGCTGTGCATAAACCAGAAAAAGCTGGTACGGGAATCGAGCAGATTACAATCAAAATTAACAGAAAGGACATGGAAACAGAGTGGAGAAAAAATAATAAAACTATATTGTTCCACAAAATATGGCTTTCAAATATCAACAAAAAAAATCTCCTACCACAACTAAAGCCATCTGTTCAGTAGTGTGATCATTCAAGCCTTCCAGCTGATGAATGATCAGGTCTAGTTCAGAAATTGACCCTTATTTTCTGATCACTAGCACGAATCGTAAATAAAACCCAGCAGAGTAAGCAATATAATCAGCTAAATATGCAAATATATTCGTACACCACAAATAGGAGAAAACACCGTTTATACCCAGCTGCCTGTACATGTTTTATCGTGGAATAACAATTCACCTTATCTGAAGATCTCGCAGCCCAGATGCATAGTTATATAGCTGAATATTTCACTGCACGTTTTGTTATCCAAGTAAGGCAAAAGCTTGTATGATAATGGCAGTTTGGTTATTTTTTATTTTTAAAAACAAACAAACAAACAAACAAAACTATTGAAGGGACACCAATTTCACAGGCACTTTTTTCTGCATTATTCTCTACTGGCACAGCTGTGAGAAAGAGCAAACATTCATTACCTGAGCTGTGGTTTACAGCTATATTACCATCTTCTGATCGCCACGTGGAGCCAAGGTGCAACAAACTTGTCCAGAAGCACTTTCTGCTACTTGGGAGTACAGAGCAAGCACAGGACGGTGTAATCAACAGCTGTCCATGAATTATATCAAGATCCCTCTCTTCTGCAAATACCATTTGTTCAGTCCTCCGGCAGTGATGGAAGGCAACAATTTCTTCACTGGAAGAAACACAGAGCAGCTCTGGGCACAGCTCACTGACCCAAAGCCCAACATGAATGGCTGCGGGATGTTGCTGTTTTATTTATACACAGCATAAATTGCCTCTTAAGCAGAGCATTCAGTATTTCTCTGATCAGAGAGCAGCAAGCTCCCTGGGAGGCTAACGGCATATGATAGCAAATAGTTATCCTGCATGGTATTCTGGGCTGGTAAATAAGCAGAACTGTGGGTAAACAGTGCTGCTGAGAGGACCAATAATGGAGGAGATGCTATGTAAAAGTTGTTGCTTTTGCATTAAAAAAAAATAATCCCCAAAGCAATTATGTGATTATGGAGCTGAGCTTTCCTTTCCAAAACTGATGCACGTCTTGGGGACAGATTTGTAAAGGTATTTAGATGTTTAATGATGCTGTTAACGATGCTAGTAGGAATCTGAGAGTTACCTCAATGCTAATTCCTGGTGAAATTAATGTAGGAACAGCAAGTTCTGCTAAAAACCATCCAGGCTTAGGTTTGTTAGTCCATGTCCCAATTAATAAAGACATGACACTGCATGTCCTGAGCACCATGCCGTGCAGCCTTATTAGCTCAAATCCAGAAGCTGCAGCGCTGCTGTCTTCGTATGAAATTCTCAGCTGAGTTCAGCAATGGTCAGATCTTACAGCGTTAATGACTCCAGGACCTGTAGTCAAATAAGAGGCAGGTACGGGTTTCTTGAGAGGTCAAGAGGACTTGACTTCTCCTCATCAGCAGCAAGTAGCATGACTAGCACCCCTAGCATGGGGCATGGCTGCAGCCCCACAGCTCTGCAGTGCCCTTGGATTCCCTTCAAGCCAGCCCTGCATTTCTTCAGCCCTAATGAGGCAGAGCTGTTCGTTTCAGTAGTTATGCCACTGATAAGCTGGGGTAACATGGTGCTGAGTAGCAGAACAGTTTGGTAGACAGGCTTATCACTTTTTCTCAAGAGGAATTCTAGATGAAATGTAATCATCTCTGTGTCATGATTTTGTGCAAAAAATTCCAAGGCCATCCGAGTACCGAAACCTGACTCCTTTGCAATCAAACAGGAACGGGGACTATAACAACCCTTAGGCAGCTTTGAAAAATTCTGCCTTGATGTATCCCTAAGTCAGATGAACAGGTTCTGAGTAATCAGTTAGTTGGCGTTTCTGTTTTAATAGCTTCGTATTTTCATGTCTGAGTTTATTAAAATTTCAAACCTTAATTTTCCTACCCCTCCTCCATCTGTTTCTTATTACGGAAAGCCAGAAGAATCTTCCCATCTAGTCTGCATTTTATCCAGATGGTGATCTCTTCCTTTGTTCAGGCATGAATCCTATCCATGCAAATCAAAGCACTGATCACGCAATCAACATCTGCAACAGCTGCAAAACTCATTAGGATATTTTGCTTCATTAGAAAGTGCAAGGTGTTAACACCACGCCTGTAACACTTAAGGGTATGTTCGACGCTGCAAATGCCAGCATGATGCATGCATGCATTTACTTATCTGCACCAACTTGATACAAGAAGGCCAGTACCTTACTCCTGTAGGTTCTGTTAAGTCCCAAATCCGATATTCCTGAACACCATGAGAAACGATACCTGAAGCCGTAGAGCATTCAGAGATCGCACTTTAAAACTGCTTTTAACGTTCTTCATCATCTACAACTCACTTGAGTCCATTTATTGCTGCCACATGCACTGATAAAGAATCCCATGGGCCAGCAGCAGCAAATCCAGCTCATGAATGAATTGCTGCTGGAAGCCAGACTTTATTATTCATATTAGTAACTCATTAGGTGGGCACGATCCTCAGCGGATGTAAATCAGCACAGCTTCACTGAAATCCATTTTGTTTGCTTTTCACATTTCACGCTGCAATTGTTGCTCTTAGCAATGACAAAAAGGATTGTGACTTTAATTTTAGCTGGAGATCATCTGACTGCTGTATTTCAGGTTGGGATGCCAAGACCTTTCCCAACAGCTGGGTATCAAATTGTTTTATCTTGCTTTTGAACTCCTTTTAAGAAGGTTAGCATGAAGCAGAGGCAAAGGTTATCTTGCAGTTCCCTTTGTCGGAAAGACTGCCGCGTGTTTCATAAAAGGTTTTGCAAGTCCGTGGCCTCAGGTAAAATCTTGTAATCAAAATTGCTGGACTGAAATTCGTGGCTATTTCTAGGGAATAACAGCACAAGCAAGTTTGACAGAACTCAGAGACCTTCAGCCCTCCAAGATTTTATTGCAAAATTTGTGAAGATAAAAGATCTCCGTGACCTCGTCCTGTCAACAAGGGATCTGATGAGGTACGAGCTACCCAAATGCAGCCTGCCATAAAACTGAGAGTGATGGCAGCAGATTTAGGGAAACAGCAGAATACACACTGTCGTGTTTCTGTGCAGATTTACACTAACTGACATTCTGCCAGAGGGGCAGATAGGTATCTTTAGTGCCTGGCTGAAACTGGCCAGAAACTTCCAGAGAAATGCCCCTTATCAAGGCATGTGACTGGTTTGGTGTTTCGTCAGACACGAAGAAAGGGAATCTGCTTGTGTGGCTGCGTCTTGCGTCTAGTGAAATTCTAGGTTAACACTCCCTCAGTTACCAACTTGAGCTTTACAATTTAAGAACGATGAACAGCAAGCAGCAAGTAACTCTTACTTCAGAGATCATTGCCATACTCTGGTTTAACCATTGCATTTTACTCTTTTGCTGTTTTATTTGAAGAAAAGAGCATTTGAGGCTGGAGGAAGAACCCTATAAATCAAAGAAAGATCACTCTCACAGCCAGGGGGTTTATTTAAACTCCTGTCTCAAGCTGGTACTAGTTTATCAAAAAGCCATAATGTTCTTTCATTTAGTTGTTGATTTCTACAGAGCTAAATGGTCATAGGGTTGTTTTCTGCCCCGTATTCATGATTACATTAGAACATACTCGTTCATTTTCTAACATTGTTTTCTATGTCAACAACTGCATATAGAACAGCAAAAAGCCTGCCCGCATTCACACTGTGAACGTGCCTGGACCCTTTTGTTCTGACTGAATAATTATTGTGGAGGTAAATGTTTTGTAGGAATGTATTGCTGAAAAAATAACTTAATTTCAATGTCAGCCTACTGTGGGGTTTTTACATTATGTTGTTCCCACTACTATGGAAAACGGAACTGGTTTTATGATCAATGAAATTCAACAGAGCTCAGTTAATTCCCAGATAGAAGAATAAACTTGAGGACTTGAGAGCTGAAGTCAGTAGCAGTGCTCAGAATAACGTCAATAAGAGGAGGATTTCAGCAAAATTCTTGGCGTAACAGCATGACCTGCAGGTACACACCAGTGATGGATACGTGTGGTTCTCGCTAGTAGCCTGGTACCTCAGGCTATGACTCTGCCTACCTACACCAGGAGGAATCCAGGTTGAGTTTCTCTTACTCCTACCTTACTACCACGTAGGCCAGAACTCTCAGCTCCAGCTGCTATGGCACAACTGAAATAGCTACCAAGAGACTTGCAAACTCTGAATTGATATTTTACTTTTGTTCCAGCGATCCCACTCCCCCCTCCTCTTTGATATGAGAAAGATTAAAATGAGGAAGTGCTGGCAGGCATTTTCATTAAGAATCACTGGCTAATTCCAAAGTGCCTATTAGTAGAAGCCCTCTTGCAATGCCTGTGGTATGTATCCATCACAGCTGAATCGTGGATATCGACTATTTTATATTTAATGCATCTCTTACATCTTTAATGTCTGAAGAGCTTGTTCCCGAAAGTGTCCTCAGCAGGGAGGTGTGTGGTCAGATTTAATCAAAATTTTCATGGCTGGAAATGAGCTTCCAATAATTTTTAGGACTCATGGGCAGATGTCACAGTCCTCTTTGGCAACTGCGATCAATAATTCCTTTCTTAAAAGCAGTGCTTTCTGCCCTGCTCCTGGGAAGTCCATATGAAGTGCATTACTACAGAATTAACCCCCTGATTTTGATACTGAGGATACCAGAAAGCTAAAATCACCTATTTAAGTCAGGTGCCTGTTACATACAGGAGTGTTTTTTCCTAAGGAGTTCAGACGTTCTGTAAAGAAGAATAATTGCTTCAGCCGTTGAGCAGAGATTGCTTCCTGTCAAATCCATCACAGAGATCTGGTTCATGATGGGAAGATGCAGATTCAGATGTACAAAGAGCAGCAAGAGTAGAAGGATCTGACTTTGATCCCATAGGATTTTGATATTTGCTTGTCACTACTGGCATGTGTAATTATTTCTCAAGTAATAAATCAATGCTGATAAAAAGAAAAATCAAATATAGATCTTACAACGGATAAACTCCAGCTAAAACCAAGTGCTGTAGTTTCTAGACCTAACCACAAGCAATAAAGGCTCACCCAGGAACTCACCCAATGTAACACCCAAATACAAATCTTGTGGCTCGGACTGCTTTCCATTTAGCATGGATTTACGTTATGAGGAGGTAGAGGTGCTTTGTTTTGTTGTAAAGAATTAATGGTCATGTGCAACTCTTCAAAATATTCACCTACAACTGAGGGGTTCTAGGTACAGCACATTCCTTGCATCCTTAAAAAAAAGATAAACTGCTTGTCTTACAGGGCTTGATTAATTTACATTAGGAGTTTTGAGATCTTTAGAGGAAAGGATGAAATTTTATTATGTGATGCACACTTCAGAAAAAAAAAAAAAACAGCAAAGCCTATGACTTTCTTGTCTCATTCTTATGACTCATTTTCATTTGCATACGAATAAATGAGCACTTGAGTGATACATTTGTAGTCCCAAGAATTTCTCCACTCATCAATACTGGTTCTTTTTTATGATTTTGATTTATTTTTTTCTTCAACTTATTTCTCTTTTCTCCCATTGAAAAGGAGGAAAGATGTATTCAGAACTTGGAAAACCAAAACAAAGAAACAATACCAATATGATAATCACTTTTTCTAGGGTACTGCCTGATGCACACAGTACTACAAGAGACTGCCTTCACAGCTCCAAATGTCCTCTCTGTAAGTTAATTCCCTGCCTTGAAAGTGGCTTTCATTTTTAAAGGAAATTTCTTGTAATTTCTTCCATTCAGTTTTCATTCTCCAGAGGTAGAACACATCTCCTCCTGAGACCCAGTAATATCTGTTTAGATGACATTTGAAGTTTTGTACCTCTCTTGCACAGGCCTGCAGGAGATCACACTGGTGGCGTGCAGTGCATCCTTCCCGCGATACCCTCACTGTAGAGGGTTTTTTTCTTTTATAAAGTGAACCAGAGAAGAGAAAGAAAGGAAGCAAAGTAGGCTTGGTTCTCACTGCTTGCAGGAATGGGGTTGAACAGGCAAAATGAAACACCTATTAGCAATAGAGTCTATGGTTTTGAAGGTCTCTGGCATTAGTCATTAAGCTCTCTGGACTTCATGCTGCTTCTCATGTCTGTTGCATGTTCTGCCTTCTTCCTCTCCCTTCCCCTCTTCTGCAAGGGGTACAGAGCCTGAACACAAACTTTCTGCCAGCACCATTCACAGACTCTGTTGTCTCAATGCTCCCAAAGTGTGAGGTTAATTCTAGCAAAGAGCCCAAGACGTTGTTTCATCCCTTCAGAGAACCAAAACGATCACAACTGTTGGGAAAAAAATCTCGGCTATGGGGAAGGAGACATTAGAAAAGTCACTAAGAAATCACTAAGAGTAAGAATTAATGACAAATATATCACAGTTGAAGAAAAGACTCACTAAATACCCAAATCAAAGGAAAGCACTGGGATGTAGGGAGAAGGAAAGCATTGGAAACCATTTCTTTTAAAAGGTCTAAGCCTACAGCCCTTGTATAAGTGATATTCTGCTTAAAAAGATCTACAAGTGCTTAATCCCAAGGGAAATCCTCAAGGTTACTGCAGTTCCAAATGTTTGTGAGAGGATGCTATGACAGATATGAAACGCTAGATGCCACTAAGAGATCAGCATGGAAAACTGCTCTTCCCTGCAGAGTGCTCACAGCCCCTCTGTACCTGGTTGTGCCCACTGGCCTGGTTCCTCAGCAGTAGGAAAAAAGCAAATGAAAAGAGCTCCAGGTCAATGCCCGAGGGGGCATTTTGCACAGCTGAAGAGTTAGCGGGCAGTATTTTGGTCTCTACAAAACTATTTCCTGTTATTATCCTTGCCTGCCTTAAATATTTCTGCAGCAAACAACAGCAAAGAAGAGATTTAATGCTCTTCTATGTGAAAAACTACCTCCTCCAGCACAGAGAGATAACATGAGATAAAACCGTCACTCAGTGATGCTCTGGTATTTACTGCGTGAAACAAGAAGGGTGTTTGTGGCATCAAGATCTATGAGGATCTCTGTAGATGTGCACACAAACTGTAACTCAAAACATCTGCACTTTTCAAAGCCTGAAGTGGCAGTGCAAAATTCTAGCAGGGATTAAGTGTCCATCTGACTTTGTAAATTCACGGTGAAGACAAACCTCAGAGCAATGCAATGATACCTTCCGTGGGCTTCTATCCTGTACCACCCTCATTTGACTTTGAGCACGCTGTATATACATTTTGCAATAGAGCTTCATGTTCTGCAAAGCTGTGGGAGTCCCAGAGAAGCAACAGTCCTTGAGATGAGATGTGGCCAGCTGGCTGAGGGGTGACTCCCTGCAGCACATTGCTCCACGGGTCCTACGGGGGCTGGGAACCGCTGACTCGCGTGGAATAATATTTTACACCACGGAAGGCAGCACTTCTGCCACATTGCTGTGCACAGAAATTGCCATCAGCCATCAAGGAGCCACTTGTTACCGTAGGAAACAGCGACTGCTGGGCTCAGACCCGTGCCCTCAGCATGCACCACGCTCCCGCAGCAGCACTAATCCCCCCCCAAGCGCCTTTCTGCGTTGCTCTGTGCAGACAACCAGAGGCAGGCTATCCCTGCGGCAGCATGATGCAGCTCAGCCCAAGGAGAAGACGGTGACAAGGCACTATTTCTGCTATTTCTGCTGCTCAGGAGTGTGCCGGGACTGACGTCAGGTCGCTGTTGCCAGGCATTGGGAGCACACGCACTGCCTGGAGCAGAGCTCAAGCAACCAACTGGGCAAAAGAAAATAAAATTACTTGCTGGCAACTGGTAACGCTCTGTAGAGGGTAAGAAACAGCCCTCTGCCTTCCTACTCTTCTGGTGTTTAATTAGTGACTTTAGTATAGCAATCAAAAAGGCACAGATTGCCAACACTCTGCCCAACTTGTACTGATCTCTAACACAGGGGTCTAGAAACTGATTTATTCGTCAAAACTGCACCGCAAGAAAGGCAGTCTTGTTTTACTGACAGCCTTGTTTTACTGACAGCAAGGCTGATCTGAGCAAGACAAAGTATCTGACCCAACACCAGCTTTCACGGGGGAGGATTAAGCACTGCAGCACTCCAGGATCAGGCCCACATTCTTTCCTTAACACATGCAGGAACACAAGGAGGTGACAGCCTGGCACATAGTTCAGTCTGGAGATACAAACTGCACACGCCGAGGCTGCAGCATAATGAATGAAAAACTGCACAAAAAGGACGGAGTCTTTTGTCCTAAGAGCATTTATTGTGTGTGCTCACGTGCAGTCTGTAATTCCTTGTCCAAAATCTGCACTAGAAAACAAACGGGCATGCTAGCTCTAAGCTGCTGCACATCAGCCCCACTCCAGCTGCCTTCGTGCTGCCACCTCTCCAGCCAGCCTCTGAACGTTTCTCAGATGTTAAAATACAAATCCATCAGCTAAGGGACCAGCTCCACTCTCTTCTGCCTGGAGATTTAGCTCCTTGGTTTCAGTGAGTACCAGATGGGATGACTAATTCAGAGGTAGCAGTTCAATATATTGTTTGAGGGAAGGAAAGCAGAAGCAGACTTGATCTGCAATTTGATGAAGCCATCGCCAGCTCTATAAACATGGAAATGTTTGTTTCAGCCCGGCAGGGAACAGACAGATCTCCTGGTGAGGCACACAATTGTCTTGCCTGGCCTAAGGGACTCCGCATTCCTTCTTCTAAGATAGGGAACGAAAATTCATAGAGCTTTATCTGCCACTTGGCTCCTTCCAGCTTTTGCCCTTTTAGGAAGAAGTCAGTTAGGTTCATATGCAAGTGGTGATTACAAAATGCATTGTAAGGAACAATTTTTCACCAGGCTACAGCCTCCCCCATCCGAAAGGGGATCTCGTACAAAAGGCTCAAGGATATCTACTCCTATTTCAGGCAATAGGTTTAATTTCTTAAACAAGTATTCTAGCCTCGTTAACAGCACTGCTGTAGTAGCACAGCATAATTAGCCAGTATAAAATCTGTTAAACTTTGTTCAGAAGGAATCAAGGACTAAAAAAGACTAAACACTTGATAACATACTGCTGGAGATGATGCAAACCAGTAAAAGTTCTATAGGCAGGAAGAGAACAGTAAGAGTTTCTATCATCTGAGCTCTAAAAAAAAAACATTTTTGCCTTCTTACAACACAGAGGAAGGAATGCAGGACAAAACTGGATCACCTTGAGTGGTATCAAAAAAAAAATAGAAATAGCAGCACAGTGAGTCCTGGCAGAGTCCACTTGAGAATCAAGTAGAGTATACACCTAAAAATGTTCCAGCTTTCTATTTACGTCAATTTTGGCAAGCTTCCTTCTCTGAAATTACATAAGATTAATGCATTCGTACGATGGATTGTCTCCTCTATCGTTGCTTTAAGGCTGCCATGATCTCAGATTAGTATCGTGTCTCCCTTCCTTCACCTGTCACTGCAGAAGTGGCATTTCAGGGGCCAGCAGAATAAGGTTCTTTCCAGCTCTTTCCCTATATGCAAAATCCAGCCCAGCACCCTCACTTCTGCTTTCAGGCCACCCCTTCACAGTTCTGCTCATGCTCTGGTTTGTGAGGAACTGATCACAAACAAAGCAGCGAGTCCTACCTTTTTGGTCTGAGCTCTGCTGTAGGATCTATACCCAGTCTATTAAGTACTGAACCATTATTTTTATCAGCCAACAAATTTAAGCTGGGAACATTGCTAAATCTGCTATTAAGATCTCGGTTACAAGGAGTTTTAAGACTTTGGAAGAATCCCAACTTCAAGCCTTCATATTTCTGTTTCAGAAAATACTATTTTAGCTCTGATCCCACCTGCTGCAGTCCACTGCATTCCCTGAAAGAGAGCATTTGGAAGTTGGTTGCGTCAATCAGGCTGGGCTGCTTTCTTCCAGGGGACTGGCGCTTGGTGGCACCAGAGCTCACAGAAGAGAAAGCACAGATAGAGATGAATCAGCAGCATTTCACTGGTCATGTAGTTGATGCACAGTGTCATCTAAAAGGGTTTGCTCTGTTCCAGAGGTAACATTGCTCAATGAGCTCTGAAGTCTGGCTCTGCACTTTCTTTGAAAATATATGGGCTCTATAATTTTAAGTGAAATGCTATCCACGCCCTGCTCACTGCAATCTTCTCTGAAGTCTCCGCAGGACTTAGAACAGTGAACTCTCACGACACAGGAGGAAATTGAACAACTTATCTAATTTTCAGTGCCAGAAGTACAGCGAACACTTCACAGACAAGCAGAAATTATGTCTGCCATCTTATAATTACAGAGGCTAATCTTGCAATCTGCCCTTAATATTAGCAGGAAGCCTGATTAGTTTTTAGTGGACTCGACATATTCTGCAGGAGCCCCTGCATACAAATGTGCTAGCAGCGTGAGTCTGTAAGAACATGGGAGTTGCTGGAGTTGCTACCAAAAGGACAGCCTACATTATAGTTTTGTTCTGGTCAAATATTACCTTTTCATTTAGGTTAACTAAATATTTGTCACTGCTTCAGTTCAGTAGAACAAGTCTCAGATGCATATGACCAAAACTTCAATGAGAAAGGATGAGATGTGAGCATGAAACTGCATTTGGTGACATGAGCGCTCTTCTTAGAGCAGCACCATATGTCAGGAGCAATAACTTACAAGGTAGTCCAAGAAAATGTCTCCTTTCAAAACAAAAATAACTGAACGCTGCCTACCAACTTCGCAACACACAAATTCACAGGATTTAAATATGACATTCGTCACAGATGATGTTTGTAATACAAAGGGAACGAGCACTCAGGAGACCACGGCAGGCTTTGTATAACTACACCACGCAATGACTACGCAAGTGGCGTTGGACCTGCCCCGTACAGTGCAGCATGCACTGCAGTCATGAAGGCAGAGGATTTCATTTCAAAATACTGTGAAAAGCCAGTGTCTTTTTTAACTGCATGTGAAGTGAGTCTGAGGGACTTGCAAATCTCAAGGAAATTCAACAGCCTAACAGTCTCCTTTTTCTTAGTGCCAAATTGATTCAGCAATATTCAGCAGCTGCTGCAGAACATGTTTGATGACTTTGCGAAGTTACTAACACAGTAAGATGCTACAGAGTGCCGAAATCCCTGGCTAGCTCCTTTTTCTATACAACAGAGCCTTTTAACTCGCTAAAAGCACAAAATCACTAAAAAGTTTTTTTGAACTATGCAATGGGTGACTGAGCAGGGGATTTGTGCTATCCAAAGTTTCCCACCCTTCGTGGGCTGACTGTCGCTTTCAGATCAGCAGCCTTTCTAGCGCTGTGTCTGAATATGATCGCCAGCTCCAATTATCATAAAGTAAGGAGGCTTAACGAGACAGACAGAGCCCAATTTAAACCTCACTGCAGCAGAGACTGCAGCAATGGATGGGACACACCCTGTTAAAGATGCAGTACAGCGTTTCTGCCCTTCAAGCTTACTTCACCCCCTTTGCTGCAATGCTGTCGACAAACACAAAGCTTAACCCTTCTCACAGCAAGCTGCCTCAGACAAGCAGGCATGGAGCTGTGCAGCGCTCAAGCTAAACCCACCAGAATATAAATATCTATATTCACTAAAGATACCCTCCTGCTTCAAAACAAAGCCTCAAAATGCGTGCCTGTGTCTGTATATAAATGTGAATGTAAAGGATGTTTTGGTTTGCTACTTTTCACATATTCATGCTTCCTCTGCAGCAAGCACTTCCTAAATGCCTGCTTGAGAATCCTAATTCCTGGATCTTCGCTGCAAAGACCCAATACGAGGCTGGCATGACAGTGCAATTTTCCCTAAGCCATCCTGGCTATATGGCAAGCTAAGGCACAGGTTCCACCCAAATTCTCTTCTAAGCTTCAGTGAAACTTTGTTGAAAGTGATATTTGCAGTTCAGTGCAAAAAAAAAATGTATTTTTTTGGTAGAAAATCAGCTCTTTGTAAATTCAGGTCACCCTCGGTAAACAGTTGACTCAGAATGATGAAGGAAAAGCAGAACTTTGCTGAAGTTAAAGCAGAGAAACATTTTCTAAAGGAACGCCTTTGACTTTGCATTTCACAACTGATCTGAATTTTTTCCAACATCAAAATGTTGCCTGCCTCAGGTTACCACACAAAGCAATTTATTACACTCACATCCTTATCTTTGATCGCCGTTGTTCTTTGCCACTAACACTCCCGTGCAAGGATTTAAAGAAACCCAGAGAAAATATTTTGTAGTTCACCCGTTCTAGGCTGTCTGTCACTGCCTTGCAAGGGAGCTGCTGTAGACAAATTATCGGAGTGCCAGAGGTCAGATCTACCTTAATTTGGGAAGAGCCAAACCAGCACTATCGCTACATCCCCGTGAAGGGCAGCCCAGATTCTGAGAGCACGCAGCGAGAGACCTGCGGGACTTTATTAATGACTACGCAGTGTGGACAAGAGGGAAGTGCTGCAGGACCGTAGGGCTTGCTGTTCTGTTTCAGAGCCCAGACTGCTGCCTTCCATCCACCCCTAACTACATTAACAGCCTAATTGCCGGAGGCTGCTGGGGGGGGAAAAACATAAAGAAACTGTAATGAAGCATGGAGGAAAGCAGTGACATTCTTTTCAGAGAATGTCCAGTTACAGAGGAAAAAGATGTCATGTCAAAACACAAACAAGAATGTCATTGAGCCCTTATGCATAAACCAGGCACACATACCTAATGGAGAAATATATGGGTTTTTGTATTCACATCGATGCCTACCAGTAACGGAAATAAAAAATCTGTCAGGAGCTTCTCAGTGCTCTTGCTTGTGTGTAACAGCTCCACGGGCAATAACTACTGTCTCCCTGCTGACAGCTGAAGCACCAGATCCTTCTTGCTTTAAACAGAATGAAAATAAAGTACAGTGGTTTCTGTTAAGCAGGTGGGTCTGATTCTTCTTTTCCAGTGAGGTAATTTAGCAAGGATTAAGTCAAGCTAGTGGAATCAGTGGTGGTTATATAGACATACGAGAGAGATTCAAAGCAGTCTGTATCTTGTAAGGCTGCTGTACGTTTTTATACCTATATTTAGAGGTACCTTTCACAATAACTGTGCCAATGAAAGCAACCCTTGTCTACTAATAGAGGTTATTGGCTACAGGACTTGGTGCTGTGGGATGGAATAGTAAGGAAGCAAGATGACAGACTTCCTTGGATCATAGCTGAGGACATGAGCACTTAAAATCCAGGCTACACATACACATTTATTGCTGCACGTATAGGTCCTTTGCCTTCAAGCTGAATCTGAAAGAAGTCTGTCTGAACACAGTTCTAAGCTTTAGAGGTAAGAGACCTAGATATAAATATTCCTGGTTTCTTCAGAGAGCTTTGGGAGTGCAAACAAGTGATTAGGGCAGGAGCTATTGATCATCTGAGTCAGAGACAACTTTTGCTTACTTTGACCTTGTGAATTTCAGAATTCTGCCCCAATGCCCAGGATGTATTTTGCAAGCTGCAGAATCTACTTGGCTCCCCACCCAGTTTTTCACCTCCAGTCCTTATCTGAAGCTTATGCCAGAATTTATGGCTACATGCCTTTTAATTCTCCTGGATGTGATTAGCTGCTGTGTCAAAGTAAGATGATGCATAGGTATTCTTTCAAGACCAGTGAAGCTGTAGTACTAATTCATTTAAGGCATTGTAAATCACGTTAGCAAGATGTACAAAGGCACTGGCATTAAAGAAAAAGTCCAGATACCCCTGATGCTACTCATTAGGTATGCTGTCTGCCCAGTATTTCCTGAATAATGTATCAGAGATCCCTTTCAATGCTGAACTCCCAAAGTCTCAGACATGCAGGCTGTCAGGCATTTTAGCCTTTTCCTTACCTATCCTAGTTCTAAAAAGAAAATTAAAATTCCAAACAATTTGCATGACATCATATAATTCAGTTTAAAATGGGAACTGTTCCGGATGAGATCTGATAGTACAATGAGATGATTGGTACAGAAAGAAATATACACCACGCAGCACAAGGATCATGGAACAATGTGGTAGAAAAAGGGAATCTGCTTTAAACAAGTCCTCCTCTTTTCTGCAGTTCTTCGGTAGAGAAACAAAGGCTATCTAAAGGCAAAGGATTTGGCTTGGATAAGACACTATTTCCCAATCAATAATAGTAATAACATGCAGCAACCTTTGGCTTCTCATACTCCAAATACTAACACTCAAAACCAAGAGGTTTGTAGCTTGCTATGTTGTCCTGGTTTCAGCTGGAAGAGATTTAATTTTCCTCCTAGGAGCTGTGCTTTGGATTTAGGATGAGAATAATGTTGATAACACGCTGATGTTTTAATGTTGCAGAGCAGTGCTTACACTAAGCCAAGGACTTTTCAGCTTCTCACACTGCCCTGCCAGCAAGGAGGCTGGGGGTGCACAAGGAGCTGTGAGGGGACAGAAGCAGGACAGCTGACCCCAGCTGGCCAAAGGGATATTCCACACCACGTGGACATGCTGAACAATTATATGGGGGGTGTGGGGACCACTGCTCAGAGATGGGACGGGCATCAGTCAGCTGATGGTGAGCAATTGCATTATGCATCACCTGCTTTGTACATATTATTTCTCTTCCTTCTGTCCTATTAACTGCCTGTATCTCAACCCACAAGCTTTTACCGTTTTCCCCCATTCTCTCCCCCATCCTACTCGGGGGTGTGGGGAACAAACAGCTGTGCTGTGCTGAGCTGCCTGCCAGGTTAAACCACAACAAATGTGAGGACTATAAACCAAAATTGGAATGTCTGAATCACCACCATTGGTTTCTACCTACTGAGAAAAGTGGGTAAGGGTGGGAGTGGGGGAGAGACAGAGACGAGAAAAACAGGAAAAGAGCATTTATTTCCAAAAGAATAGAGCTGCTTGGTTTATTGACATGCCCGATATGAAAGGTCAATTTGTTTGCTGTTATCTGCAAACACACAAGTGTCATGTTTTGCCATCACTGTTGATCGCTAGACAATTCACACTGACATTTCTGCAGACATGTCACAGCTAAGACAGACAAAAATGATCTTGTGAAAGACAAGGCCAAATCCCTCTTGAACCTATTCTTATAAAACATCCTTTGACTAAAATAGAAGCAAGCAAGATTTGGCCTATGGTGACTTGGTACTAAAAATTTAAATCCTGTAGGATGATTCTTGATTCAGATGTTTTATAAACTTCCTTACTGTGGCTCTGTGTTCTGTGGTTAGATATCCTCCCTTCCTTTAGAAATAATGGAAAAGGTTTGAGCTGAAATGTAGTATCTACAGGAACATGGTGGTTCAAAGCAGCTGAAGCTGAGAATATGTTAGCAGCCTCATGAGACAAGCCTCTCTCCCTCAAAAGCTTTTTCTTTCATGTCTGTTAACCCACCTGTTATTAAAACACAGGTTCATCACAGCTTCAGACCCAACTCAGAGTTCTCTCTTCTGTTTCTGCAACTGTTCTACATTTCAAAAGAACACACTTGTTATCAACTTGAACGAGTAAAATATAGGAAGCATTAGGTGCAGAAAAAAGAAGTAAGGACACTTAAGCGTGCAGAAATAAGCATTGCTGAGCACTGAAACACAGTACTGAATAGGCAGATACTTAGAAGGTTCATTTAATGTCAGCTGTGGTCCTCAGCCACTGCTGTACTTAAAAGCACTGTCATGGCAGCTCAAAATTTTCCAGGCATTTATGACCCTTCCACAGGGGAACGTGGGGGTGCACAGATGTATCCTCTATTTTACACAAACCTCTTGATGAGTTAGTACAAGGTTAGGAATGTAAACAGTCTTCTGAATTGGGCGGAATAGTTGAAAAAGCCCCCAGTAACTCTAATGAATTCAGGCAGGTTTATGTGAGGGCCTAATTAAAAGTCCATAGAAATCAATAAAAAGTCTTACTTTCTTTAGTTAATTTAGTTTCCAGTAACTTATCAGGACAGACTGCTGATGAAGATGGAGTTAAACAATTATGGGTGAGATCAGATTCAACAATGCAATCTAATTTCTTATATGGATACTACATTATTGTGGGGTTATAAAGCAGAACAGTAGTATGAGTTAATTAATGGGTAACAACCTAACAGGTTCAGATTGGCCTTCCTTTTACCGCACTGTGCCATCTGGGGCAAAACTTCTACAATTATTTGCTTACCGTATCAATTTAATACTATCTCTGTGGCAATCTGTGCTCATACAGCTCCTCCTATAAAACTTTCAAATATCTGTATTTCATTTTCAGCCATTCTGTATTACCTTATGTGAACACTGGAAGGGCCCTTAAGAATATCAGGGTGTCAAAATGCCACAGGCAGGAATGTCCTTAAGTCACAGACTGAGCAAAATAAAATGTTCACATTTGTATATCCAATGGAAGGAAAGAAATCATGATTATGGCATGTTAGAAGATGCATTAAATTGTTCACCCCCATTAAAACTGCATCGACTGCAAGATTGCTTGCAGCGAGGTAAAATAATGAGAATTAATTCTTCACCAGTGTATACTGGGGTACTATGTCCAATGATATTGACCAATGAAGATGGGATAAATTATGTTTTCCTGATGTGAAATTCTTTTTGCCTCATACAAAGAACAGAATAGTAAGAAATGCTGAAATTTCTGGTTGTGCCAGCCTTATCACTTAAAAATGTGTTTAAACAAATGCATTCCAGCACAAGACTGTGTTAACAGGCTGTTTTTAAAACCAGAGAGCTGAGATGCAGGGAGACACTACTTTATTATATATTCCAAAATCACAGCTTGCAGCCACATCTGCTGAACACACAATAGCAATTGCCCTTGTAACGTGATCTGCAGACTTTTAAAAACCAGCCCATTGATTAGCTGCAGGACATGATTTTATTTATTTATTTATTTCTGCCTGGAGCAGCACACTTAATCAATAAACCCTGGCAAAAATCTGGGAAAAAAAGCAGCAGTAATCTAATATCAGCGGCGACTCCTGTGCATAAAGCTACTAATCAAATTGGCTTTCCTGACTACCAAGAATGAAATTTAACCTTAAATATGACTCTAAGTTACTTAAGAAGACTGCAAGTAATTATGTTCTACATAGCTTCCTTCTTGACATTATATATTACTTCTGCGACGGAGGTACACTGGAGTCTTGTCCTAAGCCAACAAAACAACGTGAGATACCAAATACCTATTAAAATAAAAGCAAGTTAAGGCAGCTGGAAAAGTAATCTAAACTGGGTTGAAACACTCCATTAAAAAGCTTTTGAAGGAAACAGCACAACCAAATCGCTAGACCAGGTTTCTGATGGTACATCAGTCAGAGTTTTATTCCTGGATTTTGGAAGGTAGGGGCTAATTAGAGCAGCCTCAGGATGCTTAGACTGTGTTTTACTCTCTGCGCAGAAAGGTAGACTCGTAACTAGGCCACTGCATAGGAGAAGGGAACTGAAAGTCAGGACACCTGAGGGGTGTTTCACAAGGTGCAATGGTAGAACAGTCATTTCAGAGCAGAACATAAAGTGCTCTAACCCCAGCTTAACTTCCTATAAACTACAAACAGGAGCATGTGCAAGTATCGTTACTGGTAGCTTTTCATCTCTTAAATGGACTAACAAAGAGGTGTGCACTAATAATGTTAGCCACTGTCTGATATTGGGCCTTAGCCTGCCATCTTTCCAATCAATGGCAAAATTCCTGCTGGATGCAAAGGTGGCAGATTGGGCTCATTAAATTTTGAGTAAATTCACAGCAGCAAGCTCCACATGAACCTCTCTTCAGCTATTGTTCATGCTGTAATCAGGCATATCCATCATACAGCTTTGCATCTGTCTGTGTCTTTCCCTCACCCAAACGTCTTCCCTCAAGTCTGCATGGACAATGGGCGTGCTGACCCTATAGGTCTCTTCCATAGGAGGTACCTGCATCTGGGAATATGCCTTTGTTCCTAACTTACATCATAGTGTGGACATGACTGAGGTTAGCATATGGCATTTGCTAATGGTCCCTCCTACCCTACATTAAGTTATACATTATAACTTAATAGAGATGATGTCTATATCCCTCAACAAATTGAATTTTAAATGTTGCAGCAGCTGCACATATAATAGAATCTACAAACTCTTCAGTAACCTACTTAATTATAAGGTATTATTTTAGCCAGTAATACAAGGTGCACAAGGATGTGCAGAATTTGGGGCTATGGCCGAGAAGCCACCTGCCTTTTACAATATCACTTTGTATCAAAAATCAAATGCACTTACCTTGTCTCTGTGATTAACGTAAATATGTACCCATTCAACATTTTTTTTTTTAAATTAGAACCAATAGTTACAGGTCACCAGAACAAGGTATTTCAGGGGTAACAACATTGATGTAAAACTCCAGACAACTACATTCATGTTCCACTCCCCTAGGGACATTCTCAGAAAATCACATACAGCCGTAACTACAAAGACCTTTAGGACTACAAAATTGCTAAAATGTGCTTTGTGGAACTCACAGAAATGCATAAAAGTGTGTTAGATAACTGTTTGATAGTCCAGGGTATTATGAGTGCAATTCCCACGTGCTAAACAAGGATAATGGGGTGTCATCACCTCACGGAGAGGTGACGAGGACACATGTACTAAGGTTTTGTGCAGTTCTGAGACTATAGAAACAGAAGCCAGATGGTTCACACACTGAAAAATGTTCAATTAGAGCTTTATACTTTTTCAAGTGAGACTCATCCTTACATCTATTTAAACCAGTATGTGCATGACAGTTTATCCAAACTATTCTGCCAATATAACACCAGATACACAGCGATACGAGACTAAAATGTACCTGTTATACCAAACAGATCCACTATGATGAGCTCTAGCAAATTTCTTGGTGCTGCAATGTCCACGTAGGTGCACGGCATATCCTTATAACAGCTTGCAACTGATTCCACTACCTGCTGATGCATCTGTTTTGTACCTGATTTTACTGTGGTCTATAAATGAAGCCGCACACTCATGCGTTTTTCTCCCTTCATCCAAGCCGCCAGGACAACAAGGAGATGACGTAAATAATTCACAGTATGCTACCAAGAAAGGCAAAGCTACAGCACTTACCTATCATCTTAGATGCAGTACTGGTCCAGCAATGCAACTTGTAAGCGCTCGATCTTGAAAACTGCTGTGGTTGGAACAAGCACGGGAGACAACATTTGAAGAATCTGAAGATAACCTGTCCAAAAACAAAATCCCACTGAGTGTCCTTATATTTATTGTTATGACAATAACAAACTGAAAGACTTAGACAAAGCCCCAAATGAACGCCCATCTTCTGTGGGAACTAACTCACATGTGTCTGCCACAGACTCCTGCCATGTTTGGCTCTGAAGCTCATATTGAAGCTTTAGCTCTGGGAGCTTGGACATTAACGAGTGTTGTCTAACATGCAGATAGACAGACCCCTATCTTTGTATTGTTTGCTCTCCTTCCTGACCAATTAATTAATTTCATGTAATGAAAAGTTATTTCAAATTCCTTTCCCAATTCCAGACCTCTGATCCCGTAAGAGGTACCTATATGTACCCTATATATAAAGGGGCTCCCGGGTACTAGATCACACATGTTGTTCCACAACAAAGGGTGCTATGCACAAAGGTTCCTCAGATCCCAACAGAACATAAAGCTTTTTCTAAGTTGGGCTTGTGGAAGATAAAATAAGTATCTGGGCATATGCAGGGATTCTTATGGGGCCCATCCGTAATTCCCAGACCAAGAGGTAGTTTGTGTGAGCCGTACACGTGAGCCCTTTTAGCACACAGTGCAGCCAAACCTTGCAAATCTCAATCTGCATTAGTGACTGCTGCAAGGGCTCAGATGGCAGACATCTATTGCAATTATTCATGGGATGGCAAGCCAATTTTGTGCCTTGTTAAGTAAATTACTCCTTTAATAGGATAGGTTTACATATCTGGTGTACTAGCCTGGGGAAAAGAGTTTTCATTTTGCACATAATCGTTCCAAACGTTGACAGACTACTGGAAAGACTAGCAAGTATTTTCTATTCAGGAGGACACTGATCAGAATCTTAACCAGAACCAGTAATCAAAAAATTAACATAAGACTAACAAACATGTCCTCATTTTGGTCTCACTTTGCAGTGGTGTAATTTTGGAGCAACTTACAAGGAGCTATTAGACTACTTTAGTCTTTATATAAGCAAATGCAATAGGACCGTCTTCAGAAAACACTGCCAGCACGGCTTAAGCAGTCTTTAACTACTTTTTATGTAGGACAATCCAAATTTCTTCTTAAGTTACCTGATTAGTATTCATGATGCATCTTGAGATCTGTAGATGAAAAATACAAAAGTAAGACAATGTTTTACTCTATTATTAGTCAATGAAACACAGAAACACACATTGAAATTAAACTGCTGGAAAAACCTCGATGCTGCTTTTCCCCTTTCCTTTCCTCCATCCTTTAATTCCATTTCTTTGATAAATTCTTATATTTCAAGAGCCAGGTCTTTAATACTCCTCTTGTAGCTACACAACATGCGCTATGAATGATCTGCCCATTAGCTACAGGAGTAGATTCATAGGCTTCAGTTAGTTCCAAGTGTTCTAAGGCAATTTACTAGGCTCTGAGACTTCGATGGGAAGTGTGGGAGGAAGACAGAAGGGAAGACCTGCAGTGTTCCTACACACACTCCTTAATAACTTGAGTAATCCCCTTAGAGCTATCCAAATGAAATGCTGAAGCCTGATAAAACTGATGGTACAGGCAGATAGATACTTGTGTCTATATAAATAACTTCATGAAAACTGCAGAACTTGACAAGAAAGATTTCCTAATTCAAGCCTCCACTCCTCTTGTCGTTCTACAAGGAAAATGACTTATTCATTATGTAACATCTGCATATCCCTAAAGATGTGCAGCTAGTAACGGCTGGGATAAAAATAGATCTGAAAAAGGAAACAATAAGTATGTGAGCAGATTCTGGAACACAGGCTGGTGCTCCTGGAGTAGCCAGGACTTCATGGCTCAGAAACAAGTTCTCAAGTTCTTATCACTCTAGTAAATTTCCCACCAAAATCATGTTCCCAAACAAGTTGGGATATGGACATGATAGGACTTAGAGCAGGTCTGTGCCAAGGCCAAGTGGCTAAATTTAGATATGTGGCTAGCAGCAAGCATTGAACTAGAATTAATGTTAGAGGTAGAAGCAGCAGGGACTGATGATTGAGGTTTATTTATTTATTTATTTTGTGTACCTAATAAACCCTGCTGGTCTCATGGCTCTTTTTTAAGGCTAAGATTTCAGACTAGGAAGAGCCAACGAGCCAGACTTAGTCTGGGGCTGGCTGCAATTGGCCTTGCTTTGTCATAAGCATTGGAGGATGAGGAGCTGACTTTGAGTGGCTCATTAAATAATGGAATGTTTTTTCCTTGCATATATTTCAACCATTTTATGCATTTTAGAATCAATTAGTATGAGCTCATGGGGGAAAAAATAGAAAGCCTAATGGTATTAAATGCAGAATTTGGATTGCATGCTGTAAACAGTACAGGGCATTAAACACTAAAGGAAAATAATAAAATGAGTATATTAATAGAATATTTTGGTATATTTGTATGAATTTACAAGTGTTCTGGAAAAAAAAACTATGATCATAATCAAAAGGCTTCTTTGTAACAGACAAAACAGATCCAGCTGAAATAATGCCCAGCATTATGAAATTTCAAGGTCCTGCTTTAAAATATAGCAAGCCCAAAGAACTTCTAAAGCAAAAGTTAATTAAAAAACAATACATATAGAAGTTCTGAACAAGTGAAAACAGGATTTTATAATAGTTAGTATGAGCTTATCTTAAGGACAAAGTAGTGCTAGTATCTTTGTAATGACATGAAGGAGGTAAGACTATAGGATAGTTCAACATAGAGCTGTAAGGCACAAAGCAGTGAGTCATCATCCACTGGCTCAAACAAGTACTTAGATTTTCAGGAGACCAGGACCACTACATCTATGAAATTCCTATCAGGTATTGCAGATGTGAATGTTTAAAGAGCACTAATGCTTGAGAGAACAATGAAACACCGATGGAAGCTTTTTCTGTGCCGGCCATCAGCATTCAGCCAGTACCCATCTCTCCCCATGCCCCTGCTTCAGTGAAATGAGCACAGTCCTGCACAAGGTTCACCTCCTGCAGAGCATCCTCCCTAGAGCTGCGTGCTGGGGAGTTTTGAAGAGTTTTTCCAACAAGTTCTGCAGCAATCCCTAAGGAAAAAGAGGTTAGAGGAATGGCTTGTACAGCAGGCAGTGGAAAGCAGCAGTATAAAGTGCTTTATTGCTGCTTAGTTCTGCAAAAAAATAAAAAATAATAAAAAAAAAATCATGTCTCTCCCCCACACCCCAGCCCTTCTTCCAAGAAATGTCTGCCCGGTGGATAATAATTGCTGATTCAATGCCCAGTAGGGCTCCTTTAAAGAAGGAAATTGCTGCAGCATTCACTGTATTCATCAAATATTATTGCTGCTCTCTAGAGGAATGGGAAGATCTATTATCAAAGAAGAAACAGATTCAGCATCACCTTATGGTGGCTATAACTTTTTTTAAAAAATATATATGAAGCAATGTCTTCCTTTAGTTGGGACCCAGAAGGGAGGAAAAAGCAACAGAGAGAGAAAGGGCTAGAGATAAAGAGGCTGCGTTGTCTCCATCAGTCTCACTGCGGGTGCTTAGGAAAGCCTGGAGGTTCAGAGAGGAGCAGGCGCTGCAGGAGTGACTCAGCAGCCTCCTGCGGCAGAGGGGAGCTGGCAGCAGCCACCGCCCTTCCCCGGCTGCCAGCACCAGGCCTGCCCGTCCCTGTAAGCCATCGCTGCAGGAGAGACTGCATCCACGCCAGAGCCACTCGCACGGAGAGCTGGTCTCCTCCTGTCCAACCCCCCCCCTGCAAATAATCGCAAGGAGCCGCAGCTCCCTCTGTTGCCTCCCCAGGGTCTGCTCCAGGGAGAGCATCAAAGCTGCCCCCCAGCCCGTGATCTCCCCACCACAGTCAAAAGCTGCTCTGCTTGCTCCGAGCTGCAAAAAGCTATTAACTCCCACTGCCACGCTCACCTCCCACTCACTGGGAGCAGCAGAGCAGCTGATGCCTCCCCTCCTACACCCCATCTCCCACGTGGCTGTACACCAATGCCTTTACTAGCTTGCACGGGATAGAAAAGGAACAGAAGGGCCACAAAGCACTGCACGTCCAGCCCCACACACCTACCGCTGCTCTCCAGCAGGAGGCACCTAAAGGTGCAGGTGGGAGAGGAGTCACAGGCTTCATTTCAGTCACCCCAAAATTGCTCTGTGTGCAAGGCTCGTTGCAGGCAGAGAACTTAATCCCCCCTCCACGCAGACCAGAGTTGGAAACTGGGCTCTTCCCACTCCCATGGGGGAACGTGGTCTCTGTTCCCGCAATCTGGACTCAGTGGGAGAAGCACTCAGTGTCCACAAACAATGCCTTGAATGCTTGGCGAAGGCTGTGGGAGGCAAGGGAGAAGGGACCCATGACTGCATGAAGCCCACTTGCTCGCTTCTCAGCCCTTTGCTCAGTTTCTGCTAGGTCTGTCCTATTTCCTACCTGGTGGCACCCCACCTCTCTATTCCTGATTTAACACCTCCCTCTTACATGGTGTCTATTTGCTCCTCTCACCCAAAATGAACATTCCCCCCCCCCCCCCTCCAGTTTCACCTGTACCTCCTCTCAGGGCACTCAGAAAAGAACACCTTCCCTGGGCTAAAACTGTTCCGATCCCACAGACACTCCCATCGCCCCATTTTGCTGCATCATTTTCAGCTACTCTGTGGAAGAATTTTATGCAGTATCAATCACAAACACCAGCTCTTGGGGTGAGGTCTGGCTGTGATAAGGCCACTGAAAACTTCTGTTAACTGTACGGAAGTTGGTGCAGAGCACTCACTGCTCCTGGATAAGAAAGAGCCTTGCCCTCTGCATTTTTTTTCCTTGCTTTTAGCAGTTATTCTTCTGTCCAAAGGGAGCATGGGACATGGTAGCTCCTCCTCTATGCGGGACTCTCCTCCTCTCTCCCTCCCTTCTCCTCCTGGAAAGTTGCTGCAGTGCTGAACTTTTGCCAGACACCGGACCTGCTGCAGAAGCGGCAGCTTCCCAGAGGGTGGAGAGAAGAGGCAGACTGAGTAATGCTTTCTCCAAGCTCCACTTGACAGCAGCCACTCAGACGATCACTTCTGCCTCTTCCTTCCTGCCTATAGCAGGGCTCTAGCAATAAATTCCCGGTACAGGTAGCAATGCCAGGTCCTGCCTCCACACCCCTGCCGTGACAGGCAGAGGACACCGCCAAGGGTTAACGCAAGAGGGGCTGCTCCTTGCTTTTCCATCTGGAACAATGGTAAAATCCCCTTTTTCCTCATCCTCCCCCAAAGGATGCAGATAAACTTGGCTTTAGTTCCCTGTGAGCTGCAGCTGCCTCTGCTGTCCCTGACACAGCAATCCTAGGCCCTCTATTTCACCTCATGCTGGCAGATTCCTTGAAAAGTCCAGGAAAAATGTTTCTGCTCGCTTTCTGCCCTCTCCTCTCCCCCTAAATTGCAGCTCCACGGGGGCGAGTTCCCAACAGGAGGCGCTGACAAGGTGCACAGAGCTCCAAACACTGCGGTCTGCCCCCAGGGAAACGCAAATCCCGAATTAACCCTTCCTTTGGGCCTTTTCCTTCCACACTGTGCACAGCACTCCTCAGTCCAGCACAGGCTGCTCCGAAGCGTGATGAGCCTCCTGAAGGAATGATTTAGGTCAGATTATATGGATAGTAACTCTGCCCCTGAAGGCAAGCCCTAGATGCAGCTGAACAGCCTTGGCCAGCCTAAATGAAATCTGCAATGCGTTCTTTTTTCTGAGCACAGCAGTAGCAAACCCTGGGGAGCACTGAACTCGGTAGGTCGCCTCCTGTCTCACTCAGGCTGCACTACGGGAAGAAATAACTCCTTTCCTCCCCCTCACACATCCCACACACATCCCCAAGATGCACCTTCTGACCATGCTGAGCCTACAAAGGCATTTATTTTCTAAAGGCTGCAGGAGCAGCTGGACTGGGGCTGCGAGCTGGCAGAACGGCTTCTCTTTCCTGCAGGCTCACAGCATCAGCCAGCTCTCTCAACATCTGATCTCCAGGCTTGCTGGTCTTAAACCCAAGCCTCAGATGCTCCCAGATTTAAAGGCTGTGTTAGTTACAGGAACAACCCAGCTTGTGCTGCTTCCTTCCTCAGCTTACTGGAAATGCTGCCATGCTCACAAGTCATTTTAGCAAATAAAAGAGAGGATGCAGCCCAGCCTTATAGGGAGTTACGTGTCCCTAACTTTGATCTAACAGAAGCAGACATCATGGATACTGTGACTGTTTCCTCTTTGCTCTCTTCACATACACACTCAAAAGATTAAAAAACAAGTTGCTTCTAGTCACTATTGAAGTTAAAAAAGAGGAATTAATGAAAAACTGCTTTCCATCTTGAATATGCAATGGGTATTAAAAACAACTATGTATCTTTTCCTAAAATCATAAAAAGTAGCTTGGAACCTTTTCCCCAGTACTTCAAAGCAGGAGTACATCTTAGAGCTTGTACAAATTTCTTTAGTGAAATTTTTAAAAGTGTGTTCCTCCTGATGACAAACCATTATCTTAATGGATCAAGAAGTGCTACTTTCATGCTTTATTTTTATTAATATTGCCGCACGTTGTGGAGGCCCACAAGTATGCCAGATATTGTACGTATGTAAATTTGGACAGAGTGCCTGCTATTGAGCCCTGGCAATGTAATTAGGCAAGCACGAGCTGGGAGGGAAGCATGGTAGCTGGAAATCTGAGGCATGTAAGACAACTTCTAAGCTCTTGCTTTCCAGAGCAAAGGAGCTGTAAAGGTCTCGGGAGTACCACCTGATTTCTTGATGACTACACAAAGAACTTCTTTAAATCTGGGTACAACCAATTTTATCCTATCTTGTAGCCCGTGAACGTAAGGGAAACACTTCCCAACAACACAGTAAAAGCAGGTACACAAGGGATTATTCCTCAAAATAGTGACAGCATATAAACTCCTCATACCACTTGGGAGGTGCCACTGAAAGCTGCCAGCCTCCTTAACATCACAGAATGCGGTGCAGTAATGCAGAGGTTAACTGTTACCTCCCATCTTGTGTTAATCATAGGAGGCCTGACTAGCTCCTGCTGGTGCTGAAAAGAAAACAAAAATGTATCTTTGGGCAGATGAAATAAGCACATCTCCCTGCTTAGGACTGACTCATCAGAGCAGGGTAACTAATATCTGATCGTATATTCACAGCACCTCAGCTTCTGGAGGCTGCTTAGAACATGTGCTGAACGAGAACATCCTCCAGACACCGTGGCTGTGCCTGTTTATCAGCCAGGCTCTGAGATGTGCCAACTGGCTCTCAATTTCCTACTACAGCAAGGCAACAGGCAATTTTTAATTGAAAGCTCCTCTCCCCAGCTAGACAAGTCCAGCATTCACAGCCTCAGAGCCTCTGCTAACTTGGGAATGTGGAAATCTGTTCTACTCTTCTGCTGGCATCCCCTGCTATAAATGACTGATGTTGGGATAAGAAAGGTACTAAATGTCGTATACGGGATTCAGTTCTGAAACAACCACAGTCTCATAAAAATTGTAGATGCTCAGCACCACTTAGGCTCAACAACAATGTTCTTTATTCTGATTTAGTAAATGTGCCAATTCAAAGGTCACAGAATACCTGTACCAAATGAAAATTTCCAAGAATTCCAGTTCAAAATACAGAACTGCCTGGATTTATACTGCATGACCTGATACACGTACAGCAACTCATGAACTGGCAAGAGCTTGGTTTGACAGCTTAGTGAATTATAGGCTTGACAAGAGACTGTGGGAAAGGGTTCTTTTCTGCTCAGTTCTTGTTTGCATTTCATTTCATCATTTTGATACCCATCTACCAGAAAAAGAGTGCTCTTCAAGAACATAAAACCATTACAGTGATATGCGGTAGGTCAGAGAGCTCAAACCAGCTCTCAGCTTTCCCAAAGGTCACCCCATCCGAACTCAGGCAGGAACCAGGAGACAGTGAGAATCCACCCATAAATCCCTTTGCTGCAAGCAGCTTTTATGCCACTACTCAGCTATATTGTTCTGAACTGCAGATGGCTGTGCTGAAAGGTGAAACGTGACCTTTCGTGTTTGCTTGCAGTATTTGAAATACGCTCGTTTAGCTTCACAAACATCCTCTTATAGATTCTACCAACAGAAGTAGATAAATGAGAGATAAAGGGATCTATCTGGCTACCTCATCTTTCCTAATACCCCATCTACTCAACAGCTATCCTCTACAACATCAAGTGCTTTATGCTACCTCATAACAAACGGCCCAGTTACTCTCCTTGAAAAGCAAAGTTAATACAATTTCTAGTCAGTTCTGATGGCTGGGCTTGTGAATCAGCAGACCCTTGAAGATTTATCTCCTATCTTACTCTGGAAACCTAGAAACTGCACTGCTTTGAGCTGCTGCGGGAATTTCTCTGACTTGCAGTACACCAGCTAGGTATAGGCAAATAATCTCCCACACTGCAACCCATGCAAGTGCACATTTCACCATTTCTGCTGTCAGAGAGGAAGCGGAATCACTTAGAAGGTAACTCACAACCATCTGCTCAACAGCAACAATGACCCTTGGAGATTTTGGAGTAATTAAAACAAATGACTGAGTAGATTTTGGCAATGCCAAATAAGCAGGCTAGTTAGTTACAACGCCAGGCACTTCTGAAGTTAGTTCAAGAAGGTTTCACTTACACAAAAGCCAAACTCATGCTGCAAGTTTTTAGTAACCGGAGGGCTTTTAAAGGGTCTAATACCACCAATCACCTGAAGGACTTAGAGGATAATCTCAGGATAACAGAAGTTTGAAAGAGTGTGACAGATCCTCATCTAATGAAGGTGATGATCATGGAACACCCAAAGGCAGCAGGCATTGCATAGTACCTGCACAGGGCTCCCTGAAGCACGCCTGCATCGTGCTCTCATTGCTAACTGTGATCTGCCTGTGATTCATAAAGCTTCAATGTTCCAGTTGAGCAATTTCTTTTCTGTTTAAGCATTTTTTTCTCCCCCGCATTCAAAAAGAAAAAAAAAATGTTAACAATTGTTTTAATGGTAGTTTCTATTTCTCTGAAAAATTTGCACAAATAAGAAAAAAACAGTAACTTCTCATCTGCCCCTAAGCAGCATAATCAAGAACTCACTAATACATGCTACGAGAGCCTTACAGGCACTGCCAGTCAGGCTGTTTAATTTACAAATAGTCCTGCATTAGAGTGGTGCAAAGCCAATTTCCCTCTAGGAGTAGCGCCAGAGATTAAACCTCTGCAGACCTCTGCAAATGCTTCAGTGAGGTTATATTAGCATAAAACTGGAGCACTGGGATGCATTCCCTATTCCATCACACCCAGGCGTACGTCCTTGACTATCACCCTTGATTATCAAATACCATACCAAGAATCTGATTCATGCAAGAAGATCTGGTGTAGGAAATTGGGTGCATGGGCTGCAGAAGTTCAGGAATTTTTATTCATATGCTGCAGAGCCGAGCAACTTCAGCTCGCTGCTATGAAGCTTAACCATTCACCACACTGCAGTGCAGTCAGACAGTTTTACTGCTCGCTTCCCATCTGTGTTTTATGCTCAGCTGTCCATGCCAGACTACTAAATAATGGGATGCTTATATCTTGCTAAAAAAATGCTTGCACTTGCGTGCATGGGAAGATTATGTATATTAAAGGTAGAGGTGGCTTTATGCACACTCCACAGATTTTACTGCTACTTATGCAGTAAGAAGACACTCATAAAATTTCAAAAAATAATTGAGTTACAGCAGATGAATTTCTCAACTGTTCTTCTAGATTCTGTGACCAAAGGAAGCACCCATCCTGGTAATGGAGAACTCAGAGCACGCTTAAGTTCCTGCAGACCACAGATATAATATCTCTCTGCTTTTCAATTATGCCTGCAGATCACAAATAAATACTGGTTTTGATTCCCATTTTATCTTTACTGTCACGCATCCTGCAAAGTTTTTGGAAGGAAATAGAGCCTCTGCCTGATTTATGAGCCTTTCATATGCTCTTAATTGTATGCAGCCTCTTCCTTGCACTTATCACTAACAGAGTAACGCTACATATACGTAATTATCATCACTGAGCATTTAGAAGTGCAGTAGTGAGATCTGGTCTCCCAGAACAGCTCTCTGGTGCACACCAACACTTAGGGGTCACTTTGTCTTTGCCCCTTAACGTCTCTTGCACTGATGAGAATGTCTCAGATCTGAGTGCATTGCTTAACACACGAGTACATACTGCAGGCAGCAAACACTATCACACAGGGAAGTGTCAACAACTATTCTTGGATTTTATGGCATCGTAAAACTCTTCTCAGGTGACAGCTTTGTGTAAGATCATCCACAAGGAGACAAAATGTTTTAAAAGCTGAGGCTCAAATCCTCAGCTAGCCTAAACTGGCAGGGCCAGTGCCAACTTAGGCAAACTCTTGGCACGCGCTTCAGTCTAACTCCTTGCTTCTCTTGTTGGCAGAAGACCCGTTCATGAGATTTTGCAGAGGAGTAAATCTCTTTCAGAATGGGCTGAGTGGGCTTCTTCAAGACATGCACGTTGCTCTGCAGCTGGCAAGGCAGCTTCAGATTATTTGCCCAAGAACGTTTTTGCCCAAGAACCTTTTTATCTTCAATTGCTGGAATCTGACAAAAGTAGATCACCTATTTAATTCATTCTGGGAATTAAGATCTAACCACAAGAAGTAATCTGCCATCAGATTTTGTGGCCTAGTTTGGAGTCTTGATCCAAAGAGTAAACAAAGCTAATGAATCCTCTAATTAAGCATTCATTGAAGGAGCTCAGATGGCTGGTTGTTTCCTCTAGCTCTTGTAATCAAGTGGCAGAACAAACTCAAAGTGAGCAAATTAACGTTACTGTGTGCAGCAAAACAGAATTGGTGGAAGTGATAATAAAATAATGAAAGCTGCTCAGGCACTTACTATATATGGCACAAACAAAGCAAATAGCAGTTCAAAAGAAATAAATTAAATACTTATTAGCATTTTTTGTGTCTTTCAGATACTATATTTCAGTCCTCGCAGACAAAACTCCCTATGAGCTTTGACAATTCATATTAGTGCTGTCTCATATTAAAAGGGCTGTTTGGAATACAGGAAGCAGACTTCCTAAAATGCAAGATTCATTCCAATTCAAAAAAGTGCAGCAGCATAAGGAGAATCAAAGTAGAACAAAGCATTTTTGTTTGTACATTTAAATTCTTCAGAGATCTTGATATAATTTCAAGTGCATATATAAGATCTGGATTCTGAACAACAGGAAGAGGGAAAGAAAATGGGTCCCCTTGTCCTACTTGCACTTTTCAAAATCTTCCCCTAAAAGGTAGAGTATTACAGCCCTACAATAGACATTTTCAAACCTCTTCAGCATATGAGCAAAGCTTCCAAACAACCCAAAGATGTCGGAATTCCAGCATGCATGAGAACAGAGCCAAAGAAATTTCTTTAGCTCCCCCATCCCTTCCCAGAAGTTCTAAAGAGAGAAGTAGCTATAAGGAAAGGAAGCATTGTAGGGAAACTGAAATCCTTAACCTGACTTTTCTCAGCACTGAAGCTCTCAGGGGCTTCAATGAGAATTCTCTTACTCAGTTTTTACAACACACCTCTCTGTGGTAAGATCAACAGAAGGACCTATAGGGACCACTCAGCAGAATGCATGCTTTACTGCATTCCCATAGCAGTAAAGTACTGGCACTCAACATCGACTGCTACAGTGGACCCGTTCCAGGTCTTCCCTTTCTCCTTCAGGATTGCTCTGATCAATCTTATCACTAAAAAAAATCATTCAATAAAACATGGTGTCACTGAATGCAAATATGTTGATTTTTGAATTTCCAGTAAATTCATCAACAATTACAGAACACTAGAAAGTAACTTTCTTAATCATACTTAATTATGTGTAATATATCTCAGCTGCCTGTTTTGCAAGTAGAGGTAGCATGCATAGATCAACTCTCAGCAGCTCATTTTACTTTGTATGTTATTTACATCACAGTTAGGAAATTTTCCGAAGTGGGAGTGCCTGATTCCCCAGTCTATCAGTTATGCCTTTCATAAATAGAAAAAAATAAAAGGATAAACAATGCTTTTGCTTTTCTGAATCAGGAATGCTCAATTTCTGTGCAAATCCAAACTGAGCAGACACAGCTTATTTAATGCTTTTGAAATAAGACCAGGTGCAGACGATACGTGCTTCATTCAGCCATGCACCTCAACCCCAAACATACCTGTTAGACTTTCTGCCGGGGAAACCAATCTTTGATGCAAATAAGCGAAAGGAAAACCCCACTACATTCCAATGCATGAATCTTTTCCAGCTCAGGGGAATTCTTCACTGGCTCTGGTTTTGCATTCAGGTTATTTCTCGGTACATGTAAGGCTCTAGCACAGTCTTTGACCCTAGACCTAAACTTCTCCTGGGTGCACGTTAACTAAATAGTATGAGGAAGAGGGAAATTTGCAAACAGCAATGTCAGATGTTTGCTTTTGCTTCTGCAGCACTATTATGCCACTGCACAGGTGCCACTTTTCATGTCATTAATGTCATTTCAGTATCATTCATGTCAATTTACATTATTTAGGTCAGCCAACCTAGTGGAGGTTTTCAAGGGATGAACCTTACAATTCTTCTGCCTAAAGTCCGTGTTACATGAAATCATGAGACTTGCACCTAATTAAAACAGCAAGACAGCAGCTGTAGGTAGCTTCGGCAGATGGAAAGAGAAGTAATGCTAAGCAGCTGGGTGACTCAGCTCATCTCCAGTGACCACCTGCCTGCTTTTTCTCTGATGCAGTCTTAAACACAGACAATGCAAACAGCACAGACCATTTCATTCGGATTGGAAGTCAGTCTTTATCCTGTTCCTCTATTCACTACTACTTTAGAGATTTTTCTAATGATAATATCAAGGGGCTAGTGTGCTCTGCATTAGGACAAAAAGCAACAAAAGAGAGACAAAGAGAATGGGAAAACCAGCATTAGCATTAGCATTACTCTGTACCCGGAAATTTGAACTTCCAAGATAGGATGCCTTGAGCAGTGGTTTCCCTTTCATTACAGTAAGAAAGCTTCATTCTTACCTCTGACTAACAATGAAATTCAACATTGCAGGGCTGTCTGCAGACATGCTTTCCCATCCTCCCGGCACATGCTACTGGAGGAGAAGGAGGGGTTTTGCATTCATTTTCTGTCTCTAAAATGATATGAGAAAGAAGTATGAGAAAAAATATGAATAGACTACAATTACAAACCTTATTTTCCTGGGATACAAAGTAGAGGTTATTTTAGACGTTGAAATGTATTCATTTTTTAAATACATAGCATAATAATTGATACTATTAATAATTAAATCTTATGTTCAAAACATGAATATACGGGAGGTTAACAAATCCATTGGTATGAAACAAGGTATGGCAGTATCCATTTGTTGAGTGTCCCATAACAACTTGTATTTAGAAGCTCAATGAATCTATGGCCAAGCCTACTGGTAAATCTTCCCATCTGCTACGATGTCTACATTACTCATTTACTTCCCTGGGCGCTCTGCAAGATACACAAGCAACCTTTTTTGGTCAAAAGTCAAGAATAGCTACTCTGTTAAATCTGAAATTTATTAGCACATAAAACCATGCCTGTGCTGCTACTGTATTCTGCATATTTAATGCCTGAATAACAAGCATGAATGTAACTGCTACTGAATTTTTTTGAATAAAACTTGAAGCCTCACTTGCAACGCTTATGAGTTGAGAGCATTTCCATCAATCTTCATGTGGACACTTGGTATTTGCCAAATAAATTCTCATCAGATTTACTGTGAGGTAGCGACACATATGTCTTTATTTGTTCTTTGCATAACTAATTCTCTCCAGTATAAGCTCAGATGAAAAGAGGTTATACCTTTCTATCTTTGATATAAACTGCCCTTCGCAGCTTAATATTCTTTATATTCAAGTACACTATGACCTGTGGAAATGACAACACACAACAGGTAAAGTTGTACATGAGAGCACTAGACTATAGAAGGAAACATGATGAAATCCACCCTGTCTTCGTTTTATTAGATGATTCATATTAAGCAAGCATGTTTTTGAGCCCCAAATACTCGAGTACTACTGTAATTAGTGACAGTCAGACAGCTTCAATTACATATATTATTAAGTTATCCACACGTTTTGGAGCATCACAGAAAAACGTTCTGGCAATGTATCCCTACCTTACACTTTTAGATCAATCTCTACTGCAATTAGTTTTACTCAATCAGTGGCTAATAATCTGTATCAGAGGTAGCTGCAAGGCAGCTGTCCACTTTTAGTCTCCACTGTAGTCAGGTTATGAAAGATTAAATATTCAATCCCTGTTGTCCTTTTCTCAAACTTGCCTCCACAGAATTTCAAGGAATATAGAAAGCAAAGCTAGACGGCTAAACGTTATCTTTTTTTCCTGCTCCAAGAGCAAACCACACCCCATATTAGTTTCTTAATTCATGTAATTACTCAGTTATTAAGAACCATTTGTGAGGAGAGACATAGTGAGCACAGCAGGAGCTTGAAGAGCACACACACCTTGTGACAACTGCAAACGAGCTGGGAAAAAAAATGCTATTTAGACACGTATTCTAAGATTTCTGAGGTACAGGTGCGTGTTGCAAACACCCCAGCCCCACTGATAACCCGAGCCTTCCTTAGGCCCTGGCTACGAGAGGGTTTTACAACGACCTCCCTGCCACCTCCCTCAGGGGGATTTGGGCGGGAGGGGGCGACCAGGCACAAAATGGCGCCGCGCAGGTCCCTAGGGCTAAGCCTGAGGGAGTCGTGAGGGAACGCAGATCCGAGGGTACCCTGCCTGCCTACCTCAGACCCACCCGAGGAGGGACAACCGAGCAGCGACAACCCCGGACCGCAGCCCCCTCGCTACCAACCCCCCTGCAGAGCCGCCCGAACTAAGCGGGGCCGTCCTTCAGCGCCGCGTCCCTCCCCGTCCCCGCCTGGCGGCTGCGCCCGCCCGCCCTCCCCGACGATAAATAGGGGCCGTCGGGCGGCGCCGAGCCGCAGAGCAGTGGCTGGCTCCCCGCAACTATGAGCTCGTACGGCTACGACCCGTTCTTTCCCTCCTACAAGCGCCGCTATGCCGACAGCTCGCGGCTCCACGTCTCCACGATGCGGAGCAGCAGCGGCGGCTACAGCTCGGGGCGCTCGGCGTACTCCAGCCTGTCGGCGCCCGTCTCCTCCGTGTCGGTGCGCCGCAGCTACGCCGCCTCCAGCGCCTCAGGCTCCCTCCTGCACTCGGTGGACAGCCTCGACCTGAGCCAGGTGGCGGCCATCAGCAACGACCTCAAGTCCATCCGCAGCCAGGAGCGGGCGCAGCTGCAGGACCTGAACGACCGCTTCGCCTGCTTCATCGAGCGGGTGCACGAGTTGGAGCAGCAGAACAAGGTGCTGGAGGCTGAGCTGCTGGTGCTGAGGCAGAAGCACGCCGAGCCGTCCCGCTTCCGAGCCCTGTATGAGCAGGAGATCCGTGAGCTGCGCCTGGCTGCTGAGGAGGCGACAAGTGAGAAGCAGGCGCTGCAGGGTGAGCGGGAGAGCCTGGAGGAGACGCTGCGGGGGCTGCAGGCCCGCTACGAGGAAGAGGTGCTGAGCCGGGAGGATGCCGAGGCCAGGCTGCTGGAGGTCCGCAAGGGCGCCGATGAGGCAGCGTTGGCTCGGGCCGAGCTGGAGAAGCGTGTGGACAGCCTCCTGGATGAGCTGGCCTTCCTCAAGAAGGTCCACGAGGAAGAGCTGGCCGAGCTGCAGGCTCAGATCCAGTACGCGCACCTCTCCGTCGAGATGGACGTGTCGGCCAAGCCTGACCTCTCAGCCGCGCTGCGGGACATCCGTGCCCAGTACGAGAAGCTGGCGGCCCGCAACATGCAGAACGCCGAGGAGTGGTTCCGCAGCCGCTTCACCGTCCTCAGTGAGAGCGCTGCCAAGAACACCGACGCTGTCCGAGCCGCCAAGGACGAGGTGTCCGAGAGCCGCCGTCTCCTGAAGGCCAAGACGCTGGAGATTGAGGCCACCCGCGGCATGAATGAGGCGCTGGAGAAGCAGCTGCAGGAGCTGGAGGAAAAGCAGAGTGCTGACATCTCGGCGCTGCAGGTGAGCGCAGGCTGCCTTTCAGCCTGCAGCACCGCTTGGTGCATGACGTGGGGGTGGTCTGGGGTGTACTCTGCTGAGCTCCTGTCAAAAAGGTAAATGAATGCTCTAAATAAATGCTCCAAAAATCATAAGGGGAAACAGCCTAGATGCTAAAATGAAGTATATTTAACCCCTGTGAATGCTTTAGTTTTTAAATAGTGGGAATTGGGTGCTTAGGGTTGTGGTAGGGTGTAGAAGGAGGGGTGGGGAAGCCCCGCTGGGGAGCGGTGTGAGGGGGCTGTCGGTCTGCTGCAGCAAGGTTAAGCTGCAAGGGCTGCAGGAATGCCTTGGCAGGTGGCGTTGCTAGACCGGGGAAAACTGAGGCTTGTGCACTGTCAATGTTCTTGCTTCCAACAGGATACAATCAACAGACTAGAGAATGAGTTGAGAACCACGAAGAGTGAAATGGCTCGGTACTTAAAGGAATACCAGGACCTGCTCAATGTGAAAATGGCCCTGGACATTGAGATTGCAGCATACAGGTATGACGGGGAGGATGTTTAAATCAATCTTGGATCAGGTTCCCCTCTTTCAATAAGAGAACTCTTCTTGTTCCTCCAGCTGAAAGTGTCAGAGATAGCAGAGTTTAATCAGGTTTTCTTAATTGTCTTGCAGTTGGAAGAAGCAGTGCTTTTAAGGTAAAGCTTGCTATAAGCAAAATCTGCACTGTGTAGCAAGTATGAGTATCATAGTATGTGTGTACATGCATACACAATTATCAACTCGGGTATATAATCTATTCTCCATCTTGACATGTCAAAAAAAAAAATGCTGTACTCAGAGTGAAGAGATCCCTGAGCCTAGAACCTGTTTTTATATCAGTAAAACTCCTTAAAACAGGTAGCTGTGTTTTTGGAACCAGAAATCCCTTACATGTTTTCAACAACAGGATTTCTCTAATTGCTTAGCAGGAGATTACTTGTGAGTTCTTTTACAGAAGAATTGCTTTTAAATAACTGTTTAATGTTTTAACCCAGATACTGGTAGAAATTATAAATGCTGAAACACTTTCTGTGAATGCCACAGAGGGAAATATTGAAAGTGGTTAGCTGTTAGACAAGGTTTACAGCTGTAACATGGAGTTGTTATATCTGCATTGTTCTCTGGAACTTCACAGGCTACCAAAATACATCTGTATCTTTGCCTGCTGTAGAAAACTAATCTTGTTGTTTTTTTTCATTACTTCAAAATAAGTACTAATTCCACAGTAATACACAATTCAAACTTAATTTATACTAAGAAGACAAGAATACTATTGCCACACCATTATTCATTATGGGCTAGTATTTGCACTCTAGGTAGTCTGCAGTCCCTAGGGCATGTGGCTGTTCAAAGCATAATAATGGTACACTTGTCCACAGCTGAGTTTGCTGAATACCACTGCAGCAGAGCTAAGATGCTTGCTTTTTTTTCTTTCTTTCTCTGCTAGAAAACTGCTGGAAGGTGAAGAGACCCGACTCAGCTTCACTAGTGTTGGAAGCATCACCAGTGGCTACACCCAGGCTGCCCCGACTTTTGGCAGGTCTGCATACAGTGGTCTCCAGTCCAGTTCCTACTTGATGACAACCCGTTCCTTCCCCACATACTACTCTAGTCATGTCCAGGAAGAACAGATTGAAATAGAGGAAACAATTGAGGCTGCTAAAGCAGGAGAAGCCAAGGCAGCCCCAGCAGAGGAAGGTGAGGAGGAAGAGAAAGAAGAAGGTGAGGAGGAAGAAGCAGGAGGTGAAGAGGCTGAAGAAGAGGAGGAAGGTACTTAGTTACTTTCAAACCCCTCTCTTCCATGTTTCACCCTGCTCATATGGGATAAAACCCAGAAATTGTAGGAACTAGATTTAATTGACTTTTCTCACTGACTATTAACAAGCATGTGAGATCAAGCATGTAGCATTTGAGCAACTACACCTGAATTTAGAACAAAAGGTAAGGTAAATGTTTAGTACCAGGCAGATTATAGGACTGGTTCTGGTCCCTTGGAAACTGCTGGCTGTTTCTCATTCTAACAAAATTTAATGCAATACTTTAAAAGCAGCTAATGCTGGCAGCAAGCAAAGTGTGGCTATTTCAGACATCCTTGAATCGATAACAAGAACATCCTGAACTAAATACTAATTTCCAGAGTAGCCTAGGATAATGGGAACATCCCCTGATGTCTGGATGTAACCACTGGGTTCAGTGGACAGCAGCTCCTGTTGTCTGAGGTCTAGGTAGTTTCCTTGCTTGCTTCAACCAAAGTATATGCCACTGGCTGTCCCCCAGTTTACTTACATTTTGAAAAGGTGAGCTTGGTAAGAGCAACATTATAGCTCCGAAGGCTTTAACCTAAATGTATCTGAAATGCATTGGTTACCATTGGACTAATGGATGAGTTTAATGTGATTAATTATAATTTTATTAATGTGATCAGATCATAATGAAACTACAGCTAAGAGCCAATTGGAGGATAATAATAGCAAGATTCCTTCTTGAACTCAAATCTTTGGATAAGGTTTAAAGCAGTGAATCTACAGTTAATTACTCTTTTTCAAGACTGGTTTCTAAAAGGCCTGTAAAATATTTCACTCCCTCTGAAATTTAGAATAAACTGGCTGTATAATTTTGCCAGCCACCTTAGAAGTCCTAGATATGTTGCAGCTTTCATACAGTAATCAGTTGCTAGACCCATGAAGTTTAGGTTGGCTGTCATCCAAATGGATGGAGATGAAGGGTTGCAGGTATGCTGGTTTCTGTGGAATTGGGATTAGGAACTCGTCTGAAGCGGTGTAGGAGATGAGAAATGTTTCTTCTCGCTTTTCAAAGGTGCGAAGGAAGAATCTGAAGAAGCCAAAGAGGGTGATGAAGAAGGGGAAGAAACAGCAGCTGAAGAAGGAGAGGAGTCTCAAGAAACTGCTGAGGAAACTGGTGAGGAAGAAAAGGAAGAGAAAGAGGCAGCAGGAAAGGAAGAGACTGAAGTGAAGAAGAAAGCTTAATTTTTAAGGCAGTCTAGCTTTCTCATCAAGTTAAACTATGATTGACTGAGCTAAAATTGCAGTCTCACATATTTAATTCAGTGACCACTGAGGTTTAAAGTTAATGATCTATGATGTTTCTCTATGCGGAGTATCAGTATGCTTGCAGAGCACCCACTGGCTTGCTCCCTGAGTGCTGCATGGTCTACACGTATGAATTCAGGGGTTGTCCTATTTGGGTGATTCAGAATCTTAAAATTCTAAAAGGAAAAAATAAGTAATGGAATGAAAGTTATCTTTAACTTGCATTTAAAATAATTATGGAAACCTTGGGTGGCAAAATGGAGGCTTCAATACGTATGTGCAATAAAGCTAGTCAATAAAGTTACAGAAATGCTTACACAGATGCCTTGTAGTATGTGTCATTTGTCATTAATGCACTTTATCTATTTTAAGTCAGGTATTGCACTCATTTTTCAAGCTTGTTAAGTGATTCTGTCCCAAGCTGATACATTGGAGAACTGATAAGTGGATAAAGCAATAAGGGAATTTATTTGTGCTGTGGATGTATGTTCACAGGAAATTTTAATTGTAAAAATACACTGCAATCTGGATGTGCTGTTAGCTTTGGTTTTGTTAGCCTTGTATACACGAACTCTCTTTTGCCTTATGGAAAAATTCCAATGAATATAGAAATTACAGGGTGTGTGTGGTATTCTCTGACAACTGAGTGTGAGCTGTCTTCCCACAGACAGCTGTCTTAAGTCATACCACTACGGACTTGAGTCTCATTCTCTACTGAGAATTTATCAGGGCCTTTTCAGTTTTTCAATATGAAGCAAAGAAAAGTCTCAAAGTGTGATCAGGCACAAAATAGGAACCTCTCACAGCAGCAAAGCCTGACAATTCTGAAAGAAATGTCAAGCCTGAGTATTTATTTTCAATTAGCTAAAGTAGATGCCTATAACTTAACCTTGTGCCAAGGGCAAGTAGCAAAGACTACAAATTAAACCATTTAAAATGAGCGGAAATCCAAAATAGAAGAGGCATCGTGGGGATGCACCCTTCTCAGTCACATTTAGCTAGGTGGATTTTTTAGATGAGATTCTGGGGTACCTTTTAATTTTCTACACTGACTTAATGACATTGGCTGCTTTGCATTGGCTCTCCCCAATGGCTATTTTCAGGGAGAAGTATGCTTTTATACAAATTTTAGGGATGTTCCAAAAGCATGTCCCTCAGCCAAAAGAGTTATAAAGTAGGTGGAAGAGGTAAGTGCACAAGGCAATTCTTTCCTTCCATGCTCCCAGGTAAAACAGCAGGAGAAAGGAAGTTTATGGTAAAACTGTTCAGGAGGCAGAGCTTTGTAATCGTATGGGGTAATTCAGTAACTTGTTTTCAGGGAGTCCTGACAGCATTTCTAAATACTGTTGTTTTTCCCTATTTTCTTTTATTTTTTAATGCTTTTGAGAACCAAAAGGCAAGTAAGCAAATTATACCCCCCCCTTCTTCAACATTCTCTTTTAAGTCTTTCTTCCACACCTCCTCTGCTTTCCATAGAGACTTTTTCACCTCTATGGAAAAGAGTTTTCTGTATTTATGCAGGCTCACCAGGCAGACGTGGGTGTCCCCCCCAGCGGGTACTTTTGGTGCCATGGACAAGAGGCTTGGCTGTGCCACTGGCATCAAGCTTTGCAGAGGGACTGGCAGGGTGGCAGAGCTGCTCCTCTCGGTACGTGATGTCCCCAGGTCTAACGCAGCATGGTTTGGAGTGCGGGAGTTGGCACTTGGAAATCCGCCAAAGTGCCCTATCAGAAAATGCTTAGCGTGGCACTTTAGGAAGAGAGAAGCTGCTCCTGCAGAGCAAAAAGCATGCTGTGTGCCAGATCAGAACTCATCTCAGCCATTAAAGCCAAACCACTGTTAAAATAGATGGGCATATATTAAAACCACTGCCCCTATCCTCCCATTCTCCAAGCACTGTGCCTCCTGACTTTGCAATATCTGATTTTTCTTCCTATCTCATGTCTTCTCCTGCGGATGAACCTTTTCTTCACTTAGTCATTTGCATCCCTTTCACTTCTGGGAAGTGACACAGCTTGCGGCTTTCCAAATCTTGGCAGCCAGGCTGCTAGGGATGCTCTCAAACCAGCACATTCAGAGGTACACCAGAAAACACAGTCCTCCCTGCAGTGTGTGTCGGCCTGATCCCTGCTCCCTGCGTTATTTTTAATGCGTTGCAGCTAAAGGAGAGATTTCACGACTCTTGTGGGAAATGTGTGAGTCACAGCCGTGGCAGGGAGCTGCAGAGGGTTATGAGCTGCAGGGGCTATCCAGCCTGGTTCGTTACCCCCAGTCCTGCCTAGCTCCTGAGGGAAACTGGAGGGAACCAGGGTGGAAGCATGCGTCTGCGTGCCGAGATGCTCTTGGGGTTGTGGAGATCCTGGCAACGCTTGCTTTACCTCAGAAAATCCAGGAGCTGGCTTTGACGCAATGCAGTAAAAGCAGGCAGAGGGAGACATGGTAGAAACTTTAACCCAAGTTGCAGCTGCAAGTAAAGCAGCGAGTCTGTCCTTGAGCCTCCCCTGGCCTTCAGGCAGACGGGGTCTGGATCAGGCCGAGATCTTGTCACTGGAAAGACAAATGCAAGGAGGTCCTGAGGGCTTTTCTTCTTCACACACACTCCCCTTCTACTTGGCAAGAGGATAACTTGTACAGGTATAATGCCCAGATTCTAAGAATTAACTTTCCAGTAACTGAATAGTTGACAATTCATCATTTTCTGCCTTCCTGGGTTAACTGAGCGTGGTTCTGTCCTGAACAGAGAAGGGAGAAGCCCACTAGTGCCTGGTAAAAGCACAGACCCTGATGTGTGGAGAAAATTCTAGTGCCTGACTCAGCACCCTAGCAAATGCAACCTATTTCTGTTTTATAACACTTCCGATTTTGTTTCTGCCTGGAATCTAGTTCTGGGATGCTGAAAATGTCTTAATCATAGCTCCTTCAACCCGATAAGGCACAAAGTTCCTGTTTTAGAGCCCTCCAGTTCCTGAAGTCAGTGGGGGTCTTGATGGCCCCCCGCAAGTCAAACACACAGATCTTCACAGATAGCTTCCATTAATTGTTGTTTTTCCTTTTGCAGAGTCTTTTGTACTGATTAATGAACTCCTGTGTCTGAAAATAATTAATCCCTTCAGTGGTTATGCACATTCTCAAGAAATAATTGGTGCAGAACAGGCAAATAACATACTATTTATGCATCTCTGCCCTGGAATTATGCTATCTTTTGAAACTGTTTGATTGCAGATGTCAGTAGACAAAACCTCTTGGCAAAATTAAATATTAACCAGATCTTATAGTTTTATAAATATTTAGAAATGTGCTAACTGGTTGCTTATTTCTCTTAGGATTTGACAGAAACATTTGCAGTGGGAAATAGACCAAACTAAAAATAATAATAATAATTTTTTAAAAAAATGTATGTTAAAGCATACAGAGAAAAGAAGTGCAGTTGTGGTTAATAGCTAAAGGCTGAAATATGCTTTGTGTGGAAAAGGGGAGGAAGAGAGTATTTTATAATATGCCAATGAGTAGCCCATGAGTTTGCCTTACTTCAATGGCTGTAATTTCTTTCTGTAAAACTCTGGTCTGTTGGCTGCATTTAGCAACAAAAAACATTAATTTCTAGGTTTTGTCCTTGTACTTGTCTCCTACCAGAACTGAAGAGAAAGCATAACAGAAAAAAAGAGCAAACCAGTTTGGGATCCCACCTGCAGCTGTGTAAGCACACGTTAACAACACGTTCTCAAGTTTCTCACTGATGTCAAAATTTAATTAATTGTACAAGGTGACCCTTCTTTGTCCTGATGCTGAAGATACCCAACTTTCCATGCTGAGGGGTAGCCCATTGGCTTCAGAATTTGTGACATTTTAGGAGATTCTGGCAGCACTGATGGCAGGTGAGTGGGACTGGGCTCGTTAACATTTTATTCATAAAGGTATAGATATTTTTACATCCATATATGCATGTAACTTTCACAAAAAACGCTTGCTACAGAGAAGCTGCCATTTAATTTGCTTACTCTGCTTTAATTAAACGTCACTCAAGCAGCAATCTGTTGAGCACAGCTTTCCATTATTGATATCAGCAGGAGAAACATTCATTACTTTGCTACACAAAGGCATTCGCATTTATTTGAAATACTTATCTGCTGTGGGGTTTTTACATTTTCTCCAGTGAAGAACATGAGTAACCCTTCCAATTAAAATCTACTTGATCTTCAATTATTGATAGGGCAAAGAATTGGAAAGCTTATGCAAAGCATGGATTTTGATCAGACCCTCTATTAGTCAACAGCTTTCAGAACAGTTCATACGCCAAACCCAGGCAGCTGAACAAAAAAAAAAAAAAAAAAAAAGATTTGCATTTCTTTGCTATTTATGGCATGTAAAGCAGTAGAAGCAGTCTTTGTTTTCCTTTTAAAATGTGATTGAAATAAACACAATCTTAATCCTAGAATAAGACCTAAACTAGACTCAGGGCCCTCCTCTTTTTCCGTTTGTGTCAGCTATCTCCATTTAATTTCCATGTAGTGGGATTTTAAAGGGCCCTTTTACCTGTCTTTCTTCTTAATGAATCCAACCCGCAAATGGTGGAAGACATAGGCCAGCATTTAGAAGGTCTTTCTCTTGGAAATAAAAAAAAAATATATTTGATTTTATTTCTCAGTCATACCAGGTGTAATCTGAACTCTACTTAGCCTCAGTTCAGGCTCTGGAACGGTTTCCTTTCTACAGTTATTTTAAGATGGACAAATACGTAAAAAATGAGTCAGGGATATTTTTGATACTCAACCCAATGTCATCTCTGGGACAGTTTCCTTTTTCTAGGAAATTATTTGCCCTCGATTTCAAAATTTTGTTTTTAGAGACAGATTTCGCTGTGGATCATTTGAGACAGGGAGGTGATGAGAAGGACATTCCCACAGATTTAAGGCAGGAAAGGAAAAAAATAAAAGCTGCTACCTACCACACTTTGGTAAATACAAAGTGTTGGGGCTGAGATGGCTTAAGTGAGCAAAGACCCATTAAGTCACAAATGAGTGCCACAGAAGATACCATGAAAGATACCATGAGCATTTGTGGTTAACAGATATGCTACTGCCTCAGGAAAGGCAAGGGATGATCTGGAAATTACCCCATCTTTAAGGCTGTCCTTAAGCACTGCGACTAGCATGCAGAGCCAGCCCAACACTTTTACAAGTAATACAAGCAGGATTGCTCAGATAAGCAGCGTTAGCAGCACATGGCTTAGAGACCTCTTCCTCTGTTAGCAACCCCTCCAAGCACCAAAAGGCCAACCCATAGAATAGATCCCACTTTACTCTAGAAACCAGGGCATATGGCTCCTGTTTGCTTAAACCAGCTCAAGTATTAGCATTACTTTACCATGCTACAGGAAATTTGTTTTCTTAATGAGGAAATGCAGGGAAGGAAAAGCTCCAGCGCCTTTTCAACCCCTCCCCACCCTGCTGGTCAGGACAAATACCTTATTTCACGAAGGGGATTTGAGTTTGAAGAGAATCACCAGACACGTCATGTTTTCAGTATTGACCTTTATTGAGCAAGAACTGCTGTGACGGTTTTACATCAAACAACAAAAGGTTGCGTACTGTGCATGTCGACTAGGTTCTCCCATGAGCAAAAGTCCACCCTAATTGCACCAGTGAGGTAAACATAATTATTTATAAGTAGCTTTTTTTAAGGCTAGGAGAGTTCTGGTTCTCATGAATATTCTAGTACTGTTTTCTGTTTGTTTTTGGCTCAGTTGGTTCTTTGCATAATACATCTTAAGTCGTTCCTCAGATATGTCCCTCCAACAGCTCAGGAAATTCAAAAGCTTCCTTTGCACATTTCATCTCATGCACTATTATTAGTATTTTTTTTTTTTTTAATTTTTATTTTTTTAGTTCCCCAAGCTCTGTGGAGGGAGTACATCTTGAGCCTGCATGCATTCCCCCCCCCTCCCCTATATTGCACAAAAAAAGTAAAATACTGTGTGTCTGGAGCCTCCATGAGAGAACCCATTCTGCTTTAAAGCCGTCACTCACATGCATTTTGCAGCTGTCATATGGCTTAACCTTTTGCACCGACCCAAGCTCTTTATTTTTTTTTTAGTTTAGCTATAATTTATTTAATTCACTCTTTAATCTCTTTTACTACAGCATGTGAAGTAACTTTCTCCACTTTCTTGGTGGACACTAATTTCTCCTCAAAGCTTTCTTCATGTTCCTCTACCTTCTGAGTGACTGTCACAGACTTCGTGATGTATGTGGTTGTACTGTCCCCTCCTTCACTAATGATTTTCTCTGCTTTTTTGGTTACTACGATTTTCTCACCCTTATCATCAACTGGGCTCACGTCTAGGCCATTGGTGACCACCTCCTTGTCTTCCTCCTCCTCTTTGGATTCCTCCTCCTTCTTCTCCTCCACCTCACCATTCACTGCAATGTCTTCTTTCCTGGACTCCTTGGAGGCCTCGACCTCCGCGCTAACTTTTGTTACCTTTGTGACAGTGACGGTCTCCTCCACCACGGCCTTTTCGTCTTTGACTGGGGAAGCTGGCTTCTCCGGAGAGCGGGGCTTCTCTGGGGTCGCCGGCTTTTCTGGAGAGCGGGGCTTCTCTGGGGTTGCTGGTTTTTCTGGAGAGCGGGGCTTCTCCGGGCTCGCCGGCTTCTCCGGGGTCACCGCTTTCTCTGGGGTCGCGGGCTTTTCTGGGCTTGCAGGCTTCTCGGGTGTTGCAGGCTTCTCTGGAGAGGTTACCTTTGGTGTGGCTGGCTTCTCTGGAGATGCTGCTTTCTCTTCCTCCTTGGCTACCTTCTCGGCACCTTTCTCCACTTTCTGTTCCTTTCCTGCTTCTGCAGCAGGTTCTTTCTGAACTCCCTTGGCCGGCTCGGTTACAGGGGATTTAGGGGGAGATTTAGGGGGTGACTTTGTGGGAGGTGTTTTGACCTTCTCAACCTTTGCTCCTACCTCTTCAGCTTTGCCCTTGGCCTCAGCTTCTTCCTCCTCTTCCTCAGCCTCCTCCCCTTCTTCCTTTTCCTCTATCTCTTCTTTTTCAGAGCCTCCTTCTTCTGCTGCATCAGATTTCGCAGCTTCTTCCTCCTCAGCCTCTTCCTCCTTCTCTTCTTCCTCAGGTGCAGCCGCTTGTTCTGCGGCCGCCTTCTCAGAAACAACTTCTTCCTCTGCAGCTTCTTCTGCCTTTTCCTCCTCCTGTTCTTCTTGCTGGGCCTTCGCTGCCATTTCTTCTGCAATAGCTGCTAGGGCATCTTCCATTTCAGACTTCTCATCCTCTACTTTTGTCTCTTCAATGATTTCTTCTACGAACTTGTGCTGGACCTTCAGCTTTGGTGGTTCGATCTTTGTTTTCTGTATTTTAGTTGATGCTATTGTGACAGATGGTTGTCTGTGTGTGAATATGGGCCCAGTAATGCTTCCAGAGAAGGCACTGAATCTTGTCTCTTCACCCTCCAGCAGCTTCCTAAAGCAGTCAGGAGCAAGAAAAACAGTGAGCACAGAAACCCAACATAAGGGGCAGCTATTAGAAATGGCCCTCTGTCAGCAAAACAGTTTTGCAGAATAGGCTAGAGCTGATCAGCATAATCCATCGCTCACAGCCTGCGTTCTGCTTTCCTCAAATCAGCTCTTTCAGTAAATTCATATTCATATGCTTTACATGTGGCAAACATACCACCTATGGCCGATCGGTTGTGATGCATCTTTAGCATCAAAAACTCCAGCTGATTAGCTTCCTGGGCTGCATTATGACTCAGGTGAACTGAGAACTGAATGCAGCCAAAGGTCCCGAATTTAATATTGTCGCTGAGACTTTCAAAGCCAGCTAGAGCATGGCTCTAGTGCAATAATCTGGGCATCCACCCTTGTGTGGCTTTGAAAATAGGAGGCTTCAGAGACTTTGGTTCATTCAAGTGATCTTTGGCAGCAAACAGCTAAAGACCCTAGGGAACCTGTGTTTGTCTGAACAGCCTCAGGAATTTAAAGGGACTTGAGGATTCTTTCTATTTTGACTTTTCTTGTATTCAAAGGCATGTTTTTCATCTAAGCCTGTGACCCAGAAAAATCAGTGGTTCTGATTAGAGTTCTGAAGTGATGCAAAGGAGCCTAAAAAAAGTCTGCCAGGTGATGGCAATAGCAAGCAGTTTTCCTGCTCTAGATTGGAGTGGATGCCACAGGAAAGTTGAGCAAGAAAAGCAAAAGTGTTTGTGACAAGCAGATTCAGTCCTTGCCTGAAACTGTGATCGAGCAAGCACACCGTCTCTCTCAAGTGATAAAAGTGAATTCAGATGACAAGCACCGCTTGCTTGGCATATGCAAAGCAAGCAGGAGTTAAAAATAAGCTTGTCTTTTGCTTTTGTAAACAAGGGCAGGATGCAGCACCAGGGTGCCACTGCACTGAGTCATGCCATCCCAGTGCCACTGAGCGCACCGGGAGCTTCGCCACTGATTACCAGCAGACTGGTCCCCAGTGAGCTCTGCCTCCTTACTGCAGCCCTTCCAGGGTCTGCCTAGATTTGGAGAGGCTTGCAGCAATTTAGTCAAGCTCTAATTTGAGTTGTGTTCACTGCATGCAGCTATTTCTCATCCGTGGTACGGCTTCTCAGAGCAGCAGCATCTGCAGTGCTATTAATATTCTAGACATGTCTGCAATGACCCTACTGTACCTGTACGCAGCAATTTCAATATCCAGGGCCATCTTGACATTGAGGAGATCCTGGTATTCCCTCAGGTGACGTGCCATTTCCCACTTTGTTCCCCTAAGCTCATTTTCCAGCTGATGAATTGTGTCCTGCAGCGGAGACAAGAAAGCCCCTGTGACAAAGCCACACACACGGAGAGCGCGAGAAGTTGGGGACGGACTTTCAGAAACGCACCGACAGTGAGCGCCGGGCTCGGGGCAGCAGGACCCCAGACCCCACAGACCCCCCCTCCCCAGCTCCCCCCGACCTAGCACCACACTCAGCACCCAGAAGGGGGCTCCATCGCCCCACAACACCCCCACCCCGCCATCCCCAGCCTCCCCCCGGCACCTGGTAGGTGGTGAGGTCGTTGTTGTGGCGCTCCTCTATGTCGCTCAGCTGCCTCTCCAGGGACTCCTTGGTGCCGCGCACCGACTCCAGCTCGATGCTCTTGGACTGCAGCTGCCTCCGATACTCGGCGATCTCCTCCTTGGCGGAGCGGATGGCCTCCTTGTTCTGCTCGGCCGCCTCCGTCAGCTTGGCGTAGCGGCACTTGAACCACTCCTCGGCCTGGTGCATGTTGTGGTCGGACTGGCACTCCAGCTGGGCACGGATCTCCTTCAGCGCCGTGGTGAGGTCGGTCTTCAGGTAGTCCTTCCTCTCCACCGTGGCATGGGACGCCTGCAGCTGTGCCAGCAGCTCGGCCACCTCCTCCTCATGGTTGCCCCTCAGGAAGGCCACCTCGTCCTGCAGCGACTGCACCTTCTTGTCCAGCTCCGCCCGCATGAGCGAGGCCTCCTCCATCTCCTTGCGCAGGGCACGGATGGTGGCCTCCGTCTCGTCACGCAGCCTCGCCTCATCCTCGAAGCGCTCCCGCAGGCGCTGGATGTCCTCCTCGATATGCTCCGAGTCTAGCTGGATCTGCGCCTTCTCGTGGCTCACCTGCTCCAGGGCTCCTCGCAGCTCCCGCAGCTCCTGCTCGTAGGCATCGCCCAGCTGCGCCCTGCCGGCGTGCTTCTGCCGCAGGGCCGCCAGCTCCGCTTCGATCTCCTTGTTCTGCTGCTCCAGGTAGTGCACCTTCTCGATGTAGCCGGCGAAGCGGTCATTGAGCCCCTGCAGCTGCTCCTTCTCGTTGGAGCGGCTCAACTTCAGCTCGGCCGCCCCGTTGAGCAGCGACGACTGGCTCACGTCGAGGCTGTCGGCGGAGCTCAGCACCGTGGAGCCGTAGGGGGCTCGGGGGGCTCCGAGGTTGGGGCGCTTGTAGGAGGACGACACGGTGCTGCCGGAGCCCCTCGACCACGACTGGGAGCGAAAGCCGCTGGACGGGGAGGCGCTGGCACGGCTGTAGGTGGCCCGGGTCTCGGTCACCCGCCGGTACGAGGGGTTGCCCAAGGGCTCCATCGTGTAGCTCATGGCTGGGGACACTCCGGGGGCAGCACGGCGCTGCTCCGCCGCCCGCCGCCCCTTATAAAGCCCCGGCGGCACAACGTGGCCGGGGGGGCGGCCTCCCCCCGGCCCTTCCCCTGCTCCGCCTCCCCGGCTCCTCCCCTCCCTCCCTCGCCTCCCCCATGCCCCGGCTCCCCCCTTCCCTCCCCGGCTCCCCCCTTCCCTCCCTGGCCCCTGCTCCCCGCTCCCGACCCCCCCAAATCCCGCTGCCCCCTCCCCGCTGCGCCCCTGCCCCCGTTCCCTCGCTCCCCCGCTTCCCCCTTCCCTTCCCCCTGCTCCCTTCTCCCCCTCCCTTACATCGCCGCTCTTTCTCTTCTTTTCCTATTTTCCTTTTTTTCCCTTTCCTTTATTTTCTTTCTTTCTTTCCTCTCTTTACTTTCCTTTTCCTTTCTTTCCTTTCCTTTTCCTTTCCTTTCTTTCCTTTTCCTTTCTTTTGTTTCATTTTTCTTTTCCTTTCTTTTTTCCCCTTTTCTTTCTTTCATTTTCCTTTCTTTCATTTTCCTTTCTTTTATTCCATTTCCCTTTTTCTTTCATTTCTTTCCTTTTCCTATCCCTTTCTTTCCCTTTTCCTTTTCTCCCTTTTCTTTCTTTTACCTCTTCCTTGCCCCTTTCCCCCCCTCCAACCCCCGCAGAGGCCATGGCGGAGCGCAGCGCCCGGCGGAGCCCGCAGGGTAGGGCCCGGGGCCGGGTCGGGACCGGGGCTGGGACCAAGACCGGGGCCAGGACCGAGGCCAGGACCGGGGCTAGGACCGGGTCCAGGACCGGGGCCAGCAGCAGCGGCTGCAGCACCACGGGCAGCTCCCGCATGGCCCGAGGGGTGCGTGAGCAGGGGGCAGAGGGGACCCAAAATGCCACCCCCCGGTGCCACCTCCCCGGTTCTTCCTCCCCAGGCGGGCTGAGACATTTGAAGGTCAAAAGTGGCCGGGGCCGGGGGGCTGGGGGTGCTGCGGGAGGCTTTGCGGCAAGGAGAGCTCTGCCTCCCCTTGGGGGCCAGGACAGCCGCAGGAGGGGGGCTGCAGGGGGCTGGCTGTGCTCTGCCCTGCAGCCGTTGCAGGAAACAAGAGTTTGAAAGCCCCCCCTGCACCTGAAATCCCCGCTCTTGGTTCTCCCTTCTCTCCCTTTCTTCCTCTTTTTTTTTTTTTTTTTTTTTTTTTTTTCCTCTCACCCTCCCGGTTTCGTCTATCGCTTGGTGCATTGCTTAGAAATGAATTCTCCTGCTTGGAAACCTTGTTAGGGATTATGTTTGCGTGGTCCAATATACTTTCTAGGGGTTGCATGCAGAGGCTAGCTAGCATCCAGACTTTGAACTCCTCCTGGGTGGGTTACAGCTACATAGGCAATTGATTAGTAAGCAGCAAAGAAAAGAACAGGAAAAAAAAAAAAAAAAGTCCTGCTGGTGCTAGAAAAATCACTGCTACAGCTCCATTGCAAAGCAAAGGAAAGCTGAGGGGGGCTGGTTTTAACTCCTCGTTCCGAAAGGTGCTGAAAATGCGTCTGCCTGTGTTCAGCAATCTGTGAATTTTGGAGGAGTTGATCTTGTTAACAGGCTAAATCCGTCCCCAGAAAAGCCTTCCTGCCTTTAACCTGGGACATCCACAGCTCCTGCATTTGCTGCTGCTGTGTCTTCATTGTGGAGAGTTAGGGAAGTCCAAGGGACAGGGTTAAACTTTGCAAGGCACATGGAACATCGGACCTCTGCTGGCTCATTAATATGATGCTGTCATAGGACTGCAGCACTGCAGTCAGTGGAGAAGTCAGAATTATCCCCGGTATCCGCTGAATTGTATTTGCAAACACAGGCAGTTAGATCCACTGTTTAACCTCTCTGGAGTTTTATATGACAAGCACAGAGAAAAGATTATACCATAATTGAAGCAATCATGGATTCTAAATCTGTTCCATTTATTTTGGTAGAAGTTTTCTCCATAGGCAAAAAGCAGCTCTTTGGGTTTGATTGGAAGTCAAAACAAAAATACTGTCTATTATGGCATCACATTTTGTTTAATTTTAGGGAAAAATATGTGTTATGATCTGGTTTATTACTTTTCTTTTCCCTTGATAAGGAAAAAAAGGGTGGGGGGGGGGGGAGGGGAGGGGCTGAACATGTTTTATACATATGTAAAACTTACTGGAAAAGCAAACATATGGTTAACAGAGGTGCTTGGGAATTTTTATTATCCTTTTAATGTTCTGAAAACAAGTTAATGGAGTTGAACAGCAAGTAAGGAGGGACATACTGAACTTGGTAATAGAACTCCCTTTCATTAAATACAATTGAGGCATGGATTGTTTTAAATCCGTTTACCCAGCATGCAAAATAAATTGTTGCTTTATAATCAAGCAGTGATAGCGTTCAGCTTATTCATTGCATCTTGAAATTCAAGCAGTGCAAACTTTTATAGAATACAATAATTTTCATAATACATTTTGACTACCTTAAAAATCAGGGTATTCAGGTAAGGAAAAGTTTTTATTCACACAGGCATTTACAAGCATGTACAGAATTTCCTTCTGAAATAAAATACATCATTGTCACTTTAATCACAGTCTTATAATATGCATTTCTGGCTATAATAAGATGTAGATGGACAGCGCTCCTGCTACATGATCCTGAAGGTGATCTGAAGGTTAGAATGAGTCAGGGAAATTAGTCTAAAATGATGCCTTATTTCTGATGAGCATCTAATTCCTTTTTGCTTTTTATCTATATCCATTTCTGGAGATTTTGAAATTAAGACTAATATTTCTGCTTATAGAGAACTTTTTTTCCCCAAAGTTTAACAAACAAGCAATGCTACTTCGGAGCAAACAGCAACATGATGTCTTATGCTTTGAAGCAAAGGCATGGAAGGAGCAGGCACTCACACCGAACTGCAAATCAGCTGCATTGATTTTAATCTTGATTACGCACTACTGACAAACCTGCAGTAAAGAAATACTATGGAAGGATGAGACTGAGTTCTGCAGCTTCCTTAAAAAAAAAAAAAAAGGAGACAAACCACAGAAGGCGGAGTTGCACAACAGCCTGACTGCTTCCAGATAAAGGAGTAGAAAATACATTCAGTGACAATGAATTAGCTTGAATATCTTTTAAAAAATGATAGTATCAGATGAGTAGAAGGAAAGGTGTTGGCTTTTTTTTTTTTAGGTTATGGAGAGAGAACAGAATGAATTAAGAGGATTGTCCAGATAATGCAATGCAGTTGATTGGAACTATTAAAAACTATTTGTCAGTTTAATGGGGTTTCTTGTGGTAAGTGGCCGCCTATTTTCAATATAAGGCTGCTTCAAGCTTAAACTTAAGAAATTTAAGCCTGAATAGGTATTAAAGATATTAATGCAAGGAGAGCAAAGTGCAACTTCAGTAGGAATTTTGTCAGGCTGAAAAGAAGAATAAGGAAGTTGGGATTTGGCCCCTTTCCTATATTCCACACCGCAGAGTAATACAGGTGGGCACGACTCTCCAAACCAGTGAAGTTCTGCCGCTTTGTATCAGCCAAAGACCTTGATGTCCTAGAGCTTTATTTGGTCACCGTAAACTGGGAATAAATAATGGCCCAGATAATCTGTTGCCATAAATTGGTCTTGTTCCAGTGCAGCCAACAGAACAAGGACATTTTAGTCCAGCTGAGGATATGTCCTAATAATATTTATATAGCAACAGCTATGGAAGAAAACACTTAGGTTTGTGCACTAAGGGCCTAATCCTCTGTGGTGCTGGGTACCTGAACTCCTAAGGAAGCCCAGAGGTGATCAGCAGACACAGAAGGAGCCCACGGCTCTTGGCAGGATTGAGCCATCACACGAGCAAGCAGTGCTGGTGTCCAGCTTCATGGGAGGCTGCCGCGCAGCACACAGCATTTCCATTTATTTGTTGTAATTTGTTCAGAATCTTGATGTTTGAAATATCAGGTCCTGCGTGGGGTTTAATGGTGGGTTCTTGTGATCATCCACAAATTATCTTTGGCCTTGTTTGGGGCCATACAATGAAGGAAAGGGGACAAAGTGGTGGGAGGGGACTCAAATGTGAGCATCTTGCTTCAGCATGGCTCAAACTTGCTGGCAGTGGCGATGAGGCCAGCTGGCCTGGCTAAGGCAGCTACGCCAGGCTGTTTGATAACATGCCACAGCACAACGCCTGACGGTTCTAGTGCGGAGCACCTGTGCTTTGAAAAATTTATGTGTTCATTTTCCTTCTGTTCTGGACTTTCTCAGGACAGAGCTGTAACACAGTAGTAGTTGCCTAACACCATCTCACTTCTCATCATTCATGTTCAGCCAGAGGTTGTATTTCTGAACCCTAAATCAAACATTCCCAGCCAATTGCATTATTTTCTTTGTGCAGGAATGCTTTGTGCTGCATCTGAAGGTAATAAATTTCTGAAAGCACAGTCCTAAAGCAACATTTGCATTCAATTTATGAGTAAATGAAGGTTCCTTGCAAATTTCTACAGATCATCATTAAGCTCGTTGCTGCTATTCACTTTCCTGGATTTATTCACTGCAAGAGCAGTTAAAGTTACAGAGCTAAGTTTCTTTCCATATCAATACCAAGCATGATTTCACAGCTAGGAGCATACTTCAGTAATTTGCTGACTTAAAAAAGCTAAACATGTACCTTACCACCTACATTTTCCAGTGGTGTTTTCCTTGAATTTTTAAAACACTGCATTGCACACTAGTTTTATAACTTCTGTAATGCATGTTCGTATTCATGGGCACCTCCTGCCTTGTTTCCAAGGGCCAGTGTTCTAGCTTGTGCAAATTCACAAAGGATCGGCCATGCCAAGTGACTCTAGTGGAGGATTTAGTCTAGAGTATTATGATTAATAACAGAAAGATATTCAAGAAAAGTTTCAGAACCTGCTGTAAATTAATGCATCTTTCTATGGCATTAAATGGCATCGTGGCATTCACTTGGGTGAGAGGAAAAGAGAGATTTTGTGCCTCTATCTCCATGGCAGCTATTCAAGTCTCCCATTTTCCACAAATATATTCGAGTAGCATATCAAGTCCTTGGCCAGCAAACCCCTGTCTAAGTTACGAACTGGATATTGAACTCAGTTTCACAGAGTCTTCAAACCACTCTTGGACCAATTAAGTACAGATGTGCCACGTTGCTATACGGAAAGCAGATTCAGCACAAAAATGAACTCTGACCTTTCTTAATGACAATGTTTCTGAAGCAATGACCATGTACATTAAACAGATATTGGAAATCTTGGTTCCTATCAGAGAATTAATTGTAGATTCCCATCTCAGAGAAGCCAAAACACGACAAAACAGAAATAAACCTGCCCAGAACAGCTTTTTTAGGTAGAAAGAGTTTGGAGGTGAAGGTCAGCAGCAAACATGCACTTCCTTATGAAAGGGAATAAGTTGTAAAAAGGGTTCGTAACAGAGATGAATCGGCAGAATTTATATATTTAAAAACTCGTGTCAGTAGGGTGCTGCAAATCAATTTGCCAGAGAGAACTGGAGTAGATGGGGGGTTCACAATGGATGTGTCAGGGTATCACTGCACATTTGGAGGTAAGAATAGCTGCAAGTCTGGAAATCACAACGGAGGTCCATTAGCTTCAATTGCCTTGCCTATATGGTTATAATTCAAATCAGAGCTTCTTGATCCCGTGCCGAACTACATACTGAATTTCACATGTGGCATCTTTGAAAAGCCATAACTCTAATAGGAATCGTGTGCTGTTGAGGAAATGCAGTCTGCAGTAACCTGCTGTCTGTGGCCATAACGTTGAATTATAGGACTAGCGGGATGGCAGGGAGTGAGATGGGACTAGCTACTGATGTTCTCTAATCAATAGTTAGGAAATGGTTGATCTCAGGCTGTCCTGTCTGCCTTGGGAAATGTGTCTATATTCAAGGCATTAAATCACCCAATTCTGCCTTCTGCAGAGCTGGGGGATTCAGGCATACAATGGCCCAGACAATGCGAAGGATCAGCTCTGAGCCACAGCCCAGTCGAAGAAAAACTCAAATCTAATTGGCTCAGATGAAAAGCAAAGGAAATAACATGTCTTTGTTCCCCTGATGCTTCCACACTCTGCTTGGCTTTATGGCTCATTGGTCACTTTTCCTGTGTGTATTATCTGATGCTTCAAACTGATCCATCCTGAAAGTGCCATACAGAAAATAGCACAGGTCAGGATAGCAGCCTTTTAGTGATGAAGCAATCAAAAATAGCTCTTCCTACCTAGTTTTGAGAGGTTTTTTCCTAGCCTCCCCTTTCTAAAAATATAACTTTGAAAAGGCCACAGTGCTTCCTTTTACGATCACTTTTCCTGAAGCTGTACATGCCATATGACTGCCATAGGGCAAAACTATTCCTAGTGCTGCTTCCAAGGAATAACAGTGAAAAATTATTGCAGGCTGGATATTAGAGAAAGTTAGCCACAGCCACGGCTACCTTTGACATCGGTTATCACAACGCATTCATCATGCTAGCAGTTAGAGGCATTATTGGGGTAGAAGCCCCATTTTTCAAGACAGGGAGGTCTTGCCAAGAAGCACTGCCTGCTGTGCTAACCACAGGGTCTGTGTGTGACCCCAACCTACAGTTTTGCAAAATCCTGGGCCTAAAATAACCAAAACTCCTGGGGATTTTAACCCAGCAAAACTGCTTATGGCATGAATGGGCTGGGAGCATTGTGGACATCCCGGCTCAGAGCTGGGTGGCTCTTGGGCAAACTCTAGGCAAATATAAATCAGCATTGCTCCAGTAGTTTCAGAGAAATGCTCACACTTGCAGACATTTCTGGGGAATAAAATCCCTGATCTGGGAGGATTTATGTTTATAATGCATGGACCTAACTCTGTGGCCAGTTACTAGGTTATTTATGGCAGCTGTTCCTAATTAGTTTATAGGCATGGCTCCTTTGTATGCATTTGGGTTTATCTCCTGTGTGCTGTCACCCTGCTTGTGCACTCAGCTTCACTTTAGCACTTGCAGCACAAAAAGCAACAGCTGCATCCTGCTTCTTCACCATGACATTTGACTTTCCTTTCTTTTATTGACTTGTTTTTAGCTGAGGCAAAACAGCGCACTTAAATATGGATGATTCTTATTTCTAAAATAAAAGGCCTGATACAAGGAAACGTTCTCCCTGCTAGTCTAATTTGTATCTAGGTTAATTGCTCTCCTGGTGGATGTTTAATTGATTCACGTAAAGAAAGCCAATGAAAGGCCCTAGCTCAGTGACGACTCTACATAACTGCAGTGACTCCTTTTTCTCTTTAGTTAGCGCTAAACAAGGAGTCCACCTTGTGGATGGCTGTTGAGATCTCCAAGGGATCCATTTTTATTTAGATGCTGTACATAACAATAGTTTATTTTTCTGATGCAGACCACTACAGTAAATTTGGAACAGAAATGAAGAGTTTTGTCTGTTAAGAGCATTTTACAGCAAAATTAAGAAACAAGGGAGCATGAAAGCATGCTTGGCGGACTTACCATGTGCAAAGCCTTTATGGGTGAAAAATCTGAGAATTTCATGGTTTGAATTAGCTTAGGAGTTTGGCCGAGGATCTCAGAGGAGCCTGTGCAATCTAGGCATTATATGCTTCTTCAAATTACAATAGCATGGTGGCAATTTTGTCCCTTAGGACTCTTTGCAGTGGCCTGCTTCAGCTTTCTGGCCTAACCAAGTGCCAGGTTCAGATTTTCCTCCAACAGTGCATCAAATATTGCTGGAACCACAGGGTAAGCTGCAAATGTAAAATTGCACGAGGGAGGGCCTCACTCAAACACAGGTGGCATCCGTATCAACCAGACCTATTTTCGTGCTCGTGGTCACAAAAATGCAACAACGGAGCCTGCATTTTACTGCGTCATCTTTTGAAACCACTCCTCACGTGCCCATGGTCTGAGAAGACTGCCCGGTGCCTTTTGTGATAGACATGTGAGCTGTGCATATCAAGTTCTTCTTCTCTGTTTGTATTTAATAAGGAATTACGGGGATGGACGTGCTTTGTAAGGTATTCCTTCCATTTTTAAGACTGCGTACAGAAATCTGAGCTGCTTTTTGGCCAGAAAGTCAGTTCAATTTCTCCGGCGTTTTGACAACCAAAGAATATTCTTAGTAGAAATACCTATAAGCTGATTAGGAGGGAAGCAATAAATACAAATCAAATCAAATCATGCAGACACTCACAGTAGGAAAATCAATAATTTTAGTAATATATTTTGCAAACTCATTTTATTGTAAAAATATATAAAGCTCCTCAGACATCTTGATGAAGCAGGAGCTGCAAGTCCTCCTTTTTGTCTCAAGGTCCTCAGCTGCAGTAAAGCTCGGAAGTTTTTAAGCAAGTTTAAAAGCCATGGTGCCAATTATACCAAGTAAAAGCTGGCGTGTGCAGAACGTGCACATAGGACAGACTAGCAAGGCCATCCATCCTGAAGGGATAGAGCAGAAGAGAGACATTTATAGGGAGCTGCCTGTGGCAGTTCTGAAATGATTCCATAATGTGATTTAAATGTGGAAAAAACAAAGGTAATTTTTAGTGCTTTTTTTTTACAATCAGACTTTTAAATCAGTTCTAGACAACCATGCATTTGATTATATCAGTGACTGCATAAATCTGTGGTAAGACAGGAGCTTGTTTTCCATTTGGGATGGAAGGAAAGGTCATCAAAAGCATGTTTTTTTTTTCCTAAATTTGACAGTATAAAATGTAATTGTATATTCCTTAGTAGAATTACATTAATCGGAGTCCTTTTTCAATGCTTTAAGGCTCCAACATTTCTGCTTTGTATATATTTGTCTAATTGATCTATCAGCGTGTTCACCACTCAAACTTCTTTTCTTTCTCTTCCCCCGTTACAGATGAGCGTGGGAAGGACCTGCAGGGACAGAGAAGATATCTGCATACAGAAATTCAAATGATCTTCAGCAATGCTGTGGTCACAGTGATGCTGCAAGACCATGACATGCAAATGTGGTGGAATTTGCTGCATTGCTTTTTTTTTCACTTTTCTATTTTCAAGTTTAAGATTAACATTAGATCTTCACTAACTGGCTCCATGCTAATGAAGCACATTTAGAAAATACTTTGAGAAAAGAATTTAAAGGCTATCACCTGTAAATTCCAAGGTCAGAATATTCATCATCGTCCTTCAATATGCTCTTTGTATTGGCATTGCATGTTTTGTCTGAAATTCTGCCAGGCTTAAGGTCTGTATGTTTTAGAATTAAAAAATAAAGCAAACAAAACTCCCCCAGCTGATCTCCTAACCTGATTTTCTTAAACAGCCAGTTGGAATTATTCAATGTTAGTGGAGAATGAGAGGAAGCTTTATCTAATTACCTCATCTCTTCTGATACACCATAGTCTGCTCTCTGTACATCACTGCATCCATTTCCCCCATGTCACTGCCTTGAAGTGACCTCTCAATCATTCTGCCAGCAGTCACAATTTCAACAAACATGTTCCAGTGACTTACAGTGTTTTTTCTACAGTTTTTTTCCTATTTCAAAGCAGTGTCCCCTCCTACTGATAGCAGAGACAACATTCATTCTGTAGATGCTGCTGTTCCCTTTTAGTGCCTCATTAAGTATAATCATGTCCTGTTATTTTAGCTGTGTCCAATACTTATAATTTCGTAATCTGAAGTAGAGATCATGCTGTGGTCTCAATATATAGCAAATTCTGCCTTCCTGTAAAAAAGATTCTAATGAGAAGTGGCAAATTTGCAAGAAATGGCAGTTTTGCAGCCTGCCCCCGATAACATTTCTCACCTTTTCTCCTCCTGAGCCACCACCAGCTCCTCTGTTTTGTCCTCAGAGTGGACGCGATTGCTGAAGCCAACCAGGGCAGGCACTGCCTGGGAAGCTGTACTCAGGTTGTCCTTTGAAAGGAATTCAATGGGGGCTTCCCTGAGGTCAGGCACGGGCAGCTAGCAAGGTTTTGCTGGGATTTCAGTGATCATTTCCAAGGTAGAAACCAATCGACAAAACTCACCTCTGCTACAACAGAGCTTGCACTGCCATAAATCATTCTCCTTAACTAGCTTCCCCCCATTCAAAAGCTTTTTCTAAATGAAATGGTCTGTCCTTGTATCTTTGCCATTCGGGGAATGCAACCTTTGCCATTTCTCATTTGTAGAACATCCCAGAGCTACGCCATGCCCTTCAGGAGGGGCTGCGGTACCTCACATCTCGCCAAAGCACACCCATCGACGGACTTAGACTTTCCTCGTGTCTCCGTTGGCACTGGGACTGGCCCAGCTCCTCCTGCTCATCCCAGGGAAAGCCAGGAGCAGATGTAATGCCCTTGCCAGCAGTGACATGCTGCAGAGCCGCAGTGTCCCAGGGGTGAGCTGCTAACGTCAGTGGCACCGGTGCAAACGAGAGCAGACGTGGGCCAGGCCGGCGTGCCCCGGTTAGCTCTGTGCGGAGAAGAAGAGGAGAACAGATCTCCTTTGAGCCAGGCGTGGAGGAGGCCCTCACCTTGCACAGACCACGTAGCTGACCCTCGCCAACTCAATTCCCAATTTTTTCCACTAAGGCACTTTTCTCCCTATTAGGTTTCTACCCCATAACACCACCACTTGCTCCACCCTCCTTCTCATTGCTACGTGGGCACCAGGAAGACCTGCTGAAAGCAAACCCTTACTGGTCGTGTGTGCTCAAACACATCAGAGTCATCCTCCACTGATTTTGTTTTCTGTCCGTTAGGGAGAAGTGGAGCCTGCATGCTGTAATTCCTTGATTGCAGCACCCACCTTTGGCTGTACTTGGGCCCAGTTGTGCACTTCCTTCCATCGGACTATGGGCATTGTTTGCATACCATGGCTGCAATCCATGGTGTACTTTTTATGTGCATGGTGCAGAGTAACTGAGCCTGCCTGTTTTCATCTCATCTCGATCCCCTACAACAAAGTAAGTTTTACTCACCATGGGAAGGGTTTGCAGAACCAGCTGCCATGACGGTGTTCATTCTGATGATAAAATGCCTTTCAATAAACCAAGGATAACTCCGTGTGGCGTTATTAAAATAGGGCTTTATGGGCCGTAACCTGCCATCATTTCATATGCACAGCTCCTGCTGAGTTTGTTAGGACATCCATGCCCGGAGTGATGGTGTGGGGGAAATGGGAATGGCCTTCTGGCTCCCTCTGCTCGCTCCCAGACCTTCCTCTGGGATCTGAATTGTCACAGAGTAAAGCAACCACGTGCCCTGACTGCTACATGTGCTAGAAAGGAGCACGTAACTAAGCCATTCTGCTAAAAGTGCTATATGTCATGCCAAAAATAAGAAAATAGTTAAAATCTGTTGGTGGATTTATTAGACACATTCCCAGCAATTTGCCTTGGGAAAAGTTGTCTCTGTTGTCTCTCCGATTGCCCTCTGACACTGACTGGGACGTGAATCAGAGAAGCTGCCTTTCATGTAACGTGCCTGTAGAACCACGTGAACACGGTTCTGAGCACAGGCCGATGTTCTCAGTGCTTCTCACCTTATCAAAAAATGTTTTCTAAGGATCCATTGGCTGCGTAAAATAAAGTTGGTATTTAAAAAGCGCTGTCTCCTCTCCTGAATATTTAGGTAAAATTATTACATCATCAGCCCTGTTCCCATAACTTCATACAGAAAAATGTGGGTATAGAAAATCCATGTGCAAAGTGCAGATGATCTAGCTGCAAGCCAGCCCAAAGAAATTGCTGCTGTGCTCTTCTGTGTTCCCGGTAGTGCATCGCTGCCCCTGGGGCTGCCGAGATAATAACTCCGCCGCGCAGCATCCAACAAAATAATTTGTTTACTCGTGTGGTGCATTTATTAGATTTTAATGTTCTCCACCTCTTTGCTGATCCTAATTATAGCAATATTAAAAATGTCGCCGTGATTTTAGTGGTTTCGGAAACTTTTGTAAGGGGAGGATGAACCCTTTTATTGGATTGAGTTTTTGGTGCATTTCCATCTTCAGCCAAAAACACCCGTTCTGGTCCCCAGTTTTAATTATTTCAACTAATTGTTCAAATGGGTCTGTAAATCAAAAGATGCAATATGAAAATTTCTGTCAGGATGAAAGGCTCTAATGAAAAGTTAACGATTCTCATCAGTCGTCTGGCTTCTCTGATGCTTTGTCCTGATGCAGACTGGTCACAAGGAGAAGTAACTCTGGGATTCCTGCCAAACCATTTGCCTTTTCCAAAAGAAGCCTTAGGAGCTTTGTGAGTTGGTCAGCTTGCTTGGTTTCCCACTCAAAGCGTGTGCCTGCTGTTCCTGGTTTGCGACCGACCCTTGTACAACTTCTTTTCCACACTGAATCCTCTTTATAAAAATTAAAAAATCCCATGTTCATTGACACAGGCATAGCAGCCTAGAAAAAATGCTCCTAGCTTTAAAAAGAGGAGTGCCAACAGCCTTTCGCTGTTGTTTGCTTTCTGAAAAAAGGGTTGGATTCTTTTTGGATTGTCATTTTTCACCCACAGGAACTGCATTGCCTCCTCTGAATACACAAAAGAAACACAGACTCATAGAATTGTCTAGGCTGACCTTCAAGATCATCAAGCCTAATCACCAAAATCCGTCATGCCAGATCTTATCTTCATTTGGATGCAGGATCTGAATGCTGCCTTAGCAAATAGGAAGGTGGATGGAAGTCAGTGCAGGTAAGGGACCTGACCAAGTCCATGCAGAACACCAGTATCCATAGCCTGATGGCTGGCTGGGGATGCTGTTGTTCACCCTGCTTGTCCCAAGGCTTTGCTCGTCCTTGCCTCTTCTCCAGAAACCAGGGGCTCTTTGCTTCTTCCACATTTGATTACCCTTCCTCGATACAGCTTCCTTTTCAGAGCAATTTGCTCTCACAGAGTCATTTCCATTGCCACAGGTAATTGTGCTACCTCAGCAGAGTGGCCCGGCATGGTTTATTGCCTTCTGCTCAGGCCAGGAGATTTTGGAGCAAATAGGGTGCTTAACGTGGCTGGTTGAAAAGCAGGATTAAAATGTGCTGGCAGAGAGATCGTTCTAAATAAAGCCTCGAAGTCAGAGAAGATCGTGGAAAAGAAATGCGTGCTGGCAGGGAGGACGGCATCCTGCAGGAGCTGGCAGGCAAAACGTGCCCAGCCTTGTCCTGTGTTTGGTGGCTATAGAAGGGGTAGAAAAAGAAAAGGGCTTTTTAGCACGGCTCAGGGCAGGGGATAACCCCAAACGCACAAGAACTGTGGGGAGAGATGCTGTGGGTGGATGTGGGGTGCTCTTCTCCCTCCTCCTGCTGGGGCTCTGCAGGTGTGAGCCCGCCTTGCATGAATCAGCAGGGCAGCCTGTGCTGGAGCTGCTCCTTCCAAAAAATGTCAGCAACCGCTTGATGAATTAAACATGTCCAAGGATTCCTTTCATCAGGGTGCTCACCACTCTACTGCTTTCTAGGCTTTTTTTTTTTTTTTTTCCCCCTGTTGTTGCTCCATCTGCTAAAACTAGACAGAAACTGGGAAAGCCTTGATGTGTAGTTTGTGAACATGCAAGTTCTGATTTCAGAAGAGAGGCGGCTGAGCGCAGAGGTGTGCGTGGGGGGATGCACATGTTCCAACATTCCCGGTTACAGGAGGGAATTTGGTATATTTTATCCTTAAGAAAAAAGGAAAAAACTCCCAACCTGAACAGCTGAGTGGTGCTGCTGCGCATCGTACTGACAAGTGTGAATCAGACATCAGTGAGAAGAGAGGTGTGGGGGATGTTCTGGAGGATAATGGATGTGTCTAAGTGATAATGGGCTTGAAGCGTAATTAATGTTAATGGATAGCATTTATATGGAATGCACAGAACATGCTCTGAAAGATAGGAAAATAGGTTTTATTTATTTATTTATTTATTTATTTATTTATTTTAAGATATAAAGTTTTAAGCTCTGAGGGCCAGACACAGGAGCTACTAAACTGTTATTTCATGCATTTTATCTATGGAAAACCCTTGCTGTTTAGAAACTTGTGAGGACTTGGAAATATGTGGCTGATATTACTCACACTGTGACAAACGCGAGGTACTCTGTCCGCCTGGCAGTGCCATCAGGCAGATATGGGGAAATAACAACTTTTCAATTCTTTGCGTGTATTGAAATCCACCAGCAAAGACGATCAGAACCAGAATAACAAAAATACAAATGCAGAGGAGCTCTGCAGAGGGTATGAAACCTCAGGGAGGGGGTCATAACTCGCAGCTGTGCGGAGGTAACCAGTAAAAAGAGCTTGTATGACCGCGAGTACTCATGGGCTCGTGCCCCTCTGGCAGCGCTGGTGATGCTGATTTCTCTAGGACTGGTCCACGGAGGATTGAGCCTATTGAAGGGTGAGGGAAGAGAAGCCCTTCCTCTGGCTCTGGTGGCAGATGGGGATGCTCTTGGGGCTGGAAATCTCTGATGCAGCACTAGCCCTGATTCATTATGGCAGCCGTTAGGCTGGAAACATAATTTTCCTGTGCACAGTGATGTTACAATTCTTCAGAGCGGTTGTGTTGTAGTACAGTTGCAATATTGCTGCCCTTGCTGGCTCTGCATCTCCAGATATTTATAGAAATGGAACTATATGTCTTGTTACTTCTCTGGTAACAAGACGTGGAGGGAAAGGTCTGTGTGTCTGCATCACGAAATACTTCCAGCTAGACTGCTCCTGCTCGAACACTTATTTCTCGCCTTGATTTGTGTTCCTTGGGTATAAATTTATTAATGCTCATTGTGTATTTCCCACCAAATATTTCCTGGCTAGCAATTTGCCATGAATATTTACCATCCGTATTCTGGACTATTTCCTTTCTATGGCAAATATTTCATTATTTTAAATTTTGCTGTCTAATATGTAAGGCTAATGGTCTTTTTTCAAATGAAAAATGGGCAAAGAGCTTTATGAGAATATTAGGAGAAAAAAGGTACTTTTTGTTGTTGAATTCAATTCTTCAGAACTTTGATTTCATATAATTGTGGAGAAAAACAAGCTCTGCTGCTAATGATTTGTACCAGTACTCAAGGGACAGCATGCTAACAACCCAGGGTCCCTATTTATTTGTGGAAGGGCTGCACAAATAGGGCTGAAAAGAGGTTTTTTTGTAGTTGTTGTTTTGTTTTGTTTTAATTAAAAATACAGGCACTGAGTGCTGGTCCCTCACACACGCAATGTGCCTGGAAGAGCTTTTATTACCCCAATATTGCATCACAGAGTCCTACAAATACAAGGGAAGATCATTGGATTGGTGATCTGCTGTTAATATGTAGGGAAATTAATGCGTGAGACAAATAATTAAAGGCTAAAGCAGTCCAGGCAAAGCAGGCAATATGGATAACAATCCAGGTCTTTTTCTTCTGGTGGCTGTTCTTGACTCCTCAGACCTTTTGCCTCCCTATGGATGGTTCCTGTTTGGTTTCTGACCATTACCACTTCACAGTCCCCTTCTGCATTGATCCTAAAGGCCACAGCTTGAGGTGGGATTAATGAGTTCAGATCCAGTACCAGCTGCCTTAGATGACTTCAGTTTTGCAGAGCAAATGCTAATTAGGTCCTCGGACCTGGCAGCAGTAATGGCATAGCTTCCTTGGTGTAAGCAGAATTAGCTCGAGCATTAGAGTGGGTGATAGACACCTAAAGGGCGGATTGTGGAAAGTCTCTGGGGAGCTGTCAAGGCACATGCCAAAGCTGCAAGGTTTGCAGCACAGCCCATCTCCAGCAGAAGCAGGCGCTGGAAGCGGGTGGCCCCATGCACACGAGATGCTACCAAAGGGGAGGTTTTTGTCTTAACATCTGCCTCCCAGCTTCTTTTTGGTGTGTGCTTTCTGGGAAGGGGCATATCCTTCTCTTTTACCTCTCCGAAAACAGGGATGCTCCTCGTAGGGGACATTACTTGCTCACGCAGAAACCTTTTCTTTTCCTTCTGCTTTTAGACTGTACTGCCCTGGTGCATCAGCACTGCAATTTCTCCCCTTCCTGCCTGCCTCCTTGTAAGAAAGTCTCCTCTCTGCTGATCGCTGCTGTTTGTGCTAACCCTGGATGCTGACTTTCCCTTACAGCACTGCTCAAAGCTCAGCACACCTTTGTTCTATTACTGCAAAAAGCATCACGCTTGCAGAGCACACACACTTTTATACTATGTGAATGAAAAAATCACTGAGAGCAGGCACTGCAAACACCAAACTCCCAGCAATGTTCCTGTAACCCACTGCACAACCCAGTCTGGAGGTGTAGTGGGACCCCACCATGCCCCGTGCAGCTCAGGCAGGGATGAGCAGCCCTGCTCCCCAGCATTTTTATTACATTTAAAAGGGGGATCACTGTATTTCATCCCCTTCCATGGACAAAAAGGTCGAGCTAAGAGAAGAATTAGAAAAATGAGCCTTATGAGCCTCGTGCTCTGCCCATTAGGAAACACTTCCATCTGTCTTGCAGGGAATCAGCCACAGATATTCAGCCAGATAAGCTGTTCTGATATCTTTTGTCAGTGCTGGCATATTTACAATACTTTGCTGGCATGTTACTTGGGAATTACAGGCAGATCCTCCCCGACATAGTGGGAACAGGCGCATCACATGCTACATACTCCTGTCTAGAGGCTGTTGGCAAACCTCAACTTGGAGTCAATCAAGGCAGGATTTTATAACCACTTCTACCCCCACCCCCTTCTCACATCCCTTATTTCCATCCTTGCTCTTCAAAGCAGGATGATTCACATGTTATAGTAACCTACATTTGGCTTGGCACCACTTATGGGCTATATTTAGAGGACAGAGTCACCCTGCTCTTCCTCGTTCATTCATTGTGCTTTTTTTTTCCAGGTTCAGAGGGGAGCCAGGAGGTTAAAAGAGCTGCCCAGCATCAGCTTGGATTTGGGTCTGGGCCAGGGCTGGGCGCCTTTTGTGGCATCCGAGTCCGGACTAGGAAAGACTTCTGCACTTCAGAGAGCCCCGAGTGCTTCCTTCCAGCAGTCGTCTCTCCCCAAGCTCTTTCAGATCGAGAGCCTAAAAATAAAGCCAAGCGGCACCGCTCGCTCTGCGGCGGGTAGCAGGCGGTCTGTTCCCACCGGCGGATGTTGGTGGCTTGCGTACTTCTGCGTGGGCGTAATGGCTCGGCTGTTATCTTTTGCACCTCTAGCACCAGACTATCCACAAAAGCATGTCTTTTTTTCTTTTTTTCCCTTTTTTTTTTTTTTTTTTTTTTTTTTTTTTAAGCAAACGGTCTCTCTTCCTCCTTTCATCTGAGCCACAGGAGCCTCCTTTGTTTCAGTGGCTGCCCACTGGGAAATGGTTCCCTGATAGAAAACAGCCCACTGGCAGCCCCTCGGAGGGAAAGCCCAGCTGATCTCTCCTTTGTCCCCCCCCTAAATACGGCCTCAGTGCTCCGTGGTCACCGTCTGGGGGACGGCAGCTGTGCTGCTGAAACAGCTTTATCGACAGCCCCGCCTGGCTCTCGGACACCTCTTGCAGCGTCCTCTGCTCACGTCCCAATAAAAGCGATCGATACGGCACGGCAGGGGCGTCTTGATGAGGAGGCTGTCGGGGAGAGCCGTGTTTCACTAATGGCCAGCACGGTACTTCAAGGGGAATTCAGCCTCTGCCTTTTAGCTGGGTGGTGTTCATGTCAGACACGGGACAAAGACAGGGTGAGACGTGTGTACAAGCAGCATCTATTGGGTTTTCCATATTTCTGATGAGGACTTTAGAGCAGTCAGATGCAATGGCAGGTAAAAAAATGACATAACTGGACATGAGGATCAGACCCAGAGGACTCTGAGCCTCTGTGCACCCCAAGGCTGTTGGTGGCCCTGCTCACCACGAAACACATTTTCTGTATTAGACCCTGGGATTGGGAGGGTACGGTGATGCACTGCGCCTGCTTTGGAGGTGAAGGATCAAAAGAGCAGGAGGAAAGGATGCAAAGGGTGCTCACAGCCTGCTCGCCTCCTGCGTTCTCTGCAGGCACCTGCCACAAGACGGATGGCTCGGCCTTAGGACACCACGCTCTGGGTAGGGAGGCTGAGTTTCATTCTCTGTTCTGCTCAGCGTGTTCTTGCATAAACCTAAGTTCTGTACCTGCAAAATGCGGGTAACAGTAACTCTCTCCTCTGGGAGTTACTGGAGGAGAAATGCATTAGGCAGTGCTGGACCCAGGCGCCCTGGAAGGTGCTGAGCCCTGCTCGGTTCTTAACAAGCTCCCTGCATAGCCCAGCGCAGGTTTATGTATATCTCATTCCTGCAGGACTGAAATATTACGGCGTGTGTCAGGCCAAAGCTTGCTTTCCCGGCCGAAGTGGTTTATTGCCTTGTGGAGCAGACGCTCCCCCCTCCCATCCATCTGAAATGTCTCAGACATCTGCAGCCTGCTGACCACAACGAAAAACCCGGCAGCAGGAGGGCTCCAGGGCTGGCACCAGCGCTGAGAAACCTTGTCTGCGGGTGCACGGGGGGAAAGCCCTTTGCACAGCACAGATCAATGGCTGGGAAGTTAGGGGAGAGGATGAAACAGGACGAAGTCAAAGCAACAGCTTCTGTCTCATTTTTGCAGCCCAGCTTGTCCTGTACTGTCTGCATCTCCAGCACGTGGAGTTTACCAGTTTTTCAAACTCTACGGCTTTTTTTCCATCAGATTTTCTCCAGCTTTACTGCCAGGGCTTCATCTTTCCCTAAATAACTGTCACTGAGAGGGTCTGTGAGGGTCGTTCTTCCCGATTTGGGCTCCTGGATGCCCCCTGCCCAGCACTGCTGAGGCTGTGCCCCATCAGGATGCGGCCCCCTGGGGGTGCCCCGGCTGCTCACGTTATAGCAGCAGCTGCGTGGCAGGGAGCAGCTGGGGTCATCGCTGACACCCCCGGGTGCTGCAACAGACAGGGGGTAGGGAATAAGCGATCCTACCAACTTCTTGATCGACTTCATGTTTTTACGGGCAAATGTCAATGCAGTTCACTGACAATATTGATTTTGGTGCCTGGAGCAGATGGGCACAGCAGGTAAGGTTTTGGGATGAATGCGGGACACAGATTGGTGATACCGGGGAAACCCCCATGAGTTTAGGGTCAGGTTCCCTGAAAGCACACATTTGTCTGCTGCTTCTGTAGGCAGAGCTGCTGCAGGGAGCAGATGCTGAGCTGCTGCGCATCAGCGTTGGGTCACAAATCTGTCATGGGCTCAATCAATTCCCAGGTTTACTGGGGGAAAATCAAGCCCTCATAGGTCACTTTCAGTGAGCTGCCACTCTCGGTGAGATTTCGGGTTTGGTCCAGGCTCTGCACCCATCAGCTCCCCAGGGAGAGCAGCAGCCAAGATGCAGCTCGGAGGCTGCTGCCCAGCCTGGTGGCTGGTTCCCAGCCTGCTGCGTGCTGCCGCCAGCATCCTTCATCCCCCGTCAGACCTCACCCAGGGACAAACCTCCCCCCGGCTGTCACGAGCACAAAGGCTCCCGCACAGGCAAACATTTCTGTTATTAAAGGTCTCGCCTGCACTTCAGGCACGCTGCCCTTTCCGAGCACTGCTGCTGAGTTGATGTATTATTCTCATTCTCCCTCCTGCCCTGACACGGCGCTGGCAGGGAGTTTTCTTTATTGGGCACCGCTCAGTGAGAAACTGGGGCTTGGATGCGCATCAGCGCTCATTAATCACAGGAGTTCAGTCTCCTTTGCACTGCAGCCCGGTAGCTGGTTGCCTTTGGCTTTTTCTTGCATTTTGCCAAGAGGCAGAGCTGGACGGAGCTGCAGGGATGCCTCATGCTGAGGACAGAGCCCCCCAGCGATGGGGACCGTGGCCGATAGAGCAAAGGCCAGGAGCAAGAAGCTTGGGAAGAAGGAGGGTGTCTCCTTTTAAATGCACATGACTGTGGGGCAGATTTTTCCCTTTTTAAAGGGACAAACCCAAGCAAATAAATAAAGAAACGCACCTTTCCTTTTCTGCAAGATTAAATGCTGTCGTGTAATCATGCGTTAACCTTTGGTCCTGCATTAGGCTGCTGCTGCTTCACACCCTTGATGCTTTTAAGCCGGGATTGCAATTAGCCAAAGAGGTTCTTGACAGCCATCCAGGCAACCCTGGATCGGGGCCCTGCTCCCTAGAGGGGGGGACGGAGGCACCCGGCCCGCAGGAGGCTGCAAAAGGAGGCTCCTTCCCTGCGGGCTGAGGCTAAATGGAGGCTTTTTTGTTTGGAGGGGGGGGGTCGAGGCGGCTTTCAGGCTGAAAAGCTTCCTGCTCAGATGCATTTCTTTGCTGCACTCCCACTCCCACAAATTAGATTATGGGAGTGCAGGGACGCTCCCCTGGGTCTTGCTGTACAGTAGGGATATTTATAGGAAAAGCTTTTTAATGGCCTGAGTTGAAAAATCTGCTTTAAAGCAAGCCCATCCCCAGATAATTAAATAACCGGCAATGATTAAGAGTATTGATCAGGCACTCGAGCCCCCTCCCACTTCAGCGGGAGGCAGAAGCCACCAGAAGCGGCTGAATTTGGGAACCACTGTTAATTCTCATCAGGAAGACGAGGTCCAGGGACTGTCCCAGAGCTGGCAGTGGGTCCCTCCCTTGCTAATTTTAAGTACTGGCCCGATGTCATAGGCAAGACAAACCACATCTGCTGGGGGAAAATGTGAACTGCAAAGAGCTGCCCACTCGTGCCTTTCGTGGAAATTTGCACGGAGGGGTTTTCCTGCTGCCCCCGAGCACGGCAGCGTGGATGCAACACTGCACCAGGAGCCTTTGGTTGGGGCAGTCTCATCCTCTGACTTTTAAAATATTTTTGACTTAAACTTCACATTTCCTGCTTAACGTTTGTTTTCATTTTAAATCAGGCAGGGTTTCTACGGGATGTTTTCTTCTCAGGCACCATCTCCATATTTGCTGATTATTCTGGAGATTGCCAGAAACCATATTTTCTCTGAAAGCCCATACAGGTAAAGATAAGTGAATAAAAGTAAAACATTCAAGGTGAAACATTCCAAATTCTCTGTTCAAAATGTATTTTCCTTCTTTATTATTGTTATAAACTCGGTTTACAATAAAGCATTAAAGTTGCTCCCAGATGATTTCTCTCTGTGAAAATTTTGCTTCATAGATTGATGCCTGGTAAGAAAGTAAAAAAGAAAAAAGTCAAGGTAAAAATTGCAACCACCAGTTTCAGTTCTCATGCAGCTATTTTCCGAGTTAAATTACCTGTCAGCTTTGCACATTAGGCTCCATACCCTTTGGTAATCTCAATTTTCATTTGGTAATAAATGTTAATCACCAGAATTGATATTCACAGTTTAATTATATAGGCTCGTGTAGGTGCAGTCGCATGGAGGAATCTTATATTTCTCTCAGTGTATAATGTGGCCTAAACACTATAATATATTTCATATTATTTAGGTCACATATTTGCAAAGGATAACACAAAAATGCAAACCTCTTCTGTCAAGAAACCCCACGCCTGGCCCAGGTACTTCTGACACCAGTGGGAGATTTTTTCATAAATATTAATGCAAGTTGGATTCAGTCTTCAGCATGGGGAGCATAAAAAGCCTGAGAAAATAAATGTGTTTGGAAAATGTGCAGCCTAATTTTGACTTTGGTTCTGGAAGATCTAAGATTACAGTCAAGGAGAGCAAGTGAGTGTAAGTGCAGTGAGTGTAAGCTCCTACCAAGCATGAAAATGTCTGAGCTTTGGAGACTGCGTCTGCTGCTCCATATCCCCCACGGGCACACACAGAAAATGCCCCAAACCCGCTCGTCTGCAGCTTGGGGTTCAGGCCGCCAGCAGAGAGGAGCCTCTTGCCGGTCTCTTTCCTACCGGCAATGAATTCCAGGCGGTATAATAAGGGAGATTAGAAAGGGTTTGTGCCAGGTTTTATGTTCCTTGCTTTTCTTTCACGTGCAAAAATCTCTCTGACTTTCTAAGTACGAAGGCTGGGTCAGAGGCACCTTGAACTCTGCCGAAAAGAATTGCTTAGTCCGCACACACCTCGCTTGGGCAACCTAAGCAGAAGACTGACGTGCAGTCAAGAAATTGTTTACCTCGCTCCCAGCCATGGGAAGATCTTGAAGGTCAAACTGCAGCTTATTGCCCTGCTTTTTTTCTTTGTATGGCCAGAGAAGGAGCTGATCGGGGAGGAACCAGGCTTCCCTGCGCTGCCGGCAGTGGATGACACCGGAGGGGATGTTGCTGAAGGCAGCACAGGTTTCCCAGTCATCTCCTGTTTTTGTCTGATCCCCCAGTATCCAAACTGGCTTTGCACAAACTTGGAGCTTTTCTGGTTCTGCATTAGACTTACAATCAATAGGGAATCCTTCAGAATAACTAAAATGAGGGGCTAAGAGCAAATATCTTCAAGGCGACCTGAGCTCAAAGATAGCAATTTCAGCAAAAGCAACAACAATTACACATGGATCCACTGCGATCCAAGCAGAGGACCTCTCCCTGCAGCATCCCAGAAGCCCTGCATGGTTGTACGTATTCTGCTCGTTATGCAAGAGAAAATAAATCAGATATTCAGCGCAGGTAGCCGGGGTAATTCAGCGCCTGTCCTGAAGTAATGAAAAGTCCTAACGGCGCTTGGCATCTGCTGCTGCTGCCTGGGCATCGTCTGCTTTGTTTCCAGCTTATTGTGTGACCTTGGGGAAGCACATCACCTCCTTGTGCATCAGCTGTTCTCTTTGCCAGCACTCGATCATATTTGTGAGACATTTTGGGATCAAGAGCTGCAAAAGCCCCCGTCAGCAGAGCTGGAAGCCGAGGCTGGGAAGCAGGAGGCTGTGATTTCCCTGCCAGACCCCTCACCCCATCGGCCTCCTCCTGGATTTCTATTTCTTGATCCCTCAGTTCGAATCCTTTGCTGCTAAAAATCAGCTTTGTTAACAATGTCACTTTCAGACGGAATTAAAGTTTTAATTGACTGACAGCCACTTAGTGGTTTCCACTATTTGGTAAACCTCTCAATTAGCCATTTGTCCCCTGATGTTTCAGTGATTATAAGAGAGAGAAATGTTGGCTCTCACGACGCCCAACCATCGCACTAGTGATTAATGGAGCATCAGCCTTGCTTTTCAACGGAGCCTTGATGGGAATAGGAGAGTATTTATTGTCTTCCTGAAATGAAGTCGGAGGTAAAACTGTTGCAGCATTCAATCTCCAAGATGTTTTGGCAATTTACTCTTGCCTTGTCTGACGTGTTGAAGTCAGAAGACAAACAAAAATCATCTGGAAGTATTTTGGTACACTCAATACGCTTTGGAAATTGAGCTGTAAGTTGAAGCATCAAGGGTTAGACCCTGAAGTCTTGATCCTGCTCAGGGGATGAAACTTCAAGCTGTTATTTCTTGCTAAAGCGTCTGCAGAATCATCCCTGAGTCATGCTACAATGATCCGTATGCTGACCCACGCTGCCACCTAATTTCCATGTGGCCTTTCCCTGAGTCTGCTGGCATCTCAGGCTGCAGTTAGGGGAGGTAACTGCCCACAGCGGGCCTTTTCCTGAAGGCAACCCAGGGGATTGAAGCAGAAAAGAGAAGTAAATTACTCTGTTTTAGCGCAAGGCACTGCAGGGTAATAAAACCCTGCAGGTGATGAGTTTGGCCAGAGGCTGGTATTTGCTTGCAGAGCACCCAGCACAACCCAGTGAGCCCAGTAACAACCAGTGGGCGATCATGAGCCGAAAGAGTGAGTCCCTGACAAGCTTCGGGTTAAGGACTGGGCATTGTAAAACTCACGCAAGCCCTGTGTTGAGAGGTGCTGGTCTGGGAGCATCAATTTCATCCTCTGTGAGCAAACCTATCGAGGGAAAAGGGTTCATTTCTACAGCCACTTTCACAGCTGTAACCATGCTCCAACTGCTATGGAAATTTACCTCTACGGGTTAGATTTACAGCACTTTTTGAAGCTTGTAAAATCATTTGCTTCTATTAATACCATTCTTTGCCCCACTGCCATTTTTATGATGGACAAATCTGCAAGTCACAGATGGAGAAGGACCAGGAAGAAGGAAATTAGGATAATACGAGGAGACCGATCTCAGCCCACACAAATTCAACTGGAAAGCTGGAACGTGAGCCCAGGGATTTTCTAAGAAATACATTCATCTCTCACAATTTGGGGCCATAGCAAAATCACCACTGAAAAGGGGGACGAGGCTCATAACTACTTTCTGGAGCTGAAATGGAGAAGTGAACAGGACGTGAAAAGCAGAAGAAATGCTGGGAGTTTGGGGCTGGGTCTGCAGATGGACTTCCTCAGCTGCACCCCCCAAAAAAAAACAAATCTAGTCCCTGATGCGCTTTTAATGTACTTCTGGGTCAGTACAAGGCCAGATCTGTGACCCCATGAACAGTAAGAAAAACTTTGCCAGAAAGTCTTAAGTGACCTTTGCACTTAATTTATTATTCTGGGTGACTTTTTGTTATGTTTTAGTGTCTTTAAATACTCAGCTTCTTCCTAATTCTACGGGGAAGCCTTGGATGTGTCTTCCATGGTGAATTAACTCTGTACAACTGTATTCATTAGCTGGAAAATGCAAACATTTAGTGTCAGGATTGGGGAAGTGCAGATGAGGATAAAGACATATTTGCTCCTATGCTGTCTGTCCTGCTTTATATCCAGTGAGCCCAAATCCTTTCTTTTAATATTAGCCTGATCTTTCCCGTCTGCCAAGATTCGGCTTTCGGTTCTGGTGGATTTGTTTGTTTTATCTAAGTTATAATTCCATGAGAAAGCAGTATCATAAAGGAAAACGTGACACACTTTAGTACACCACCAAAATGAAAAGAGATTTACTGAGCCTGTATTGCTTTGTATATCTGCATATATTTTGTTTCCTAAACTAATCAAAATAAAACAGAGAGTCAGCTTCAGTCTCCACTCTTTATTTATTTGTATGAATGCCACTTCCCCAATGTAACTTTTTCTATCCCCTCTCTTGTTTGGTCTGGCTTAAAATACAATGCCTTTTGACTGAACCGTGAAAGCTTATAACAAAGTGATTAGAGGCAGAGAAGGGAACAAAGCTTACTTTTGAGAAGGTTCAGATCACAAATGATCTTCTGACCTTGAAAATAAACCTGCTTCTGGAACAAAATTCAAATTGTGACTCTAACTAGGCAGCATCAAGGACATTTGCATCTTAAAGCAATTTAGAAGAGCTCATATAAAGTGCCTGATATTTTTTATGGCTTACTTTCCGTGATCTTTTCAGCATAAAAACTGCAATTCTTTCTTCAACTGAACAACACCCATTTTTAGCAGCAGGGGCAGGTATTTCTAACCCATCCTGTGTTACCAACTGCATTTATTCTTGCCCAGTCCTACCTTGCCTTCCTCCTGGCCAATCTCACTCATCCACACTCTGCTTGTGGGTATTTAATCCCTCTGATGGCTGTGAGCCCATTGAGTTCTGTGGTCTCAGGAGCTTTTTTTTGCCTCTTTTTTAAATATATATATATGTACATATTATATATGTATATAAAGGATGGTACCTAACTAGTGAGCGTGGTCAGGCTTTTACAAGGTGATTCTCTGTTTGCAGCTGAGAATAGATGTCATACCTTAAAGCATCCTGGATTTTTAAGCAGTGGTGTGTAATTTGGGAAGCAGCTAATTACGGAGCTTCCCTGAGGGCTCTGGTGGCAAGGAAGGAGCTGTTCGTATGCTTTGGGGTGCCTGGGTGAGCTAGTGTCTCTGGGCAATCTCTAGCTGATTTTATAGTGTAATTTTTGAAGTCTACCTTGTAATGTTTTGCCTGATGTCTAGCTTGGTGAGATTTGTAACCTTGTGGGTTATTTTCTACAGTAAATGCTTAGAAACAAGCAGCTGCTGCTTCTGCTGTACCCAGGTAGTGGCTAATAGTGGGCTCTGATTGTTTCTGTAGTGATAGGCTGGAGGATAACAAAGCATGGCCTTATGATCTTGGAATAATTCACAGTGAATAATGATCTTGAAATAATTCACATCCCAGGTATGGGCTTTTTAAAGGCCCCCAGAATTGATCAAGACCACCTTACAGCAGGACCCTGAGATTTCTGCCTTGACTTGGAATTCCTGGCCCAAGACTTCTGATTTACTTGCACCCGCCCTAGTAAATGTGCTTACAGTGGCAGCTTGGTTACAAGGGAGATGAGGATGCTGTTATTAACAAACACATTAATAGCACTTGAAGCTGTAACAATTCACAAGCCTGTGTTTAAGGCAGCTGGGAGCAGCAGCTTATCCACAAGTGCTGAGCAGTTCTGAGATGCTGGGGATTTCTGAGTGTTAATTAGGATTTCTCCCCCAGGTCACCGGGGAAATGCTTGCTGTCTGTTTTAACTTGGCCTTTTCTCCCTTTACAAAGACAGAAATAAAACATTAAGAAATGAGAAGATGGTGCAAGAATGATACAACAATCAATCAAATGCTTGCCAAAGCAGGAGTGGCTGCCTCTAAGTGACACTGAGAAAACAGAAGCAACTTTCTTCCTAGATGAAAGGTGAAGTAAGAAGATCTCGTTAGCATATTTTAACGAGCTACTGCCCTTTTGGCTGGCAGACAGTGACTTCCATGTGTGCATGGTGCAGCTTGTAGAGGAGGTTGGCTTAACTCCTTTGTACGACTGTGGGCTCTCAGGCTGCAGATGGAGGCTTGCTGTGCCCCAATGGTGGGAGCTGCAAGCTTCTGAAAATGTGCTAATGCAGTCACAGCAGGCCTCAGTAAAGGAGGAGGGACATGGCAAGGTCTGTGTGAACATAAAGTCACTGGATTTGAGAAGGAATCCCACTTCCCTAGCACTCTGTCTTGCTACTGCCCCAAAAGAGCAGCTGTGAGGTTTAAGACGATGTGAGGCATCCTGAAGGGTGAATAAAATCACTTTCATTTATCAGATAATGCTTTCTCCTTACCTGCTCTGAATCTTCTTACAATAACTCTTTGCAGAAGTGCTTGGTATGGCTTCCTGCTCAATATCCCAGAGATATTAGAAAGTAGCTATGGGAGATAAGGGCTGATTATTCACAGTGGGAGCTTAATCATAAATGGGTCCTGCTACAAATAAACATCTCTAAACAGATGCCTAGCACACAAGCAATGTCTCTATCCAGAGATTTATTTTATTTCATCAGTTTAAGATAATTGACAGGATTTTGTTTCATAAGTCTGTTTCAAGTTTGGGAGGAGATTTTTTTTTTTTTTTTTTTTTTTTTTTTTTTTTTTTTCTGGAAGCTTGCAAGGATAACTTGCAGCAACTTCAGTTTTTAAACATGTTTAACAGTAGTTCAAAGTAAAAGCCACAACCGTGATCACAACTGATGGATATGGCCCTTTGGCGAGGCAAGCTAGGGGGATTTGGCAACCCAGCCCTTCTCAGCAAGGATATCATGCAGTGCTTGGGGATGTTGGCCCGCCAGAACAGACAGCTTTACTGCTGGCACTGCAAATTAGGGCTTTCTGTTGTCTAAGCACTTGATCAAAAGCTTCTTGTCAGGAAGAATTAGTAGCTAAGAAAAAAAAAAAAAAAATCTTGGGCTTGAAGCAAGCTGATAAATGATGTTTTTCCTTCTGGACCATCCATCATATTTTTTTCTGATCATAGTGATGCAAAGGATGGCTGAGTTGTTTTTCTCAGTTTGCTCTGACTTGCCATATGCAAAATATTTGTGTATGGGTGCTAATCCTTGCTCTCAGATGAGTTCCTCCATCTGTCTAACGAAGTTTTATACCCATCTGAATTTGCTTTTCAAGCTGGAACTCCGTTTGGTCTCTGAGGTGTACTGGCAAGGCGTTTTTCCAAGATGCTTTCTTCATGCTCTACTGAATCACAAGAATGCTGAATAGCTGTCAATACCATACAGGATAATAGGAAATGTAGTAGGTGGTCTTATACATATATTTAACCTCTAATGGGGATTCACTGGCTTCATTTCGGTTCCTCTACAGTCAGGAACTCTCCAAAGTGCCCTGCAGTGGCCAGACTCTGCCCATGCTCTGACTGCAATGGTGAAAAAGTGTTTCCTTTTCCTGCTTCTCCCCTCCTTTGGTAAAAAAAGTATGGTGGAGATGATCTGCTATAGGTATGATCCTTCACTCAGGTAGTAAATTAATGCTATGGATCCTCAAAGGAATTTAGCAGAAGTCAGATGCAGGTGTTTTGTATGTCTGGGCACTGATCTGCCCAAGCTTTGACATCAGATGTAGATTCAGGGATGTGGCTTAAGGCACATTGCTCAAAATGTGAGCATCAAGGGGAATTTTTTCTCACTCGCTACTTGAAGGGCTCGACCATTCATTAGCCAATAAAATATATATACATTGCTGCAATATTATTCAAAACAGTTAATGAAATAGCAGTCTTGATTTTCTTCTAGTACATGTAAAATTTGGCACCTGCAGCAAGAGCTGAACAACAAAATAAACATACCCATGCATGAAGCAGAGCGTTTCTAGCTCATGGCTTGCTTCAGCTGACATACAGTTGATGTCTTTATTTGACATGGCCTTCAGGAAGGATTTCTTTAATTCATTTATAGACCTTGAAGTGTAAAATTGATCTCTTCTGGCTGTTTCTGATACTTCTTAGCAAACAAATGCTCCTTCCCCCAGGAAAGGCCTTTATATACTTAATGATATGTAGAGTAACAGGAGCTCTACAGTCAGCAGTCTAAAGGATAAGGCTTGAGCTATGACTGTTTCCTTGCTTATTAGGTAAGTGATGCATTAATTCTGTTGTGATGTTTATCTCAAGTAGCACTATGTGTCTGGATGCTGTTAAGTGGCTTAATTATCTTTTTCTGTCCTCTACTTGCAAAGAGGTCAAATGCAGTACAAGGGAGCAAAGCCCCAGTAATTTGATATTGAACTATTTTCAAAGGTTATTTGTGGTACGGCAGCTTTTCTCCTTGTCAGATAGGAAGCACTGCACTGTTTTGAGAATTCTGGAGTCTTGGAACATGAAATACTTATTTCTGAATAATTTCAGGAGATGCATAGTCCCTGATATTTGCATGAGACTCTTTTGGTAGAAACCTGTTAGCACTGAAGACAGATCAATTAATGAACAGTGTTACCTTCAATAATTGTATTTGTTTGAGCTGCAGTGTATTTCTGATTACAAAATGTAATTAGAACATGAAGCCCTTATCACTTAAGCTAAGGTACAGGCTTAAGGTACAGGTACAGTACCTTAAGCTAAGGTAGAGGTGCTAAGGTGCAGGTGGAGTTCTCAAATTCCCAGACACTCTAGTGTCATTATTTAGTGACTGCTTAGTGCTTCCTTACACATTATGGCACTCAGTTTTCTAGTGAAAAGTTCAGTCTTGTCCATCAGAAACTTCCAATGTGACCAAGCTGCCCTGGATGACCCAGACTGAAGCAGGATCCCACGTGGGCTTCAGTGTTGACACAGAAATAAGTATTTGATGGAATAAATCCATGCTGCCAGATTGCAATATGGGATTTTTGTTTCTGGATGGACTTGATCTCTTGTTTTGCAGGAACAGTGTGATTGGCATGTCTAAGCAGCAGGAAAACACTAGACAGCAGGATAATTCCACAAGGAAAGAGAAGAAAAGGGTAAGCTAACTCATGTATTTTAATTGCAGTTCCGTAAGAGGCTTCACCATAGCAAACAGATAGCATGTCAATAACAAAACACAAATAAACCTGGCAGAGCAAATAACCTTTCCCCTTGCTAATTAATGAACCTGCTAGAAAATTCCAGGCAGGAAGTGTTCAAGAGACTTTGTGATGCTGTCACCCAGAGATGTCAGCAAGTCAATGTGGAGTTGAACACGAGCTGTGTAGATAAAGCAGGACTGACAGATCACTTCTGTGGACGTTATTATAACTTCTGGAGATGGCAATGAAAACTAGAGAGTTCTAAGGTTCTAAGCTACTCTGTTTGATTTATTCCTTTAATTCCTGCTAGCTGTCAGTCTAATCAGGGGCTGTGTGAACTTGGTTGTGATTTAAATCTTACAGGGGAGTGGTTTGCTTAAGCTTCTGTATAGGGAGCTGGGGTTTGGTGTGGTCCTTATCTGTAACAGGCTGTCATTTGTTGTGTGGCCTCTGTAGACAGCCTCTCAATTTGGCAGCAATAGCACCAAAAGCTATCACAACCTGTCTGAGCAGCAGGTAACTGCAAATATTTTCATAAAAGAACATGCAGAAACAATGAGCCTCTGAAAGCCCTCAGATTAAAAGTAAACTGGAACAGGACTGGCCTTGGATGTGGCATTTTTAATATTTATGCAGGTTTTTATTGAGGAGAAACTATAATGTATGAAATTCATCTCTTAATGAGATCATCAGAAGGCTCTCACTACTAGAAAAACCCTTCCTAAAGCCTGGTGTCTGTTCTCAGTCTGTTATGCAAAACCAGGCTCTCTGATATGATCTGGCACTTGGCAAGCAAAATTCTTCTGCAAAATGTGTGAATTGCAAAAACTCTTTGTTACCAGATCCTGATGTCTTAAGTCTTACTAAAAGCTCCAGAGCTTTCAATAACCAATCCTTTATTTCAAATTCTCTGAAAACACTGAGTACCACCAGCCATCAAATGCAAGAACAAAGGGATAAGATTTACTGGGGAGACTTCAAGTGAAAGCGCTTCTGTGTCCTGCATTTCATCCTCCACTGAGCTTGAGCTACCAAAGAAATACATAGATGGCAGCACATCTGTTAAAAACACAGCAAGAACAATCTTTCTGCTTTCTCATCTTAACTACTTCAACAGAGCCAAATCCTCTCATCTTCCTTCATTACATGTTTACTTGCATGCTGTAATCAAATGTAACAACCTGACGCCCAAGGTACCTCTCGAGTGTACAATGCACACAGATTCTCAGAGCTGGAAATGCTTTTTGTTGTCTGACAAGTGGTCTTTGACAAGCCATGTGTGCAGCGAGTGATGCCAGGCACTGGCATTGTCACTGAATAATGTGGAAGCAGCCATGGGGTTGTGCTCTTTGGGTTTAGGGTTTAAGATCCCCTTCACTTCCAAGTTAAGCTCGTGGAGAGCTTCAGGCTGGAAATCTGATTTAAAGTGACTGGGCTGATAGTGCTCAACAGAACTCCAGCAAAACAGATAATGTAGAAAGTGTAGGGGTGAAGTCTCTAAAGCCAAGTCTGTATTAAGCTATTTTAAAAAATAATGAAAAATCAATACTACTTCCTGTCTTCATTTGCTATCAGGTGAGAATTTGGTGTTGCTTGTAATTTTTTTCTCAGTGGCTTAGAAGCTTAACTTCTATCTCAAAAATGAGCTTGAATATTTGGGGAATGAAGTGACATTTATGGGGCCCAGTAGTTCTCTGCCTATATGATTCTTCCACAGGATTCAACAAGGGATTGTTCAAGGTGCTTCCTGGTTAAATAAAATCTTCTGGAGCAGTGTTCTGCATTTAATGTGCAAAGCTAGGGCTGGCTACCTAAAACCTCTCATTCTGGAGAATTTGGGGGCATTGACAGGTCCCCTAGGTCCTAAGGACCAGGGTAGGCCCATGGGACCATAGAGGCCTGTAGAGGTAGGCCCATAGAGGCCCAGACACCTATGGTAGAGCTGGTGGCATACTCAGATCTCAGGCTGAGTGGATCCTGCTGTTTGGCTTCAGGTCCCCGCTAATTCTCCAGCCGCAGCAAAGCCCAGAAGAGGTCTGCACAAAGCCCTGGCTGCAAAATAAACCTGTTATGTACAAACCATGAGTGTTTGGGAGACAAAGGGAAGGGAGGTGGCCCAATTGCTTTCCCTTGTAGTGAAGAAGGAAAGATGTATTATCAAAAATGGTTTTTCTTTGTCTCGCATAGCTACAATAAAAATGTTCAGGCTGCAGAACCATGAAAAGAAATTCATTTACTTGGACTATGCAAGGAATTATGATGAGATTTCTAGCTAACGGCCTTTGACAGATAGAAGGGGTAATAGAAATGCAACTTTATTCTCAATCAAAGAAGCAATGAAATGAGCTTTTTAAATGATAAACCTTGTCACACTGAAGCCATCTATTTGTTTTGTGAAAGAAGCAGTTTCTGGCAGAGCAGAAAAGGGAACTGGGGAGGTCAGTGGAACAACCATCAGGGGCAAAGCAATCAGGGGACACCAACCTCAATTTAGTGTAGCTATGGTTATTGCCCTTCCCAAAAGCAATCAGTGGCTGTGTAAAGATGCAGTTTACTAGTGCTTTGTGCTGTCCCAGCATAGCTGAACTTCTGGTTAGCACTCCATGCTTAAAAATCACACCCTTGACCACCAGTTATGGCAGGGAAAACCCGCATGCTACCACGCTGCTGTGGTCTAAGTAGGGGTGCAAACTGACTTGGAGTGTTTGCAGTAGGAAAATACCAGCACGGAGCGATTGTCTGAATGAGAAGGTTGAGTGCTGGTCAGCAAGAAACAAGAGAAAGTACACGGTGCTTTTTACAGGTCACTTCAAGGCTTTCAATATCAGATTTTCTTATAACCAGACACTAGCTGCCATGAGATTGATCTGTCTGATACAGGGGAAATAAAAGCCCTGGAAAGGAATACTGAGGGGCAGGAAAAAAATATTTAATGTGATAGAAGCAAATGGTGCTTCTGGGAAATAGCTCTCAAGAAATGCCAAAAATGCTAATTCTAAATACATGAGCTTTTCCAGCCTCAGCAATAAGAGATTAACAACAAAGGATATTATTTTATCAGGCAAAATTAAGAAGATAAAAAGGTACTAAATAGGTAACATTAGTGAAGGACCCAATTTTGTGCCTCTGTGAAGTGAGAAGTAATTTCACAGTTGTTTTCCAGTGGATGCTGACTGGGACATTAATATTCTGCTGCTTGAAGAGCTATCACCAGAGCTATGTATGGGCTGGACCACTTTTATTCTGAGTGTCTGCAGAGATCACAGCAATGTAATAAGTGTGTTATGGGTGACTCAGGCCTGATAAATCTTCAGGCTCAGGCTACGATTTACAGGAAGGAAAAATAAACCTTTTGAACCACAAGATGAAAAACAACCCTGTGTCTGTTGCTAAATATAGCCCTGGTTGTGAAAGCAGAATTTGATTTGCAGAAATTTACTGAGGTAGGGAATGGCAAGTCTGAATATAAAGTAACATAACGGGGTAAGAATCAGCAGCATGCATACAGAGTGGCAGAAAAGGAGGATGACAACAGAAACAAGACAGTCGCAGGTTTTAAACAAGCAGGATTAGTCTGTGCTTTCAGCTGGAGCTTGAAGTCTGAGTATTTGCTTCAGCAAGATGGCAGCAGCCATGGGAGGCATTCGGGTTTCACAGATTTTCACCTGTAGAAAACATCCATCGCTTCTTCCTTACCCTGGGGTATAACAATTTTTTACTGCCTGAGAGTCTAATACCGTATGTTTCAGTGGAGCTGTACTTAACTCATGCCTGTTTAAGTCGTATGCTTATAGATGACCCAAGGGATGGATCCAGAGCTCATGGACTTGAGTGCAGTGTCAGTGGTCAGGGATGCTGTACTAGCCAAATGAGCTTAATATATATCACTTAATATATACCATTATAGCTTAATATATACCACCATATAACACTTTTTGCAAAGCCACTGCAGCCAATGCTGGTCCTAAACACCCTATTAACTAAATGTTTTGAAGCTGTTACAGCATACTAATAATGATGAATACTTTTTGTGGGTGCTGTGGAGTGCTGTAGGGAAAATCAATGGTCTGCGTGGGAATAAATCTTGTTTTTTTTGTCTTTGCAGCAAAATATATCTTTTGAAAGTACAGAGAAGATGATGACTAAAAATTGGCCAGAAAAACATATCAAGATCAGTGGAGAATAACTACAATGAAAACATGTATTGTAGACACTAATGATAACATGAGTAACTGTGAGCCTGAATTTTTAAAAGGAATACAACTTGACAATGTATCACTTTTGGACAGATTTTATTATTATTATTATTATATTTTTTTTTTGCTCAGTAGTGGAGTCCATCCTAAGACTTTTTAAGTTCTGTGAATCTGGAAGATTCAGTGCTAGAAATTCCATTGCCCTCCCTCCCCATGCAGAGTTTTGGTGTGTGCATATTAAATGTATAACCATGTTAATATGCCAGATATCTGCCAAATAATTTCTACTGGATCTGGAAACATAATTGCTGCTGAGACAAAAATGATTGAAAATCACTTGAAGTGTTCAAAGTCCAGCTGAGGCAGAAATACGTATTCTGGCTCTTTATTCTTCCAGTGACTGCATATCCATTGAAGTCAGATAAAACACCCAGCATTACTCAACACTTGAAAGACTGAATGGCATTTGTGCTGCAGTTGAATTGTTCTTAAGAAACTACTAGAATTTCAAACCCTCAGCCATTTTTACTGCAAACTGATACTGTCCCAACTTGTGCAGGCTTAATGAAAACTGGCGTCCTTTAAACCAAAAAAAAAGAAAGTGAGAAGAATCAGGTGTCCTCATTGTATAAAGAAGAAAAGCTGATATTCCAGAGATTTTACAAGGACTATATTTTTCACAGATACAGTTCCCCAGATAATGGAGCATACCTCTATGTACTGTTCAAACAGTCTTAAAGAAAAGACATACATAAAGGTTGGTTTTGACCTAGATTTTTCCTTGATAGCTTTCCACTTAGCTGCTAGTGGACAGGCAGAAAGCCATCAGTCCTGTTAGCATTATTAATGCCTGCAAAAGTGGTAAGAGAAATGACTGATAACTGACTTTTTCCCTTGTCCTTACAGATGGTAACTCCTGTGTCCTAATACCTGGTTTGAACACTTACACTCTGAGGAAAGAAGCTGGACATGGAGGGAGTGATGCTCAGATTAGGGAAGCTCTGCTGAGGTACACTGATTTATGCTACTTGCAGCTGCTGGAAATCCAGCAGCACTGAAATCAGCATCACAGAGATTTATACCAGTTTGGAAATCTACTTTTTTTTTTTTTTTTTTCCCCTTCTTTTCAGAATCGGGCTCTCTGAAGTCAGTGGTGTTATACAGATTTATATGAATGACTTTACTAAGAAATCCCTACACACTACCCAAAATCACTGTAGTACTTAGGAGCATCTTCATGTGACAGATGCTATCAGCCTCTTTTCTGCATGCTGCTTATCTAATCACGTGGAATTGGATGCTTATATTGCGCACAATTGAGTCTGTTAGTGGGATCCTGATCTGATTTGGGGGTCCCAGAGCTGTGTGAGGGATTATGAGGATAAAAGGCATGGAAACACAGAACAGAGATCTAGAAAAATGTGATTGTAGATTACATTAAAAGGCCTGAAGATGCTTTTGTTATGCCTAACATGAAAGAATAACCAAAACATAAACAAATTATATCATAATCCCATAAACAGGCCATTTTAAAATGCAGCTATTGAAAAGCATTTTTTTTTTCTGTGTAGAATTTGGTGTAAAGATTTTAATAATTTCTGTCTTCTTTATAAAAAGGTAATGTAAGTTTCCAGTGCACAGGAGTCCCAGAAACCTAGACTTTCTTATTAGAGCCATAAAACCTCACCCACCTAAATGCAATTGCTGATCGGAAGCAGCTGAAATATTTCAACCTTAAGGCAAATTATTTCCCAATGTTATACTTTTACTGCAGCATTTTGTTATAAAAGACTGGGTGGTATCTATCCCCAGCCATTCCCTAGTGCATTTATCTTATTTGTTCCTCCCTTCTCTACCTTTTATTCTGAGTACAACTGAAGGATTTGAAGATTTCCATTAAATGGAAACATTTTTCTTTCTTCTTTTTTTTTTTTTTTTTTTAACATCTTTCTTTTTTTTTTTTTTTTTTTTTTTTTTTTGACTTCTCTCCTAAATTACCTGTGTAAGAGTGTCTATCAACGTCAGAGCAAGCCAGGCGTGCAACAGCCGGAGACAAATATAGAGTCTAACAAAAACACACAGGCATAGGAGAATGCCACAGGAAGGAGAACACCTCCAGTTCTTGTGACAGATGCTTCACTTATCCACAGCAGGGATTTGTTAACTTCTCCACCATGGGCCAGGTCTTGGTCTCACCAAAGTGTTGAATGCTTCAGTAAGAGTTATCCAGGAAGAGACAAATCTGTTTGCAAACATTCTTTGCTGGGGCCAGATTTCTTTTAAAGATTTGAGCCCCATCAGACACCACAATGGCAAAGAACTCTGCCAGCACTAATGTTCAATTTAAGCAATTTAAGAAGCAATGGGAGAAGACTCAAGGCTTATTTCAATTTTCAGCTGGAGACGGGACAGAACCTGCAGTGCCTGAGAGCTGGGAGAAGGGCTAAAATGAGATGAGCCACCCCACTCCCAGGGTTCAAAAATCCACTGCAGCTGGTGATGTAATTGCTGTTGTTTTTAAGACCATTAGGTAAAACTCATATTAGAAATAAATATTTTAGAGAGGCCTTCATTTGTATGCCCAGTGTTGGTGCTAAAAATATGAGAAAATAAAGAGATAATTGTCCAAGTCCTGTTGATCGTGGAATGCCTAAGAGTTCTTTAATAACAGAAATAAAATAGATTGATATGCATTCCACCACCTACTAAATTCAATGGGTTTGTGCTTATCTGGGATAAATTAGCACATGCCTCATGTAAACAAGGTATTGGATCTGGCAGTTCGCAAAAAATCTATGATATGAGAGGATTAATGTGCTTTTAAATTTGTTTTTGAAAATGACATGGGCATTAAACTGATCAGCTCAGCTGCAATGTGCTTGTCCAAAGAGTTTTGCAATCCAATAATCACGTAACAGACTTTCCTAGAGATCTCAACTAATGCCAGATGGAAAAGGGGGAAAAAAGAGAAATGCAAGAAATGAGAAGAAGGGTTGATGCAGTCTCACCACCGAGAACCCTCCACCCCCACCTTTCTCCTAGACTCAACTTCACTCCTTCATTCCCTACTCTTCCTCCTTGCCTACTCTTGGAGTCCAGCACTTTTGTTTTCTGTAATAAAATAGCATCATCTTGGTATAATCCCAGGCAAGGTGATAGTCGAGGAGAACCGCTCTTCATCAGACCCCTGGGCTCTGTTGTCCTCCCTGGCAATGCTGCTCTCTTTATAACTGGTAAGGAATTCCTCCCTTTGGAAGGCATTCATCACTAGAGCTGTCAAAAATTACTTTTGACTAGCTTACAAAATAAGCCATGCTTTTAATTAATCAGATAGAAAGACAAACATATTTAAGATACAGGTTGCGTAATTTATTCAAAGATGCCTCAGTCAGATAAACTACCTAAGATGCTGTTGATTTGCCAAAATATATATTCTGCTGATTGATCTCCCTGGATTTTGTGGGTAAATTTGTTTGTAATATTGAAGACAAGTTATAATACAACCAGATTGTGTTTTCAGTGTTTTAGAAACACCCAGACTGAGGCCAGAGCCTCCGTTGCCATAAATTAACTCACCTGCATTAGGGTCCAGTGTTTCAGCAACCCTCTCCTATCCACCTGGGAATAATAAAGGGCATTGTTAAGGCTTTAATTGCCCCTTAATCTATTGAACAAGGAAATAAGACAGGGGAGTAGTACTGATCTCATTTTTTTTTGACCTGCCTGCCTTTTAGTCATACCTCGGGTCAGAAGTGGCTTTTTCCCCTGAGTGTTTCTCTGTGTGAGGGGGCGGACAGAGAAGACTTAAAGGCGGATGGCAGCACCTATCCTTACTGCTTAGATGTAATTACTTTGATTATGTTACTTGTTGCTGGAAATAGAAGAGTAAGCTCTTCTCCCTCCAAGGATTCAACCTCACTGAGTTTCTGTTTGTTCCCCAGCACCTTCAGAGCACTTCACACCTGCAGGTGCTACTGAAAAAAATGCTGACTTGCAAGTGGACTGGATACAGGAACGTGAAATGGAGGAAAACGCTAAAATGTTCTTCCAGCCTGGCTGCAGCTGGAATGTAAGTGCATGCTCTTTTCTTGGGTTTTGTGAACTGTAGCTTGATGATGTTCTTGGGGACACTGCGGTACAAGGTGCTACTAAACCCTGCCTGCTGAGTTTATTTACTCTTACTGCTACAGCTAACCCCTGGAGGGGTTTTTGAGACGTTCACTTGTTAGGAGCATTCTGCTCCTGGAGGGATATGTATCAGTTGTCTGAAAAAGTAATGAAATAATTCCGCGGGAGACGTCTTCCGCAGAACAGCGTTGAGCAGGTGTCTGGCCCGAGGGGTACCTGGAGAAGGGCAGCGATGGAGGCGCCGCGGGTTTTGCTTTGGTGCTGTAATTAGGTACAGGAAGGAAGATGAGAGAAAGCCCATTGTTATTCTGCTCAGAGCTCAGTTTTGCTAACGCAGCACAGCCTACGCTTCTGACTCACTGGTCTCTGCCAAGCAGAGGACTTCTTCCAAGCAGAGCTGCTTGACTCAAAGTCAGATCAGAGCAAGCAGGAGCATTTCCAGGGCCTCTCTACAGGCAGCTGCCATCTCATCTTCCTTACCTCTTGCTTTGCCTCTAGACAGCTTGTCGTGTAATTTTATGGAGCAGGTGGTAAGGGAGAGAGGTCATCAGCCAGTACAGATATCTTTTCATTAATCTCTTGACTTTTTCAAAGGCATCTGAAATAGGCACATCAAAATTAGAAGGTCATGTAATGTGTATAAATCAGCCAAGCTGGCAATGCTTTAGCTCAATGCACTGTTTGATTCAGCAGGAGGTGTTTTTACAGTATTGCAAGGGTATCTTTCTGCTGTCTTGAGCTGGCTGCCTGCCTGCATGCATGGCTGTTGGGAGCCTGTCTGTCAGGAGAGCAGGAGCAGGTTACTCCAACACAGGAGGGCGAAGCTATGAAAGGGAACAGCTGTGCCCCCGTAAGCATACGGTATCCGTGACTCCAAATCCCTTTTGTGCAGAGGACAGATCCAATATGGGCATGTCTAGCAGGTTAGTGTATCGTCTCCTTTGTTAGGAAGAAGGCTTACAACCTGACACTTCTTATAGTATCACCTCTGGGCTTTCTGTGCTTTCAGAATAGCTGTCTTGATGCTAGGAGCTAATCTGCAACTGGTTTAATTGGTCTACAGACATACGGAGCAATACCAACTGGTAGCAGCTGGATATCTGGCTGATAGCTCCATGTTCTTGTTGGCTAGTTTAGATAACATTAAAAAAAAAAGTGGAGATTACCTCTGAGAAGTCATCCGAAGCTTAAAGATCGGCGTAACAGGAGGATTGGGGTGCTACTAAGTTTTTCTAGAGGAATTTTTCCTCCTAGTTCCTGTGGCAGAAATTGTTATCTGTATATTGTGAACAGCAAAACAGAGCAGCTTGCTCAGACCCTAGTGTGGCATTTCCTTGGTTTTATCATTAGCTGTATCTGTAGGGTTAATTCTTTTCACACCTTCTGTGGAAACTGGGAGACACCCTACTGGGCTGCAGCAATTTAGATGTGATCAGAACCCATCGCATTTCAGCACAATGGTGCGGGTAAGCTGAGCTGAACATCAAGTGTCTGATTTGAAGCTGTTAAATTGGAGAGGCCATGCTGAAGGAAATGCGCCATTCCCTAATAGGGCTGGACAAGGCTTTATTAGGTTGGTTATTGGAATGATTTGAAATTCCACCTTTGCTCCAGGGAATTGCAGAACTAATTATAATATGGCAATAATATCTTTTCGACAGAGATCTGAGAGCACTTGATGAATGTTCCTTATGCCTTTTGTGTGGTGGGTGAGAAGGATCACGTTGTCCACAGGTTTGCCCATTTTTGAAAAATGATTATGGCAGGCAAGAGGTGGGTCTCCTTTAATGAGCTCCAATCCTTTGATGTAGTTCCTTTGTTCTGAAGGACTTTTGTCTCCTTGGGGCACACCTTACGCTGCATCGATAGAAATTTCATAGGCTATTTTGCAGGATCACTGTCACTATATTTATGGCTGGCTTTTTATGAGTATACTTTGTGAGAAGGGTTTGGTCTAAATCAGAAATGAGAGGAGAATTGGTTATTTCTTGTGGTTATTACCCTGGAAGCAAAATTGAATTTCATATGTTTTAAGTTGCTATACTGAAATTTGGTCTCCTTTTTCCCTTGGCATTGTATTTTGGGTGGCTAAGGAATTTCATTTAGAATAATTTTCTTGCTAGTGCACAGGAAATTTTTTCTGCCAGAGAAAATTACGTTGAACTTGGTGTCAAATATTTCTTTGCATGGGCAGGATGAGTTCAGCTGTCTGCATATGCAGTATTGAAGAGGGAACGTGAAACTTGTTTGTCTAACCACCATGTTTTAAGACTTACAACATACTTTCAGTCTCTTAAAAAGAAAACAATGTATTATCATGTGATCATAGACCTACATGTATAAATATTTCCAGGGAGACTTGTTTTGTTAAGGTATTAGTCAGGCTGAGAAGGTGGAATTAAGCTAAATGGTTTGGGGCAACTTTATTGACCTCTAACAATAATCAGTGTATTATGTTTGCTTGTGGTGTCCTGTAATTTTAAGGTTATGAGTAACCTTCGGCCTCTGACCTTGAGAAGGGATGGAGTGATAATGGTGTAAGTTAGCAGCTGTTATGGCCCCGATGAATTTTCTGCTTTTCCTTGATTTTGGGGAGGCTTCTTTTTAGAAGAGAAATGAAGACTCTTGCTTGTTTTTCTCTTGCAAAATGATGGTGGAAGAATTCTGCAGTAAGATTTCCACAGGTCCTGTCTTCCCTTTCCTGTAGGAGCTGGAAGGACATGAGGTAGCAATGAATTCTTTAAAACCTGATTTGGTCTTGCTGGCAAAAGAAGGTGATGAAATAACCTGAAGTATATAATTCCAAATCAGGTTCTCAGCGGCACCTGTGTTTTTTTCTGGAGTGATAGAGACAACCAGAAGCTTGTCCATATAAGACTTTTTTTTTTTTTTCTTACAGACAAGAATACGAGAATTGCATAGGGATGACCAAGTGACAATATCATTTTTTCTCTTCAGTATATGTAATGCAGAGAATAAAAAAAGCTTTAGTTCTTGGTTTCCAAGACCCTGAAGAGTAGTGGATACACAATTGACTACTTTACTTTTTTTCCTCCAATTTTCTGTTGCCAGGAAAAATCGTGGAATGGTTTGGGTTGGAAGGGACCTTAAAGATCATCTAATACCAAACATCCTGCCATTGGCAGAGCACCTTCCACCAGCCCAGGCTGCCCAAAGCCCTATCAAACCTGTCCTTGGGCACTGCCAGGGATGGGGCATCTGCAGCTTCTCTGGGCAGCCTGTGCCAGTGCCTCACCACTATCATAGTGAAGAATTTCTAATATCTAACCTAAATCTCCCCTCTTTTAATTTAAAAACATTATTCCTTGTCCCATCACTACACTCCCTGATGGAGTCCCTCCCCAGCTTTCCTGTAGGCCCCCTTTAGGGAAGGGAAGGGGGTGATGGTGGTGGGAGATGAGTTTTAGGAGAAAAATGTGTTTTTCTGAGCCAGAAGTAACGTATTAACACAAAAATTGGGTTCTTATTCTGCATTGCGCACTCCTTCACTGATAAGGAAGAGTCGGAGTCGAGTCAAAACTATTTTTATTGGCTATGCATATTTTAAATGCCTATTTCCAGGAAAGTTAATAGGCACAGGTATATAACAGCTGCTCCCAACCCCTGTGTGTCCTTTGGGAAAACGTTCAGTTGGTGCAGAATAAGAGCCATCTCCAAGGAACCCATGCTGTATTTCAATGGCTTATAACTAGCGTACCTGTTCCTGTGTGGCCCTCAGGAATGGGGTGTATCTCATATCATCAATGTCATCACAGCTTTTTCTCTGCTCTTGCAGGGGAGTGGAAATTTAATACTGATTAATACTAACAATAGACTGCCGCTGTCTCGCTTACTTTGACTGTCTGTGCTGGCCAGCAAATATTGTATGAGATATGAAGGTGTCTGTCCCCTGCCCTTCTTTCACCTACTCCTTGTCACAAATGAGCCCTGGGCACAGAAGCACAGTCAGGAGCTATGTTACTCTTCATTCTGCTCATTCATCTCCGGGGCAGGAGGTTAATTTGGGTAGCCAAGAGAATAAATACAGACTCTGGATGTGTTTGAAGAACTGCTCTGGCACTGGAAATACCCTAGCTTCTGCCAGCACAGTTCCTTGCCATGCCTTTCATTGTGTTCCCAGTATGCAGGGCACAAAATTCAGCAGGTAGGAAATGCTGTTATTAATGTGTGGGGGGTGGTGTTCATGGGGCAGGAAGCTGAGCACCCACAACCCTCGTGACACACAGCATCTCCCTCCAGCTGAACTGGCTCGTGGGCCATGTGCCTGTCCTTGGCTATGGTACAAAATGGCTGAAAGGCAGTCACAGAAGAGATAACAAGCCTGTGGAGATACGGAGAGGAGGACAGGGACACATCAGAACTAATAAATCCTTCTGAAATATTGATTTAACTCCTTCCATACCATCTTTGTTTCTCTAACTCTTTGTGAAGCATCAATTTTCAAGCAGTACCTCATGTCATCTCATTACCTGGGGTAAATGCCAAACTTCCCTGAATTGTGCTGTGCACTGAATGGCTCGAGTCTTTGTATGGAATTGATGAGGAGTAGACTTCTAATCCTTTTTTCCCCAGATACCCGAGATTCTCAGGAATAGGGATTGGAGGCTATGAAGCAAATGTTTGGAGAACATCAAGTCCCTAAATTAGGCATCAGTTATCTGCTCTGCTAGAAACTTCCATTGTGATCCTGAGCAACTTAAATCCAGATCTATAAAACTTGCAGAGGAGTTGCTCTTCCATGGCTTCCAATGAGACTGTGGTGCCTATAACTTTGTATTTAGGGGTGTGGACTCTTAATCAGGTCCTGAGATCAGTGGCATTTCAGCACCGAGGAAGTTCTGTGGCTGTGAGCTTTAGTCTCTCTATCATTATCTATGAAAACGGAGTTGGTAATCTTCCATTCCTCCTGTTGGTAATTCTCTGGCCTGTTTAGCCTGTCCCTTCTTTCTAATAATAGTAGTTTCTCTGCAGTTTAGCAGTGGAAAAGGCCTTATTTTTTGAGAAAGTTCATTTCTATACAGTGCCCAGTGCAACAGAGTGCAGATACCAGCTGGTCCTTGGTGCAACAGGAGCGTCTGAAGGCTTGGGCACTAAAATATCCTCGGGTAGAGAAGCTTCTCAGACCAGTGCAGTTAGGTATTTTTTTCATGCCATGGAGAGAAACAATCTTTGGGTAAAAGAGTTTCTAAAGAGAAGCTGTGGTAGATCGGGCTGTCTCTATTATGTAACTTAATGTATTGCAGCAGCATGACTCTACAGTTCTGTTACAGCTCTCTGCTGGTTACAACATTTTATTACCCTGTGGATGCCAGGATTTGGAGATGGGGTTTTATTGATTGCTGTTAGAGCAAGCTGATGTTCAGCCAGTTGAAAATGGTTTCAAAGAACTAATTTTGCTGATGTGTAGTTTTTTGCTTTTTAATTTTTCTTCCTTTAAATCTGATCTCAGTCTGGTGCTCATGCTAGGCTTGAATGTCGCAAGAGAGCTTTGTCTCAAGTGGGCTGGTGTCAGGGAATTCACAGAAAAATATTTTTTTTATAACCGTAGATAAAGGAATCTGTCGTGAAATATTGCACAGACTACTGGAGAAGGCAGAGAGAAGGGTTGACATTGCAATTTTTAAATTTTCAAAGTGAACTTGGGTTAGAACATTATACAAATAGAATCAAATCCATGAAGTGTGGCATTCGTGGCAGCATGGGGAGGGAGCTGGAGCTGAATCCTGAAGCTTTTAATGAGTTGAGGCTACCACTGAGCTCATGAGGGTATGATGGCAGAGTGGGTCAATTGCTCCAAGTCCACTGTGTGCCAAACAGAGCTCAGAATTTTAACAAATAAAAGTCCTATTGAACACTTCTGCTCTCATAATTAATTTGTGAGAATGAGACTTAAACACAAGGCAAAAAAAAACGGCACCATCACATGCTGCCAAATCCAGAACTTGCCAGGCTTTCCAGTTAGTTGAATTCCAGATCGCTGTTGATTGTCTTTAGTTATCAGAGTCTGCAGATCGTATGAAACAATGGCTTATACGAGTGTCACAAAATGGAAGAGATTCTTCAGACTGTTAGCATCTTTCTCATTTGGTTTCATGAGGCAGGGAAGCAAGTATAAAGTGAGTATAAACTGAGGAAGGAATAATTTTTTCCTCTCTAATGAAACATTTCTGGCCGCAAATTAAAAGCGTATCTATTTTCAGATTATCAGTTTTGTTTTAGCACGTTGTGGTGTGACATGTGAAATGCAGCGTTCACTGCTAGGTGTGGCTCTGGAGTCAGAATTTCACCGCATTCGTTGGAGAACTCTGGGGAACATCAAGTTCAAGGAAAATTATTTTTTCACTGAAAACACTGAAGTTTTGCAGAACTACTGAGGTTTCAGTTTTTTTTCTGATTAACAAAAGAGGAAAAAACACATAGGAAGCAACAAGGCTTGAAGAGATGCTAGAATGTGTCTTCATCTCAAGGCAAGCAACAGAGAAGCTAAATGTATGCCTACTTTCTTATTAAGAGGCTTCACTCTAGCTAAGGGGGAGGCACTGTGATCCAGGGGTGATGTGGAGAAGCTGGTGGGAGTCATTACCTGTTTCCTATGGCCTTCCTACAAATATCAGAAAAAATTGCATCTTAATTCAGTGCCAGCAAGCTCAGGCTCTGTTTGACCTGGGACCCTGGAAGAGACTGTAGTGTTGCTTTGTCTTGGTTTCCCTGTGTGTGCAGTAGGGCTAAAGATACTTCTATGCTGTTTCCTGAAGTCTACAATTAGCTGCTACATAAGTGGCACAACGGACAATTCATATAATTATGTAGGAGTATCGCCTAATTAAATGATTATCTATGCTAAAGATGGCGCATTTGCATAATTATAAAAGGAAAGCTGGATTGAATATCAGAGTCTGGGCTCTGTGAAACAGCTATAGGATACTTGCACACCTGTACTTCCTAAAGCTATTCTGGTGTTGAAAATAGTATTGGCCACACTGGGTAAAGGGAGAAGCAGGAACATATGTGTTCCCACCCCAGAGGCAGAATTCCTGCTCTCCACTCCAACAGGCTTGCTGCCAAAACAGCTCGGCTGCTCTACGTTTTATCTGCAATGCATCAGTAGTTTGTGCAGCCCCTTTCTGGCACCGTTCTGATCGCCTGTGCATAGATGCAGCCTCACCAGCCTGCCCCGATGAAATGCTGCATTCAGCTGTAACTCTTGGCTTGCTGTGTGTTAGCCAACTGATGCTTTCCTGTGCTGAAATTGCAGTGTTCTGGAAAATCCAAAAAGCAGGCATCTTTACCCAAAGGAGGGCTTTTCTTGTTGAGGATATCTGAAAGATATCACAGCTGTGAGGAGATACTGTTCATCTGTAGAAACATTTTTAAGATTTAACACACAAAGGGGAATGCAGAAGGCTACCCAAGGTACTGATGAGTCCTTGAATTGCTGTCAGAACAGCACATTTTACATGGTTTGTAAGGATAAACATAAATCCCTGGTTGCTTGCTTCCATGCACAGCAAATCTGTTGCATTTTGAACATATTGTTCTCATGTTTCTCATGAGATGTATCTGCTTTGCTGCTGGGAGATGGGTCCATGCGCTGTTGCGCTCCCACTCAAATAACCTTGATTTTTTGGGTAGGCTGGCTCTGGAAATCAATGAAACTGTAACATAAGGGTGTAGAGTAAAAGCTGGAGGTCCAAAATTGTCTGTCAGGCTTGGTCACCATCCTGCATTTTGTATTATCTTTTACACTGGTGTAGAGACAACCTGGCTGCGGTTTACATGCCTTTGCACCAATACATTTGTGTGATAAAGGTGACAAAAAGCTTCCATCTGTGAGCAGAGCTTCAGAGCTTGCAGTGGGGACAAGGCAGAGCTCGGTGCAAATGCCATGGGATTCTCCATAACTTTTTTTCCAAATCTCCAAGGGATGTAACAGGCTTGGATTTTTTGTTTCAGCTATATACAGATATGGAGAAGCAGTTTGGAGGGAGGCTGATATTGCAGCTGGAGTGAGATTGGGAAGGCTTTGCCCACTGGGTCATTGGGGTTAAATTTTGCTAAGAGATGCCAATACATAATTATAATGTCTTGCTCAAACCAGAAAGCAAATATATGTTTAGTTGTCCCCCACTGGGGTCAGATGAGGTATAAAACAATAAGGAGTTGGTCCCTGGTGGGCTTTTAATCAATTTATGGCAGCAATGGCCAAACTCTTTGCTTGATCTGAGAGGCTTTAGCTGAATTCTCATTGTGAAGAGCCTGGAAGCTGGTGAACTCTGTTTAGATAACTGTGTTTTTCAGGGATCTGGGCTTTAGTCTGCTGCTCTCCATCCAACTAAGGTGTTTAATGAGGATATGGAAAGCTGAGAGTTCCTTGTGAGCACTTGGGGTGTGATGTGAGAAAAGCAGATTGCCTTTGGAGCATCTCCGTGTGGCGCTACAGACGTGACATGGCATCTGGGGAATTTGGGAAGCTTATGAGATATTAAGGTATTAAACTGCTTATAAATAGCTGAAAGGATGTGCTTGGAGGTGTTGAATTTGGCTGTTAAGAGGGGCTGCAGCCCCACGCATGAAGCAGGAGCAGCAGTTGCATCTTGGTCCCTCACTGACCTGTTGAGGGAGTTAGGGTGAGAGAGGGTCTAAACTCATGTGGAAATCCTGGGGGAAGATGGCATTGCTTGTGAGATGATAGAACTTGTGGGCCTTGTGATGGAGAAGGGCAAATTCTTTCTCCCCCTCTATCACAGTTAACCTTGAAAGGACTAAGGGAGGGACACTTCACCTCTGCGGTATGGGTGGCTGAATACAAAATGGGACAGATACCTGGGGACTGCTTTTATAGTAAGAAATCAGATCAATTCTTTGGGATGCATTGCTGGCACTGCTGCACCCCACAGCCCTCTTTTATAAGCAGTGAAATGCCAGGTCGCCAGCTGGGAGGGGGGACAGAAGAGGCTGGTGCTGTGCCAGGAGGAATGATCCCGGCGTGGAACCTGCTGAATGCCAGGAGCAAGCATTCAGTCAGTCAGAGCTGGTCTTTTCTTTGAAGCTATCCAAGGGAGCTCATGAATATGAGCTATTTTGAAAATAGCTGTGGTTTTCATCAGCCCAGGAAAGGTGCACTGCTGGGCTGAGGAGCTCACAGACTGATTGGTATTTTTCCTGGCCTCCCAGGTAATGTTTATCATAAGGGATGTGGCTGTGATCCGAAGTCACTGTCAAAACGGGTGAAGAGAGAACTGGCAGGTTTTTGCTAATATATGGCATGCTAATCCTGTGCCCTTCTTTTGGTTCCATTTCTCTAAAAATGTGAACTACTTCATGGGCATTCATGAGTCCATAGAGCACTTCCTCAACTCCAGATGAGGAAATCAAGGCAGGGTGAGTCTTATTTTTTAAAGGCAGCAGATCATAAAGCTAGTAAGACTTGGTTCCTGCAGCCCTTTCTGCTGCTTTATGTGGTTTTGTAAATTCAGCTAAATATCTAACAACATGCCTAGATGCAAATACGAGCTCTTGGGCCAAAATGTGTCACAGGCTTTAGCTATTCAACAGAAACTTGAACCAGAACAGAAAAATCTTCAGCTGAGAGCACCAATCCAGCCACTATGCCTCTTCTGCCTCTCACAAAATTCAGCATCTTTCCAGAAATTTCAGTACCTTTGGTGTAAAGGCAGTTTAATTTGAAACGAACTGCCAAAAATCCTACCTCAGGCTGTCGTGGTAGGAAAGACTACTATCGAAGAGAGGTCCTACCCAATATTGTTTCCCCTTGCCAAAAGCAGAGTCATTTGCAGAATCTGTAATGCATTATGCTCATTTAATAAAAACTGCAGGAAGTACAGAATTTAATGCTGTGCTTAATATCTAGGGTGACTTGGAAACAATTACATAAATTTCTATCTAGTATACTAGGGGCATGTCCTAAGGTGGTGTAAATCAGTCACGATGTAGATAGTTTTCTACTTTGTACTGTGAAGAATTAAAAACTTCTCTTTTTTTGGATTTGGAGCCTGAACATTTTCCTTTTGAGTGCATTGGTGGTCAGTCATGACTGTGTTATTTCCGAAATGCTGCTTGAGAAATAAGCGATCCATTTGCTTACCACCTGCCCATGAAACATCCCATGGCTTCCTTGCTGGTACATCACATTGTTCTTCACAATTCATGAGCATTTCAAACCCAAGCTGAAATTAATGGCCGGGGTCCCTGAAGATCAGCAACATTTAAGGCATTTAATCACGATATTACAATGTCAAAACACACAACACCGTGATTTTTGCACAGTTAACTTCTTTTCTAACTGAAAGACTTAATGACAGACTTGAAGCTAGTTCATTAGGTATCTCTGGAGATGGAAGAAACAGTAGGAGTGATTTAACGAGACTGTAAAAAAAAAAAAGTAGGAATACATTTGAACACTGTCTAGGCTTCAACTATCATATTGTGGAGGTAATGGCATATTAATGCACAAATCAATATACAGAGTTAATGCCAAATTCCCAGTTAGCTGCTTTAAGCTCTGCAAACCTTAACCCTGGGTTAAGGCCTGGTGGAAGAAGGATGTTTAATGTCTTTCTGGTATGGATTCTCCTGGTTTGCTGTAAAGAATTCTATTTTTTTCCCAGAATTGTCAGGAGATAAGCGTTTTGTCGACACATATATGGCAGAGAAAGATTTGCCCTGCTATATTCAGAGCCTTAGCCATGTATCTCTCCACACAAAGAACTTTCAGATTGATGCTGGTGGTGGAATATCATTTAGCTCTCATTTGATTAAACGGAGCACATCTGAGCAAGACACGAAGCAGTGTTAGTAAGAATGGGTGGAGAGCCGTGTCTTCACACATGACTTCTAATCCCCTCTTATGCTGCAAGCAGTTCACGTTGGGCCATGATGTCCCTTTTTGGTGATTTACGGCTCATCATTGCTCTAAGTGCTTAACGGTTTATGACTAAATCGCTCCTCTGCCTTGTCCCTAAGTGGGAGCAAAGGAGGTAAAGTAAGGCACCAGGCAGTGGGTGGAAATCATGCGTGCTCTGCCCAGCCTCAAAGCACCAAAGTGGTGTAAGAGGCTGTTGTGCAAGGCGTCTTACTCGTGCTGTGGGCACGATGCCTGGTTACGTGCTCTACTGTTCGTTTTGACACACACCTAGAAACCAAGGGCACCGCTTAAACCATTGGAAGTTGGCCCCTGTTTGCACGGAAATGTTATCAAATGTCTGCGTGTATGGGCTTTTGGAGCTGTATTGGTGGATTGATATATGAAAATGGGTCTTTGTAGCTCAAAAATCTCATTCCTCTGCTCTTTTTCCATCTCAAGCAGTGAGTTAGGTGAGGGACGGACTTGTCAAGGACCAGCTGGTGATTTGGGCAGCCCTGGGACATGCTGCTAGCTGCCCTTCTGCTCTCCGAGTTTGAGGAAAAGCATCTTTGAGCCATCCATACTGCTCCCACAAAAATCTTACCCTACTGTTACCCCACTTGCATTGGGCTTCATTTGAGAACGCAGTCAGCTGTGTGCGGAGCTGCCTGTCCGTGCATTGCTGGAGCTCCCTCAGCCCAGCTTATTCTTGCTGGGGAGCTCTGATTTTTTAGCTTTTTCTGAGATTGATCCCTTAACTGCAGGAAGAGCTTGAATTGTGACAGTAGATGGCAGTCTTATCAATCCTCCCAGCACGTTTGTTGGGTATAGAAGGAGCTGGAAGCAGAAGTGTGTTTTAGATGCTGCAGAAGCTGTGCTAAAAAACAGGCTGTGAGGAGCTACCCCAGGCTCTGCTGTCTCTCCAATCCTCCAGGTGACAAGCTGTGTTTGCTTTGGTAGAGTACCCGTAACAGGATCAATATCCTCGTGCTCAGAATAGTCCTTTGCTTTCGATGTAGTGCATCTTCGTGCTCTGCCTGCTCATCTGGGCAGGGCAGTGAGTTTAAAAGCCCTCAGCATCATGGTCTGCTCGTATTATCTGGGGAAAGCTGCAGCACTTCCATGCAAGCTGCTTCCTGCAGGACAGCTGCGTGTGCAAAGCAGAACTGATGCAGCTTGCCATCTCCCAGACTTACATTGTGCTATTTCACAGATTCTGGCTACTTGTGTTTGTTTTTTCCCTTCCCTAGAACAAAGGAACTCTTTCAGGCTGTGAGGATTTATGTTTTTAATTTCTGCCTATAAAATATAATCAATCTCTATCCTACATACATCAGACAGCGGCCTTTCAACCCATGCCAGTGGTTTCCCATTTGTGGTTTTTATTTATTTATTTTTTTGTGGCAATCACAAATATGTACGTGTACTTCAGGTAAAAGGCTCTGTACAACACTCAGCATGCGTTTTGCATCCCAACCTTTCTTTGCAGATTTGGCATTTGTTCTGAGCTGTGGATCACATGTGGAAGTGAAACTCTATTGTGGAATTAGGAGGTGTGATGAATTCAACAGCCCTGTTTTCTTAGCATCTCTATTCTCTGGAAAGCATCAAGCCAGCATCACTGCATTGGCCTTAACCATTGGTAAAGGAAAAACAGATAAATGAAATGGTTGCTCAAACTCTTGTTTAGTGTCTCTTAAAAGCCTGTTTGAGGTTTTCAGTGATGTCTCTACACTGAGCTTTTGTTTGTTGTGCAGAAAAAGAGCTTTTCAGGAAATGTGTAAATAACAGTTTATGGCAACAATTTTCTCCAAGTTTTTTTTTTGTTTTTTTTTTTTTTTTACCACTTCTTCACGAAAATGCTGCAAATAGGAAAAATCTGTTACCTGAGCTAAACATCAGAGTCTTCAGATAAGCAGGTAAAACTGTAGATATCACGATTCTACTTTCTTGTCAATAAGATACTTTTAATAAGCAACTTGGTGCAATACCCAGGAGCAGAGATTTCCTGAGGGCTGAAATAGTAATTTGCAAAGGCTTCTCAGCTGAGGCAATCTGGCATCAGTGAAACGTTTCTCATTGAGAGGTGAGAACATTAGGGTTTTCTGCCACATGTTTTAGAGCTAATTTTGCTTACTCTCAGGGGATTATCCAGGGAAAAATTATCTGAGAGATGAAAAAGCTGAAGGAAATGGAAAATAAGCCAGCCTTCTCTGCAAGGTGATAATCTACGATCATCTGGCCTGAGGAACAGAATGCAGTTATTGGCAACAAAAGCTTTGCCTATCAATGATGGTGACCTTCAGGGACAGAATGTAGGTAATACGTCAAAAATGCTTTATTAGCACTGTGCAAAGCTGCACGCCACCCCCAGGATCTGTGGACAGCCAGTGTAAGCCTGGGATTATTTTGTGTGAGGTTGACAGACTTCAGTGGTGGTGTCTGGAGTGCTGAGGCCATTCAGAGGGAACTGGGGAACTGTGTGCTGTGGTCAGAGGGCTTTTTTTGTGTTTCCGGCTCTTCTCAGTCTACCCTGCAAAAATGGAAAGGCTATATTTGTGCAGTGTCAAATTTGGAAGTAAATCTAATGGCTTTCTAATTATATGGTGTATTCCTTAGGTGCCAGAAAAGCTGCATGTTTCACTAATACAGATATTATCCATCTTTCTGCTCTGCACCCATGTAGAAACCTTGCAAAAACCTATTAATTTGATTTGACTGGGAGTCTGGCAAAAAGTATTAGTTCTTTTTCAACATCATCTCTCCCTTCTCTAAAGAAATTACAATTCTGAGGAGGTGTCTGAGCTATCTCAGTACAGGAGGCTGCCTTGACAATCCATTTGAACTCCGGTGAAGCCAATTCTAACTTTCTACAGCTGTATATTAGGCACTTGGAGCCAAATTCTGCAACTCCTTAAATGTATGAGCATCCCTTAAGTTCTCCAGTACCATTGAAACTTTGTCACTGAGCTATTTGTGTTGATCAGATTACTTAAGATCAAGCCCTGTCACAAAAGTTGTGTATTTGTTCAAATATATACTCCTTTTTGTGTTGGTAGTATAAATTCACTGGATGTACTTAAGGCAATTGGGCAGTTAGTGCTATCCTTAAGCATTTTTTCTTTATACTCCATATTTGGGTAATCCACAAAGACACGAAATTATTTAAGGCAGATTTTTTTTGTGTACTTCCTTTTATTCCTGTTTTATATTCAGATCACTTTTTGATGGACAGCAGATGCCTGTTAATTCTTGAAAGCATTAGTTTCGCTGGCACTCCTGATAAAATTACTGAATTGATGAACCACAATATCTGTCACTTCAAGATACCCCAAAAATGCTGCCTGCACCCATTAGCACTCGCCTTGGGTAAAACGAGTAGCCGGGTAGGAATTACCATATTGATCAAAGCGGGGCTTTAGCTCATCCAATACCCTGCTCTGCCTGTGGTCGCTATCTGCTGCTTCAGCAGAAAGTGGGGTAAGTCCTTTGGGAAATATCCGTACAACGGCTTGTTCTCAGGGAAATCTGCTTCCTGATGCTTGCATGTTCACTTCTAAGGTGGGCAGGGGTTATCTCCACTCTAAAACATAACTGATGTGAATCTGAGTGGCTTTTCTAGCTTTATATACAGTTACGTCTCTAGAATCCTGCTGAGTTACCAGTTTTTCTTTTTTATCAGTTTCACCTTTGCTATTTTCCTGTTTTAGGGTGGCTGTTGGTGTCTCTAGGTTGAGCATCCTGGATCTGCGGTGCCTGTGCATCACGGCACGGCTGCAGGGAGCAATTGGTGCACATAGTAATCAATGAGGGGCTTCTCAGCACGGGGCTAAGGTACTCAGTCGGCGCTCGATGCAAGCAGAGAAAAGCAGTGGTCAAGCCAAGGGCATTGCAATCAGACAATTGATTGTAAGCAATCTGCTGCGCTGGCAGACTTGGCCCAGCATATGAATTTATTACTTTTACAAAATTACATGAATCAAGACATTTAATTGCAATATTTTATTAGTTTTCCCTGAAAATGTGGTTTTTCATTATTTATGCTGTGGCCTGCTTAAAAAGAAATGTGACTTTGCTGTAGGAATTAGCTAGCCTTCATTAACTAATGAAGGTTAAACTGGCTGCAGACAAGAAATGTGGAACTTCTGAAGCTCTATAAAAATACTGTTAGTGGATAATCTGATTTAAGAGGGGGTGGGGACTACTTCATGCTGAGCTCTCACTGAGAAGCACTTCATACATTCACTGTCCAGTGCTGTCAGTCTTGGGCTTCCCCGTAGATGTTGAATCCTATTTGGGGTAGGGTGGGGATTGTTGCAAGAAGGGGATTTAATTTGCAATATTTGAATCTAGAATGTACATTTTGGCTAAAGAAATGTAATAGCAGCTTGTTATGAGAGCTATCCTGGAGAGAGATGGGATGCAAATCTAATCGGAAGAGTTATTGCAGAATAGATCTAAACAAATAACATCATTTTAAAAAAACTTAAACCAGAATGATTTGGCCAAAAACAATTGTGACGGGGACTTTGTTAGTATTATTTTATTCAGAATGGATTTCCAAGAGGGACCTGATGTAAACGAGCTGTTGAGCTCTGAAGCTTTCAGTTTTCCTGCGAAGACCAGAGCTCCCTTACTGGGCAGCCTGAAATGAAATCAAAGTTTTGATCTCTCTACCAGCTGAAAGCATGTGGCCTTAGTAATCCCTCTTGGTGGTATTTATGAAGGTAAACTCTAGCTCTTGTAAGATCCTGGTAGTTGAACACCAACAAGGACATAGGGGAGATGACTGTGGCTGCAAACTCTTCCTCCAAGTTGTTGAAAGGGGGTTGGAAATGAGTGAAACTCCAGTTCTTTCTATTTTCTGTCTGTTCTGCTTTGTCCAGCTTCAGTACTTCTTTTTGCAGCAGTGCACTCAAACGTTTTTTGTATTTTCATCACAACAATAGGCCAAAAAAGGCTGTGAAAATATGTGCGGATGTCAGAGGTGTCGTATATCTGCAGTTTAATGTATCAGCTTATGGCCATTCTTGGCCAGCTTCTGCTTTATTTGCACCTTTTGCATTATTGATAGTAAAAGCTCAGCATTGCATATTGAAAACAGAGGAAGGAAGGCTTAACTGCGGAAAGGTTGGAGTCAGCTGAAAATAAATGCGACTCTACATCTCTGAATGGCAACTCCACCATTCTGCAGCTCCAATCTGTCACACCACTCTTATACGGTGTGAACTGGATTCAGTTTTCTGGAGGAAGAGCATAGCCAGACTTGAGAGAGTGATTAAAAAAGAAAAACACACAAAAAAAAATCGAAGAGCAAAGTTCAGGAGCATCAGTAAGTTCTTTATCATGGTGCTAAATAGATGGCTTTGCCTGGAAGCATCAGTAGTTGGCATTTTGCCTAGCTAAATCTCACACATTTGAGAGCTGACAAAACAATGCCTTTTAACTATATCAAATGGGCTTTTTTTTCCGGAACTGAAAATAGACTCCCTAAAATCATGTAAAAACTGTCGTGTGTAGGCTGGGGGTTGATTAACGCAGGATAACTCCATGTTCTTACGTGCTCAGAAATAAAATGAAAACCTCTTCTTGCTGATTTAATACTATGCTGCTGAACAAAACCTGATTCAATGGAATGCCTTACAAGTATGCAATAGCTGCTTTCACTTAAGCCCATTTCTTTCTGGTGTTATGTGGCTTTTCAGTAGCTCTTTGGCAGCATGTGGGATCTCTGCTCTGAGATGGGATCCCCTTAGCCAAGTTGAGCAGCTGTACGTGAAAAGCAAGGTCACGCGTTAGGCTGTCTCTTGCTTTCCTGGTGTATTCTGTTCTCTTTGGTGAGACCAGACCTTCCCATCAGGTGAGGGATCATGTTTTCATGAGTTATTTCTTACAGCTCAAATTCACTTTAAAGTTCCTTGTGTCATATAGGTACAAAAGGGATTTTTTTCAAAGACACGGTTGCCTTAGGTAGTGCTCTGGTGCTCTGCTCTCCCTTGGTAGGTATTTGTACCTGTAAGAACTCAAATGTTTTTGAGTCTCAGCAACCATTTCAGTGGGAAATGTCTAAATCTCTCTGTGCACGTTGAAAATGTTAAAGTATTGATAACACCTGGTGAGACTTCAGCTCTTAAGTTTGCTGCATGTTAAGCTTGGGTGTTTTACACAGCTGCACCTACTCTAATAGATAGCATACTTCTTAACCTATCTCTGCATTTGCAAGTTTTTATATTGGTAAATCCAAGGCACTTGTCTGTAAAGGACCAACTTAAATTTAACTTGTGGTGGTGTAAGAGCATTACAGGGTAGCTGCAAAGCAGTTCTAAGGGTATTGTGCTCTCAGTACCAGGTGACCAAAGTGTTTCTACATTTTTTTAGTGCATCTTCAATGTATTTACATTGGTCTGACAACTTCCACTTCCTGCATGTGTGCGTTATTAGCCGGAGTGATGGAAATTGGCTCCTTGTATTAAATCACTTTTGTCACTAGACAATTTCTGCTTCAAACTCAGAATATCAAAGCAGACAGATCATTGCTTGGAAATAGGCTTTCATCCGAAGGCAGAGAATGCAATTATATTTCAGGGAAGATTTTTTTCATGTTATAGTTTGTCACTGTAATTCCTCTGCTAGTTTTTTTTACAAAGGTTTATTGTTTCTTGTCAAATACTATCACATCTCCCTGGGATAGTCAGTTCTGAGGTACAACTCCATGCTGGCCGTACTTGAGTTTTGTCTGATATCTTGGCCTGACAAAAAAGCTCATCTTTACCTGCCTATTTATCTGTAAACTGATTCATTCGTGTTTGGCCAGAACTCTGGGATCAGTGCATCAATCAAACATCACGTCCTCTAGGCTCGCGAGGCATTGCTGCAGCTAATTAAGGCTAATGTCACTGCAAGAGCTCGGCACTGCAGGGAGGGTGCATGTGTGCATGAAATGAAGAGGATTTATGAGAAAACTGGAGGATGTGTTGGTAACAACCTGTAGTATCCTCCCGTGGTGTCCTGGTATCCTTGTACAGCTACTATAAATAACAGCAACAAGGGATTTTACATGCAAACTGCCTGGTGACTTGGAATAGAAAAGAGGGAGAACTGAGTTTCTTTTGGTCTTGGTCTGCTTTGTACCGCTGCAGTTTAGTATATAGATACCAGAGCTGCATCTTCCCCTTTGTTTGGGATGACTGAGGAGTGATGTGGCTGAAAAAGGGAGAACCAGGGGCTGGCAGATGAAGGGTTTGGGGCTGGCAGTACCTCTGGTCTCAGGCTGGGTGCAGGTGGAGGACAAGGTCCTTCTCTCAGGCTGTTCCCCAGCACTGTTTTTCTTGGCTGACCTTTAGGAGGGGAAAAAGGAGGTGACTTGGTCTGTGCACTCCCAGCCAACACAAAGGGGCCAATTATTGCTGTGGCTTCTGTGGACGAAAGCATTTACCATTTCAAGGCTGGAGAGAGGCCAAGAAATTAATTTCATCCATCAGATGCCTTTCAGTGGGAACTGATGTTGAAGGTACAGCCTGGTGCTAGACCTGAAGAGAGCACGCAGGATTCTGAGCAGCTTCTCCAAGGATCAGAAGCTCAAAATGTGCAATATGGAGATGCTAGCGCAGGAGATGCTGTAACTGATCTGTTATCACACCGCCAACAAGCTGTTCATCAGTAAGTGATGATGATCAGTACCTGCTTCTTGTCACTGTTAACTCCCATAATATAGAGCCTTGCAGCAAGGCCAGCAGCTCTCTGCCCAGGGAGCCAAGCTGCGGCAGTGAGGTTGCTCTTGTGACACTTTTCGTCCATTAAAAAAGGCTCATGTGCACAATACAAGGCTGAAGTGAACTCATTAAATGTTTATTAAATGACTAAATGACCTGCCACTCTCTTGGGAATTCTCAAGAGAGGCTAAGGAAGGCCATAAATATTATTTGGGCTCAGAAGAATGCTATGTTTAGGAAAGGTGGTGATCTGGGAGATGAAACCCATCCCATAATAGCGGCAAAACACCGCCTTGCCCACGCAAGCTATCAGCAAATCTCTTTAAAGTCATTGGAAGTTGTGGTCCTGCATGAAGTCAAGCATAGGATTCTCCCAAGGGCTGAAATGGCTCTCTGGCATCCAGCTGAAATGGCTCTAGCATGCAGGATCGGTGCTGAAGATGGCATTTATTGTCACAGGCACCTAGCTGTTGGGATAGTAGCACTAGGTATATCAAGGGTGTTGATGGATACAGAATTGTTAGCTTTGGGGGACAGATGATGATGGTTCTTATCAGCACAGGGAGGCAGAAGCTCATTGTTTTTGGAATTTTAACCACATTGTATGGAATTATGAGTGATAGGAATGAAATCCAGGCTACTGTATTAGGAGTCCTAGCTGTTAGCGAACCTGTTTCACTGGAACTACTCTCTTGCTTAAATATGTGCTCTTACTCTTCTCAGCTCTGATTTGTGAAAAACAAGAGCCTGCCAAAGAACAAATACGTGCCCCCTTGGTGAAGGCATACTTGAAGCCTTGTCTCCATCCAAAGCACAGAGGATATGACTCGTTCTTGCTCCTAGCTATAGAGCCCTGGCTGTTCAGCTGACATAGTAGCAGTTCATGCTGTTGTTTTTGCCAGGCCAAGCCATGAGTATCAGCCAAAAATCAGCAAGTTGTGCAAGCGCAGCAGCCCCTGCATTACAGCAGCGTGGTATTTAATTTTCTCTAATAAAGGCTTGCACAGCACAGAAGTGGAGGAGAACGCAGCTGGCTCCCAGCTTCCTCAGAGCTGCCCGCAACCCCCTGTAAATCAATAAAACACATTATACACTGCTGACCCTCCCACGTGGTTAATAATCAGGGAAAAAGGCAAGACTTTAATGGCTTTGTATTTTCAGGAGGATGCATATCCACTGATGGGGTGAGACAGCTGCTTGGGGGTGTGCAGCTTGTCAAACGCAGCTGAAAATCTGATTTTTTCAGGGGGATGGCTAACTTCTGGTAGGTCTGGCCCCAGTTTTGTGTTCTGAGCACCAGAACCATCTGACGCATGACAGCAAAGAAGGGGATTCTGTATATAATTTTTTTTTACATACTCTGGGCTTTTGAATAAGCTGTTCATTCATTTTTTTTTCCCCTTTCCTGTGTAATCCAGGACTGCTGTAAAGCATCATTAATCAATGTTTGTCCTGTTTTCTGTAAAGCCTTCAGGAAAGGTTAAGCATGACTACAGATCGATTGTGTGTTTTTAAGCCTCGAGGATGTAAGTAGCAAGGGCTGTAAGTTAATCTTGAATATTGTCCTGTTTCTTCTGGCAAAGGAAAAAAAAAATCAAAGGTGAATACATCAGAGCCATGTGATCTTGCAAGACAGCAGTAAACTTTTTTTTCCATAATTAAGAAGAAAAACCTTTCATATCAGACCATAAAAAGTGAAGACTTAGGGGAAAATGAGTTCTCTTCCTGCATGACTCATCCTCCCGACAGCAGCTACACAGGGAAATTAGCTTTGGGAGCTGGCTGAATCAAACCTCTGCTAAACCTTTTTGTCCAACTGAAACCCAAAGAACTGAGGAATGGGCCCAGGCTGAGCAGGCCAGACTTTCTTTTGCAACACATTAGATGCTTTCTCACTCTGAGTAGTTTAAAATCAGGTGAATGAGTGGGAGCTAATTCCAATGATCTTTTTTTTTTTTTTTTTTTTTGTCTTTAGCAAAGATTTCCTACCTTCAGTGCCTGCAGGAAAATACCCTGGTCCTCCCCAGAGGAGGTGGCCGTGGACCTAGCAAGAAAACTGTCCTTGTTTAAAGTCAGTATAGCAGCAGCTATTATCATATTTGAACATCTTACTTGCACTCTTCTGCTTCTGTAGCCAGTAAAATAAATTAGAGGAAGAAACTAAACATCTCTAGGACTGCGAATGATCTCACAATGAGATAAAACAAGCCTCCTAAGCATGCGTTGGTGCTGGCTTAAAACAAAGAGGCTGGTGTTTCTGGCTGCCTTTCTTTCCTCTGCAGTGGTCAGCACAATGTAACTATTGTGCCCTGAAGTAATATCTGTGATTCTTCCATTTCCTGCACTTCTCGTCGTGGAAAGAAATATAAAATTTAAAGCTGTCTTTATGGCCCTTCTTCCCTTTGCTTTGCTAAAAGGATTTCAGCATGCTTTGCCACGAGGCAGACAGAAGATTACGTTCTGCCCTCGCTAATGTGACTAAGGAGAGGAGAGAGGAGGATACGCTTCCTGTCCCTGGGTCAAAAGGGGAAATATTTTTGGCTGAAATTCTGTTCTCGTGCGCCAAGCTGCAGAGACTTTCACCATAGCCACCGGTACAGAACAGATGAAGCTGGGACTCGATGCATGTGGAAGCCTCCTGTTTTTCTTTAAACTGTTTCAGGGGTCAAACTTCAGCTGGCGGAAGCAAGGGCAGTTCTGCTACGCTGCAGAAAAGCAACAGTTACACCTGCTAAAAATGAATCCTTGGTTTAATGAGGCTCAGGGAAGTGAAAACAATGCAAAGAGACTTGAGGTAATCGCTCAGGGGATGCAATTTTTGTCTTTTGTATGCCTAAGCAAATATTCCAAAAAATATCTGAAGTCGTAATAACAATTAATGCACCCGTTAATTGCATTTGGAAAGTAATTTTGGAGACATGTGGAGAACAGAAGGAGAAAGATGGGAGCTTCTAAAAAATGCATGAGGAGCCAAGGCTGCAGAAGCAGAATTGCTTATTAAGAAAAGCAGAGTCACCCTATGGTATTTATGAAGTAATGTATGTTGCTGTGTCCTTCAGAGGTGATTTGTTTTATCATCACCAGGTGGTTCTTCTATCCCAACGCAGCTGAAAGGCAGGATACATGCACATTAATCATGCATTAGACTGTTAAACTCCTTTAAGTAAATATTGTCCTGGGATGTGAACGGCTGAGATCTGTGGAGGCTCCCAGTTAGGATAAGTCACTTTAAAGAATTAAAGTACATTTGTGAAAGCAGCTAAACTTTAGTATTTTTTTCTCTGTGGGGACATGCCGCACTGATTTATTTCACTAACTTCTGACAAATGGAAATATCACTCTCCCAAAATAATTAGAACCTTCAGTGTCCTAATGCGTGCAGCAATATCAGCTGGGATTTGCTGACCTTTGGATAATGGAGCTCACGATGTTTAATGTCACAAGCGATGCCCCTAGAGAGACTTGGCAACAAAGGTTAAGAGGGAATGGGGGTCTTGAAGTTCAGAATATGTGGGGAGAAGCATAGTTGGTACCTCAACGTTCAGGTTTATGCTCCAATTTCACCATCATATGCGTGTCTGAAAAGTGATGGCATGGCATTTTGCTCTCCCCAGTGCCTTAATGTATAGCTGGCGGAATGAATTGCCTTTCCAGAAGAAATCCTGCCATCGTTATAAGTAGTAAAGGTGCATTAGTAATTATGATATGAACTGTTCATATTTTATGCATGGTGTTTCATTAACACCATTTCATTAACACGTGTGGTATTGTGATGTACCTTTTGTTCCTGTGAAATAAGAGTGAGCAAGGCCAGACCATCTCCTAAAAGTCCTAATTCAGGAAAAAAAATAAAAATAAAAATAAAACTAAGGCTGTACTTGCATCTCTGCAGTACATGGATGTGATAATACTAGAAGCAGAGGATTGCTGCTTGTTGTACAGCTTCCCTAGGATGCACCGTGGTTTTTCTGGCAAGGGGTCAGCCAGCAGCCCTCTTTGTGCCATCAGAAATAACGTGTGCCCTGATTTACGGCTGTCCTCCAGCTCAAATCAAGCCAGTGTAAGCGATCTGCTCAGTACCCCAGTAGCACCTTCACCGTTGTCCATTTCGAAGGATGCTGCACGCCCTCTTCCAATTGCATCTCAATCCTGGAACATGCTGTTTGCCAGGAAAGCCTCACAGTGTGAGGCAAGTCCAAGGCAGGTCCCTGTGGTATTCTGAGCAATGTGAAATATGGGTAAGGAGGAGAAAGCAGGATGAGAACAAAATCATCCTCACATCCTTTTGTTCCTGGGCTGCTTCCCTTTGTCTTTGGTTAAACCAGTGTTATGATGAGGAGCTGTAATGAAAACAAATGTTGTTTGCAGAATGGTTGTTTTCAGATCTTATATAATGTCCTCCTGATTATAAGCGGTGAGTCCTGAGCAATTCCACCCAACTAAAACCAAAACCCACTCTGCATACAAAAAAGCTGCATCTGCTTTATAGTTTGTCAGGCTACAACAAATGATTACTATTTATAAGATGTTGCTGTTGTTACTTTTCATGCTAAATATGTCCTATGAGTTTGATTATAAATTTGATTTGTGTGTTCATTAAAACAATTTTTAATTTTGAACTACAGCCAAACACTTTCTGATTTTTGTTTTACTTTGCGCAGCTGTAAAATGCTGTTATGCTTGTTCCAGTGACTGCGGATTCCGTTTTCCTGGTCAAAGACATGCCCGTTAATCTTATCATTTAATCCTGTAAAACATTTCTATGGAATTACTCTAAGTACCAGCTCCTGAGTTGCTAGAGCAAGACCTTTAATTGAGATCACGAAGCAGACAGTGGGAACTGCTCTGGGAGTACAGCGCGATGCTTCCCATACCGTTATTTAGGGGCTCGTTACTTCTGTAGCTTTACAACATGAAAGCTTCAGCTAGAGCTGAGAAGTTTCATTTCAAAGCATTCTTTCATCAAATGTTACTTCAGCCATCACTTTTCATTTTCTTTAATTTTACTTTAAAAGTCCTTAAGAGCGCTGCTGTGATAATGAACGGGATGTTTCCGAATGGGAATGTTTTGAAGAAAATCTTTGTTTTTTTGAAATTAAAACACAAGAAAGCTGTCTTCACTTCTAGCCATAGCTACTCCTGCATCAGACAAGATTGGAAAGCAGCCCTAAACTGCTTACAAAGGCAGGATTTTTATTTCCATTCTGTAGTGTCAGTGCTTGCTGGAGATCAGAGGAATGCGCGTGGTGAAGCTGGGAGCTTGCTGCTGCTTCTGGTGTGGCAGCTCAGCACCAGGGCTGAGCGGTCGCAGTGGCAAAGCAGAGCTCTTCGGAGGCAGCCAGAAACATCTTGCTTTGTTCCTCAGCAAAGAACCCAGCTGCCCTGTGAATGAGGGGTTCCAGGGGAAATGTTGCTTTTAGGCTGGGCTTTTGGGGGCTCATCAGAGAAACTTGGTATCATCTGAACTAATCCGGTCAATGAGGAAGGTTTCCTGCATTAGCATCAGCCTAGCCTGGGGACAGTCACTTCTGCATCTCTGAAAGGCTCCCTTTTGTGTCCCTGCGCATGATGCAATTATATCCTCATTAACTATAGGGGATGTCTTATTTAGGTCAAGATGTCAGATGATGTATAGCTGAGCTAGCTCCTAGGCTTTTTTCCTCAGGACTCTTACTGCTTTTTTTTTTTGATCAAAAGATTTGTAGTTTTCCAGTGGAAAACCTAATCTTTTGGGAAGTCTGATGAAAGCATGTGACTTGCTATAGCTGACAGGGACGTGGCTGGTGCCACATATGGCTGCCTTTGATTTCTTATCCTGAGGGATCAGATACCTGCTCGTGGCAGGCAGACCAGAGCAAATTTCATCCTAATGATGTTATTGCCATTGTGAGGTGCCTCCCATCTTTTTCTGTTTCCTTTTATACCATCAAGCACTGTTGGGGCCATGGCAAAGGTACCTGCCAGGTGCACGCGTGGGGAAACATAATCCAGGTGAGTTTATCACCTACTGCTCACATAAGGAGCCGCTGAGATGCAAGCAAGCAACGTAATCAATGTGAGAAGGGGAAGTAGAGGTGGATTTTGAGGTTTGTAGCTTCTTCAGTGACTTTAATCAGCGGTGCACGGGGGTTGAATGAGCTTGGTTGAGCTTTCGACACCATAATATTGTCTGGAGAGGGATCAGTACAAGGTTTTGATGTGTTGCAGTGGGACCCAGACCTTCTTAGAAGAATCTTAAGGGCTGAGTTTGCAACTGCTGGTGTAACAACAGTGGTCGCCTTCTAAATTTAAATGGCACCAGCACGATACCCAGACTCTGTTAGGGATTGTACACTGGGAAGGGGCGCTGGAAGCTGAACACTTGCTCAGAGGGCACTGAAGTAATTCTATCTTAAGCCCTGGGCAGCTGGTTGTTATAATTATGGGTATTGCTGTAGGACAGTCCCTATTGCTCCCAATTAAAAAAAAAAAAAAGGGCAAACAAATCAGATTTAAAATACTGCCCCTTGCTCACTTAACTTGGCTTCTGAGAGGACAATTCCAAGGCTTTAAAGTGGCAGCATAGTCAAGAGCTTACTGAACACACTGTCCTTTCACATTATTTCCGTGTTGGACTGGGGTTGGGCTCAGAAGAAATGTCAGTGAAGGTTATTTTGACCACCGAGATCTGATCAGAAGCTCCTCGGTCAAGCTGCAGTGTTACAGAGGCAGTACACAGCCATTTTAATTAAACACCCATCCTCGTAATCAAATGCTTGGCTTCTGGAGATGTCACCTTGTGTAACTTGATTAGATTTTACTCTGCTAGAGGATGGAATCAATTTTTCTTCTAGTTGTTTGCTAAGAGGTTTTTTATTAATAACACAAATGGAAATTTAACTTGGAAGGGCTCCTCCTCGTATAGATCTGGGTCTTCTTGCCAAGTCTATGTTCTTGGCTCTGTCGCAGACTCGGTGATGACTTTGATGGCTCATTCTGGGCCTTGGCTTTCCCTACACCATTTTCCTGTGCCAGTTCCTCATCTGTGGAATAAAAGTAGCTCTTCCCTAAACTCATAATCCCTTCATTACTGTCTGGTGTCCCAACCCAATGGTGATGAGGGCTGTGTGTATAGATCATCACATCCCAGTGGGGTTTATTTCTTAAGGTTTGCTTAATGTGAGAGCTCACATTACACAAGTCAAACTTGAGGGAAATATGCAAGTGCGTTGAAAAAGCAAACTTTGACACTTAAAAAGCAAGCAGGGTTTCCTAGGGTAAAAGCAGGCCTGTCTGGATTAAGTGGCTCTGGCATATTGCGTGACTGCCTCTTTCTGGAGCTCTGACTCACTTATGCAGTGAAACATTTATGTTTTACAGCATCAGGACATGTTTGTATAGGTGAAGGGAAATTGCTCAGGTAGAAAACGCTGCTCTGGGCTTCCGTCCCCTGTGGAGGGACAGCAAATCTGCATGCAGATGCTCGGCACAGGCACTCGAGTAACCTCTGCATTTGATGCCTGCTCAGTGCTGGGGATGTATAATTGATAGGGGCGTGCGTCCCTCCCGCAGGCTCCTACCAAGGCTCCCATACATTAATGCATTATCTTAGCAGGCCGCAGGGGCTTTGCGTTTCTGTGCATGCTCAGGTTATGCGGGGTAAATTTGTAACGTCAGCTCTTCCGTTACGGGCTTGGCGTGCAGGGGATGCGAGGAAGATTGCTTGATTTCACTAGGGAGGGAAGTACTTTTCCTCTATGGATAGGAAGGACGTGGGGAGTGAGCATGGCACGCTGATATCCTAAATATTCAGTGCTTTTTTTTGTATGCTGTTGTTTCTGTGCCAGTGTCTCTATTTGTGCTGGGGAAGGAGAAATGGGGTAGGGTCATGTCACTGCCTGTAACTTTGAGACAAAGCAGATGCAGGAACTCAGGGTGGGTGGAAAATGGATAGATGGGGATGAGGCAGAAAAGGAGGTTAGCTGGTGCTCATCTGGCTAGTGCTGACTTGTGGTGACTCTGGGCTATCTCTGGCAGGTATCATCATTACTTGGTCAACAGGGGTAGGAAATATTTAATGGAATTTACTAATTTGATCAGCAATGGAGACTGCTAATCAGTGGAGAAAGAAAATGGATTCCCCCCAGACTAGAGTGCAGCAATACCTAATTATCTCATTCTGGCTGTTGCCCTCTGTGCCCACATGTATTCAATCATCCTCATTTAGTTCTGGCACCATAAGGATTTGTCACTTAATAATTTGTTTTACTTGTAGCCATTTCCTTGTGATAAAGTGAGTGTCACGTGGCTGTTCTTGGGCATTTTGCTGACCCAATCGTTGAAAATATTGTTCAAACACTGTTTCTGCATTGCTTCAATTAACATCAAGGGAAGGTTGCATGGGCTGCCATAAATTAACCAATTTACTTGTGATTTTTTTCTGCTTACTGCTGCTGTAGAGATGTCATAAAGCTCATTGTTTAATCCTTTACCGATACATCCACTAAGAATAATATATCTATTGGCCATTTGCTGGTCTGTATTTATGTTAAGAGTTCCAGCAGCAATCAGTGCTGGGCATAGATTGTAAATTGAAAGATGCCACATATGAAAACTCTCGCTCACCTGAGTGTAGCAAGAATGCATTATTTAACAGTAATTGCTCTAATTAAGAAATGGATCCTCCTCCTAAAGCCTATTTCAAGAGGAAGAAGCTAGCTTTCTTGTTGTGGTCAGGGGGTGAAGGCTTGCACATGCTGTGAATCTTAATTCTAGATGTTGATTTTTGTGTCTGTATTTGTAAACCTGCTGCTCTGTGTGTAGTGGGTATGTGTACAGGCTATGAATGAATTATAAATATTTAGTTATGCTTTTAGATCTCTTTATCACATCTGAGCTCATTAAAACAAAGCAAATGTAATCAATCACACTTGCTGGTAAAATGTGACAGGCAGTTAAATTAGGGAATTAAAATCGTAGGTTCCTGGAGGTACTCTAAACCAGAAGGATGCAAAGGTTCAAATGTGCTGTTGTGAGCATCCTTGAATGGCTCCTGCAATACCCTATGTAGGAGCAACTCACAGTGAAGTGGTTGCCTTTAGGTTGTATCATATTAAATAAGGACTTAAGATTTCATCTTTGAAAGACAAAGAAAAAACAGATTTTCTTTTTTTTTTTTTAATACTCTGATAAACATATATTTGCATCTGTTTTGTGTCTCTTCTGTGGGGTATTTGGTAAGGTACATAAGTCTGCTTTAGTTAGAAGATAAATGGATAAGAAAATACATTAAAACTCCTAATCATGTGGCTTGTGTATAGTCCAGGATCGGGTCTGAATTGTCCTATGCAAAATAGAAATAAATATTAAATGTTGGTGCAAAGTATAAGTCTATATTTTGTTCAGCCTTTGGCTTGCTTAGAATGTAAATCATTACCCTACATCTTTTTCAGAGTAATCTAACGGAATCTCAATTTTTTTTAATATTTAATCTTTTTTATCTTGTTCTATTTTCTGTTCTATATTCCCAGCATACCAATACTTTATCTTGGCTATTTTTGAATGTAAGAACCTAACCTCAGCACTTGCCTCTTCCTTTGTGAACGTTTGGCATCCTGCAAAATAGGATTTTACTCAGTGGCTGAGGATTTGTGTGAGGTCTCCATGTTTCTGATACACGCTTAACAGCTTTTAGTAGGATCTCTGAAATGACCTGACATTCATCTCAAAAAACAGTGAGCAGGATTCCCAGATAGGCAGAATGGTCAAAGGTGGGTTTTGTACTAGCTAGCCCATCCCCAAAGTGTATTTTTGGATGGATGAAGACCTGCTGCTTCCTTCCAGTGGGAGCCACGGTGTTGCATCCTAGCCAGCAGTGCTGCCAGAGATCTGTCTTTTCTTTTCTCTTCTGCTTCCTCCCTCGTCAGGTTTTGCAAAGATCCCAGTACATAGACTTTGACGTGAAAAAGAACACCAGTGACAACCCAAATGAATATCCCCACCATATGCGTTGGAATGGTATTTATGGAAATTGTAAACCTGTAGGCTTTAATAACGCGCTAGATTTGTTGCACTATAATCTCTGGTGTAATTGTTGTAATAAATAGATACTGTAGATGAGCATATTGTGAATAAATGACTTGGGTTTAATTTCATTTGGCCGTGGGGGGAACAAAACAACAAAATGCCAAGGATATCTTTCATCCCTTGATTTACGTTAGTCCCAGATATAAACAAGGCTGTTTTTCAAATGCAGGAGGCTAAATTGGAGGCACAAATCTCACCCCTTAATGACCTGAATGTCACTGCCACGAAGCTCCATTTTACATGCCCAGAGTTGTAAGCCAAAATGTGCGTTGTCAAATGCAGATCGGACAACCCACGTTCTTACTTCTTTCATCTGCTTGGATCCCAGCATGTGAGTACCAGACCATCAGCTAGAGTTAATTGGTGCTGTCCAATTAACCGTAGCTAATTAACATGGTCATTGTCTTTGGATCATACCTGCATTGTTATATCCAAAGCTCTACATACCAACTGTTAACTCCTGTCTAGTACTTAATTCTTCAGCAAAACATCTCTGTGAGCTCTGCACCACCAGCAGCAGGGAGCTACTTGGCTGGTACCTGAGCTTTTCAACCAGAAGCTGCTCTTGGAAAGTGCAGGGTGCCTTCAAGTGCTTTTCAAGGCAATGGGATTAGAGAAGTATTCCTAATTTGGCCCCATAATCCCTTTGAGTTAAGGGGTGCCTTTTGACAGCCCAGTGTGTCTGCTTCACTTTTCAGTGGATGTGTTCATCACCATATCTTTGTCTCCCTTGCACACAGATTAATGCTGTCATCAAAGGTTTCACAGTTGCATAAAATACAAAGGCATATCTTTCAATAAGTGGCCTAACTCCTGCTATCGTGTCAGGCTTGGGAGGGAGAAAAGGATTCCAGGAAATTAATTGAAGGCTTGTAATGGGAATTTGAAATAAGACCTGGGGGCTGTTGTTCCCTTGAGTCTGGGACAATGCTTCACTTCATCATTAGTGATGTCAGGAAATGTTAATCCGTGTGCTACAGCTTTCATGGAAAGCATTTGTGCTCTTGCAGTGTACAAATTAAGAACACTGTAAAACCTGAAAGAATTTACCGAGCTCGGGGGAAGGGTACTAAAGGGGGGCTCAGCCTTGGATCGATGCTATAAAAGTTGTATGATGCTTTGCAGATGGCTGAGTATAAATCTCCAAGCTGCCTTACCTACTGCTTTTGCATCTTGTGGCTAAATATAGATGAGCACTTCTTTGGCTGGCGTCAGCCAGCGCTGCCCTGCTGAACACGAGGGACTTCCATCAGTTTGTACCGGCAGATTCCTATTTAGAGATGGGAAGTATTAGAAGTGACGCCGGTTGTGTTGTGTTATTTCAATTAACATGCAAATATACCTGCAGAGCAAAAGAAAAGGGAAGAGAAAGCAGGCACTTATCCTCTACAGTTGTAATGTATGTGCAGATACTGAGTTATTGTACGTATCAAGCTAATTACTGTAATGAATGGATAATAATCCTCTAGCAGCCTGTGAGATTGCTTGATGACATACTGGGCATCTTTTAGCTTGCTGCTACTTTAATCCATGTTTAGTTGATGACTAATGAAATGCAACCCGGAGGTCCTTGCTACGAACGCTTCTATTGAAATAATTTAACCCAGCTATCTATTATCCAGCTCCTCTTTTAGTTCCAGATTGCTTTCTGCTCTACAGGTGCTTCTGGGTGCTTAGAATAAAAGCACAAGCTTTCAGTTCTGGGATGGCTCCATGCTTAGATGGAAATAACCAGTTAGGTAAGGATCAAACTCCACTTATGCATCTGATTTGTTGCTTCTGTTTTGCAGCCAAACAGGCCTTCAGGCATTGCATGTATTTTTGTACATAATTGTATTAAAGTGGGCACTTCCTTCCTGGCAACTCTGCCTTGAAGCAGGAAAACCGATGGCCTGTGTAGCTAATCCTCTACTTAAATTTGCACTTCAGAGCTGTGCTCAATAAATAGAGCAAAAAGAGCTTGGCTGCTGAGTCAGTACAAGCTGAAATGGTGTGAAGTTGTCTCTCTTCCTGTGACTTGCTGCGCACACGCTTTCAGTAGCATCTGTCACGTCAATAGGATGTGCGTCTTCTAAGGGGATGCAGCGAGCCAAAAAGTTGTTAAAAGTCACCAGCTGCTCAGGTGAAGCTGGTCAAGTCTGGAGGTAGTGCTGCTGTTCTTCCCCTCTATGAATTAGTTCACCCTGTGTAAGCAGAGGGAGTAAATGGGACTAAATTAGTACCATGGCACGTTGCTTTGGGGTAAACGACAGCACGAGCTGCAGCTCAGTGAAGAATCGGTCCCACAGAATGGAGGAGTTGGTAATGAGCCTTATAAATCATTCCTCTCCTGGAGATGCTTTGGATATATCTGAAGTCAGTTTGAAAACTGAGGCAAGCACCCCAGCTGCCCTCCTTCCTTGGAGGGTTGGATGCAGTTTGCTCCTCGATGTGGAATAGCAGCCAGGCAGAGCAGAGTAAGAGGCAGTATTATTTGTGAGCTCTTTCATTTTGTACTTACTGGTGAGGGTCCTGGTGATTATATTTTTATTACAGCCTGCCTAACCTTGACTAGCAGCATTAAGCAAGTGTTTCAGTGTGTACTTATCCAGGAATGTGATGATTTTTTTAATACCAGATAGGGAGCAAATACTGCAATTGTTCACAGCAGAGTTCCAGAAAATTACAAAATCCTTCATTAGCACAAGAGATTGCAGTGTGGTTCTTTCTCATAATTAGCTGAGTTCCTGAGTGCCTGAAATACTTTTTTATAGTGAAGAAAGTTGCAGAAATTAATTCATCGGGGGGTGGAGGGGAAAGACTGAGAGAAACAAATCCCACACCCACCTCCAAGGCAAAATAGGTACAAGCATGCATGTTTGTCCTTGTAGGATCCAGCTCTGAAGAGCGTTTTATAAATCCTTGACAGATGTCTGAGTTACAGATGTGATTTGTACCCTTAGGGCTAGGAGCCCATCACCAAACTGCATATGGTGCACAAAGCATGCAGAGGGTTAACGCTACTGCTGGGATTAAGTGCAGCGTAACATTCTGCACAACTGCAGTGCCCTCTGGATGGGGATCTTGCAGGGCTTTACTTCGCCTCCTTACTTCCCAAAAGTCTGGAGGAGAGCAGGGTGCACCCTCCTGGGTTTTATCTGATGGGATCCCTGCTGGGTCCCTTGTGGAGGCTGCACCTGAGCAGCCTTGTTCTGAAGGGGTGTCTGCAGGGGAGGCAGGCAGCTTGGTCATGCTGGTGCTGCGTTTCGTATTCCAAACAGGGCTGCAAAGATGAGAAAGGGATTTTCCCCAAAGCACAGAGCAAATCAGTGGCTGCTGCAGCGTCTCTGGTTTCTCAGCATCAAGCTGCCTCGGAAGGAGCGTCCCTTCCTCTACAAGGACAAACCCCTCATCATAACACTGCAGAAATTCATACCTACGTGCGTGCCTTTTGAGAAGACAGTTTCCTTGTTGCTTTTTCAATTGTTGCATAAAGGGCTCAGTCCTTAGCATTACCTGGCACCGCAGCCAAAATCAGTGCTGGTTGGGGCCAGTTGAATTTATAGGATCAGCCCCCCCCCTGCCCTCCTGACCCCACTGCAGTGGGCTCTGCCTTACAGTCAAGGAAGGCTCCTAAGCAGCAGAAATTCTGACTGCCTGGAGAGATTTTTCTTGCTGACTTGTTCGTCTAGCCTGCTGCTGTTTCTTGTGTTATTTTTAAATCTTCACGCTGTAGTGGTGTGTGTGTGGGGGGGAAGGCTGCCTTAATTACTGCAGATAAAATAAATCAGGGAAATCTCATTGCAAATGCAGGGAGACGAGACATGCCCAGCTACAGCTCCCTGAGTCATCCTGCCAATAAGGCTATTAATTCTAGTCTGAGGGAACAGACTGCATCTTCAGAGGCACTGCTAAGAGGTATTGCAGGCTTTCAGATCTCTGGGATGCTTGTTCCCATGCTGATGGCCAAAGCCTCCAGCCATGATGTAAGCCTCTCCTGGAGGAGAGCTGCCAAAAAAAAGAGACAATGCAAGGAAAGGTTCCTGGGCAGATGATCTCAAACCTTATCTTCCTTTGTGGCGAGATTGATGGAGGGAGTCTGTGATGTGCATATCTTCAGGACACCTATTTATAAGACTAATTTATTGTGAAGAAGTGTTGGTCCTCAGATCCCATGGCGTTCTGCTAATTTGGGTGTACGTGTAAATGAGTCAGAGGCGGTATAACTCGATAACCAGAGCACTGACCTTAGAAGCAAGGGAATCTTGTGTTTGTTCCCAACTCTACCACTTAGTAAGTCACCTTCTTTCTCACTGCATTAGTTTTCATTCTTCCCGTTTCCCTCTGACATCACTGTAAAAACTCCTGGAGTCTCAGCAATGGGTCTAAATGTGTCCTTGAGATCTGGCACTTGGCACGTCCAGAGCACGGAGAGACTCGTCTGAGACCTGGCATTACTTAGGTTCTGTGCCCAGCAGTGGGTTAATGGATCTGCAGCTTTGTTGCTCTGACAGTGTTAGCCAGCAGAAGAGAAGATGCTTTTGCCAGAATTACCCCTAATTTTTTTATGCAGCTGAAATCTAGGACCAGAAAGAGCAATCTTCTCTGGAAATCTTTTCCCAAAAGCAGGAAACACAAAGATGGGAGGCAGCTGGTTCTGTTAGCACAAGGACTACCTTGGCTGCTCCAGGAGAAGTTGATGCTGCAGGTATGAGAGCCCTCTGCTTCCAGCGAGGGCAGCGATGCCCAGAAGTGCTCTGTGTTGCTCAAGTTCAGGTCCTAACGGGCTTGTGAGTGGGCTTCGTGGACCACAGTGTTCTCCATGCTCCCATTATATATGCGGATGTAACTTCTGCTTGCTCATCCATCTGTGGATGTCTTCTTGCCTGTTGCTGTTGTGGCTTTTGGTCTGTTTTTTGAGCTGGTTCATAGGTGCAAGGTGTCAGTAAGTTTTTATTTCTAGGTGTTCCCACCCTGCCCTCCTGTGGCTTACAGGAAGCTCCCTCCCATCTGTTCCCTCCGTATGTTTTTGAGGGCAATTTGCACACTGGGTTAGGACGTAGGGCTGATCAGAACATTGCAGTTTTTAAAAATAATTATTCCTGCTAAAAAGAGTTAGCTGCATCTAGGAAAAAATACATATTTTTTTCATAAGCCTGCCTATTTTCCCCGCACACAAAATCAGTGATCAGCTACATTAAAATACAGATGAGGAAGATTTTAATTACCATTATTTAGCTATAAAGGAATGAAACATCACTCTCTGAGGCTCCAGAAATCCAGACATCAGAAATAACCTGGTTCAATCTTAGAGGCTGTGAGCAATCACCTCAGCTGCTTTAATTGCAATCATCATTATAGCTCTAATTTTCAAAATACCTCTTCTAAGGCTGAGAAAGCGAGCAGGCTGGTTTACTCTGGCCATGTTTTGTACCTGCTGCATTACTCCAGCAGCATCTCAGCAAACATCTATCACCGTAAACTGAATAGCAGCGCTCCTGCAGTGCTTAAGCTTGTAAAGATATTCTGTTTGCTCTAAAGGAATGTTTTTATTTGATGCTGGGGATTTGCTATTAGTATTTACTCTTTTTTTTTCACCCTCATTATATTTCAGTGTGGATTTGTTTCTTTGCTTTCACTCTGCATTGTTTTTTTTCTGAAAACAATGTGGATTACAACGTGGATTTATGTGCACTAAAACCACAGTGATGGGAGAACTTGCACAAAGGCAGCGTGGTGTCAGCCCGTTAGTTGTTATAATTAGCGCTGCGCAGTTATTAACACCGCAAAGTCCTGCCAAGAAATTCTCATGGACTCGGATCAGTCCTGAGTGTCAGCGAGTGGTATTGTGTGGGGGAGAAGGAACACTGAGCTGTGCCTGGCGCTGCTGCTCCAGAGGCTGTGCAATGCCCCTGCTTTGGTGCAGATCAGTGCTCGTTTAGGGTCTTGTGGTGCCAATGGAAATGCAAAAAAATAAAATAAAAAATAAAAATTCACGGTTCTAACTGGAACACCAATCCAGCGAGTGAGGGATGGGAACTTGACATTGCCTGAGGGCGAAGGAGCAAACTCTGCTTACCTGCTCGCATCTTTACTGGCAGTGCCTTTGGCTGCCAGTCGAGTTCCTAGAGGGCTAAAAACTTCACTCGATGCCTTTTGAAACTGACGGGACTTTGTGCTGACAAATCCTGCACCGTGCCCTGCAGTCACTGATATTCATGGGGTGCTGCTTTCATTTCGCCCCATAAACCAAATGCAGAAGGTTCAGAGAAGGGCTAGGAAGTAAATCAGGGGAATGGGGTCTGGCTCTACGGGGGAGCTTAAGTCTTAAACTGTGCTAGTGAAATCCCTGCTTGCTTAGCCCAGGAAAATGAAGGGTAAGATGGGAGAGAAATATGATCTCTCTAGAATAGAAGGGGAGATGGGGCAAAGATCTGAAGGCCAGGAGTCCTTACTCTGTGTTGGAAACCTTGTTTTATCTTCAAAAATTGCTCTAAGTGACAGGTGTGGCTCATCAGCTGGGGACCAACCAAGTCCTGGGCAGGATGTCCGGTGAGTAGCCAAGTCTGAGCTTGTTTGAGGGTTCTGGTTTGTTTTTGCGAAGGGCCTGATGAGGTGTCACTGCTGAAGGAGCCTGGAAGCTGTGTTCAACTTGCATAGGAGTCTTTGGGAAATGCAGTCCCTAAACAGTGCAGGTTTCTGGTTAACTAAGGACGCTTGTGTCCCTCTTTTTTGGTGTAAAAGCACAGCTGTGAAGGTTCTGCAAGATGTCACAAGGGTTGTGCTTATGCCAGTCATCTCCCAGAGTAGGTGTTATGATGTGATCTTGCATCTCTGCCAAACAGTATATTGAGAACTTGAAGGAATAAGCATTTTTTTTTTTGCCAGATCTGCCAAGTGGTCAATGGATTTAGTGGACCAACAGCTAGATGTGGCCTAGACAGTCTGGGTTTTGGGGACCCAGTTGTACCGTGAAGTTAGGAGCACTGTGAATCCAGGTGAGGTGGCAGGAGGGTAATGTTTATAAAGGGGCAGGAGACATGATTGCTTTGCACCCAAGGCACTGAATGCTCCATCCACTTCTGTATCCCTGAACACAGAAAGATTTGAGCCAATCACACAAGAAAATTGGATGTTAATCATTCTCCTAATTTGCCAGTCCTGGGCAAGGATATTTTGGAGAGAGCAGATACCTTGGTGTCGGACAGGCTGACCCTGACCTGCCAGCTGTAGTTGCCAGCTCTGTGCTCACATACAGCTTCTTTGTGTAACCATCGTTTGGGTAAAGCAAAACAAACAACAAAGAAAAAAGAGGAAAAAAAAATAAGAAAAAAAAATACATGAATGCTTGAAAGAACTCTGGCAAGATTGTCCTTCTTTGCAGAAGGCACCTGTATGGGGTTGCTATACCATGTAAGCAGCCTCTGTTGTATTCCTTGTGTGCTAAATACTACCAATTAAATTTGAACCATAAGAAATGGGAATCAAAAATATCTCTAGAATAATTTTTAAAATGAATCTGCATAATACAGGTCCAATTCAAGTAACTTTCCCCAAGGCACAGCAGACCTGTGAGTAGTGTGGTTATATCTTTAAATCTCTTCATTCTCCCGTAGATTTTTTTTCTCCCCATATAGAAAACCCCACCCATATCTCTGCAGTATCTGCAGCATGAATTAGAAAGTCCATTGGGACATCTAGGTCAGCATGAGCAGATCTGACATCAGCCTGCAGATTATGCCCACAATCAACAGTGCTGCAGTTGTTTCTTTCCTTCCTCCCTCCCCCTCTTTGTACTAGGGGAAAATTATCCTCAAATGGCAATTCTAAGAAACATTAAAATGGCTCTGCAGACGCTCTTGTCAAAATGCCACTCTCTTCATCAGACAAGACCCTCCCATGTCTCGTGCGTAGAGAATTTATATAATCCAGTAATGTCTATTTGCTAATGCAGCATTGACTGGGGTTCAGAAGCCCAGCGGAGAGAGGAAAAGGAAGGAAGCTGAAAGCTGATGATGGTGCAGAGAGGAAAAATGAAACTGGTATCTGATGATGAGAGCTTTCACAGCAGAGCTGGTGGCCAGGTTGAGAGCCTGGTTGCGCTGCTGTCTGTTGAGGTTTTCCCACTGGCTTCAGAGTTGCTCCACCTACTCCTGTAACTGAATTTGCCCCACATTGCTAAGTCTGTACAAAAAATACCACTGCTTGCTTCTGCCCGCTGTCTGCCAAGCAGGCCCTACCCGCATTAATACCAACCCCCCTGCTCCCTGCCCATGTATTAAGATATTTTTCTGACTTCTTCAATTTCCTGTGCTTTTTACAACCTCAGGGTCTCTATTACATCCTTGTGCTATTTTTACAATACTTTAATTATACTGGCCTCAGTGGAATTATGCCTGATGTTTCCTAGGGTAGAACTAAACTCGAGCTCCCCGATTCTGAGCCTGGTTATACATTGGTGTAATTCGGTGGAATTAACCTTAATTTTTACCACGTTGTACCTTGGGACAAAGATTGCCTCTAAGGATGTGAATAAAGCAGGTGGGAATAGCAGCATTCACTTGTAGGTGTTTTATTTCTTTTTTAGGTATGGTGGAAACCTTAAAGATTTCTTCCTTATGGAATGGGAATTTGGATGATAGTTCCCCTCTGGGTCATCTAAAAATGGAGTGAGGGAGAGACACCGTGCCTGCCAGCTTGTGGTTTAAGTAGAGCTGATGGGCAGAGAGTGGGAGAGGAAGGAAAGTGCTGCACGAGGAATTGGAAGGATTTGCTCAGGGTCATTCTGCAGGTCAGAGGCAGTTCTAGAAATGCAACTCTCATTCAGTGTCCAGGTCACGCTTCCTATTGGAAAAAAATCAATTTTTCTTTTCCCCGGGGAGCTTTTTGCACAGTGTAAGTAGCATTTCCCTTCTAATGGCAAACCATTATTTTCCAGTGTGGAAAGCGTGCAGGAGAAGTGCCAGGATTTTACCCTACCTGGTGAATATCTGTGTCCTTTCAATGAGCTGCAAACCAAACCTGCATTTGTGGTGACCTAAATACTTGGGATGGGCCAACAGTTCTGCACCTGGGTGCCTGAGTCTGGGCACAATAAACTTGTACCTGCTCATGCACAGACCGTACGGGAAAATCTGGGTGATTTCATGTCGGTCTGTGGAATAAGTGTGTCTTAATCTGTTTTATTGCAGCAGTGTTGATTATCTGGTGAGGCATTTGGGTATCTTTCCCTGCTGTTAAATGTAGATTTCAACTGCGGAGAGATGCTGCTATGCTTATAGTGGGATAAATAATAAATCAAAGCTAGATGGGATGGCTTTTCCTTAACCAAAGGCCAGTACCAAACAGTGCTTTTCCATCACATGTATGGTGGCATGCTTGTGTTACTGTCCAGAGGAGCCTTTGTTCCCCTGCAGAGTCCTATTAACTTCCCGTGGACACAACGGTCTGTCTTTGAGGAGTCGGTTGCGGACTTATCTTCTGCTAGAGATAACTATAAGTGCTTTCTTTTATTATTTTCCTGACTTGAACACCTTCCAAGGCTTGAATGCAGTAAAAATGACATTTAGAGAACAAATTAGGACATAATTCTAAATTCTGAAGTATATTGGAATAGAAAGCTGTGTAGAAGGACAGTGGGGGGAAAAAATCCTTCTAAAAACCTTTCCGTCCTACAAGGAGACAAATATTCTTAAGTTTCTCTCCTGTTATAAGTGCAGTACACTAACTTTATCCTTGTTTTTTTCCCATCTTCCGGAAATTTCAGTATGACATTAAAAGTTGACAGTGAACAATCTGCTACACAAGTGTTAATACTTTTTTTGAACCTCTTTTTTCCTAATTGTGGATCAGAGGGGGAGGGGAATAGAAGTCTTGCAAGTGATCCTGTATAAAGGCATTAATATGCTTTGCTTGCGATGCATTGCACGTTACATGCCAGTAACAGAAGAGCAGGAAGGCAAAAGTTGGTACCTTGATGTAGCTTCTGTATGCCTAGAGCAATCAGGAAGCTGTCTTTAATTACTTTGAGTCCTTCAGCAAAAAATGTAGATTCCGACACCGAAATGTAAGGATTAGCTACGTAGGTTTATAGCAGTAGTGAGCCCAGGAAAGTATCACTTCTGGGTGGGGAATGTAGCTGTTACTGATCTGGGTAACAAAAGACAAAGAGATACAAAAGAGGAAAAGATTTTTGGGATGAGGATGAGCGAAGAATAGGGGTTTTTAGAAAAGAAGTCTTAAAATGGTGATAAGTGGGTTTGTAGCCTTGTTGAAAAATGTTTCTATTTAAGCACATTGTAATTCCAAGGAATTCTGACTAGCAAGTAATCTGATCTGTCTGGATCAATTTTTCCTCTCAATTCCATTAGCATGCAGTTACTGTCAGGCTATTTTTTGTCTATGGTTTCAAATTGGGAAGAAAGTGGTTGAGCCAAGGTTCAGCGCTTTCCACTTTGCAAGGTAACTGCTTTTGAGGCCCAGAAAGCCAATTTGGGGCTCTTCTGGGCACTGTGTGCACCTCTAGCTGTCCTCACATTTGTGCAGAGTGATTACTCCTTTTAGACCCAGTTAGTAGAGGAATTAATGCTCACGTGGAGCAGAAGATAAAATGGTACCGTGCTCACACAGCCTCTTGAAGAGAATTACATAAATCACCAGGACCTGCAGACACTGTGTGAAAGTGATGTGACTCACGGTGTTTAATCCCTTTGAAGCTGTTCTGAAATATTAGGTGCTCATAACCTCTCTGGAGCAAACCACTTCATATTGATTATTGGCTTCATACAATCTTGTATCTGATATCAGCTGTGGAAGCACGGTGACTTCCTCTTCTAAAACCAGGACCAAGATATATCACTAAAAGGCTGGCTTTCCTGTTGCAGAGCAAGAAGGGATGCTATCAGAGCGAAGCAACAGAATAAGCAGTCTCTCAGAAGTGGTTTTATACACATGCTCTTCCCTACATATGCTACAGATCTGCTGGTATATTTGAACTGGATCTGCCTCTGGGATTTTATTGAGAGCAAGTGATCATTTTGGGGGCAGCTTAACATGGGAAGTTCCTCCCTGAAGGGTTAAACAGAGACCACTAAGCTCTGTCAAGCTGCAAGCAGATTGCCGCAAGGACTATATATACTCAACACTTGTCCTATCCCAATCTACTTGCTCTTACAGAGCCTTTATTCAGCCAACAAACAGGTATTGGAGTTCAAGCAGGCAAATTCTTGAAGACCTTTGCTCCCTCTGCAGATCGAAGCTTTTAAGTGAAGCCAGTGATGCTGCGCGCAGGTGGATGAGCCTTTCTGCTAGTTCAGCTCTGGGGCTGTGAAAAGTGCTAGGCTTGTAGATCTGCAGCCCCTGCAACAATCCACATCTCTTTTCAGTTTTCCCCTTTAAGGCTTCACACTGTGATTTGAGTAAGAGTCATGGGACTCCCAGGTTTTGGGTAAGTTTGACCTACAATTAATATGGATCATCTAATTTTGCAGCACCTGTTTAATTGATGCAATTAGAATAAAGTGCCTGGACTCACCTGGTGCTTTGAGCCCTGCTGGGAAGCAGTTGCATTTGCTTTTATTTCTGCGTGACTTTCTTTTCCATTTCATATTATGCAACTTCATTAATTAAAGTACCTTCCTCTTACAAATGCAAAGCAGCTTTCAGTGCTGAGGGCCATTGGGCTGAATGTGCCCAAAAAGGTATTATACCAACACATACGGCATTAAGGACCAGATGAGATTATTAACAAGTAATGGTTAATTTTCTCCCAATTAGTGTGCTGTGGCTATTATTAAACCTTCTACAAAGGGACTTCTATATTCCAAGTCACAATACTGTTCTTATCGGCCACTTCCAAGCTCTGACAGGTCAGTCAATGCTTTTCTGACAATAATGGAACATTAATTCAGTCTCTCTTGCCCCTGTGAGTTGTATTTGGCAAAGCCAAGGTGCAGTAGGAACTGAAAATTGACATTTCAGCATTGTCTGAAGGCAGGGCTCCTAGTTTGCAGATGTGTCCTGAGCATACATGATGCACAGAGGGGAATTAAGCAGCCTTCTCATCCCAGGATCTTGAGCTTTTTTTATGTACTCAGCCTCCCTCTGAAGTTCGTATGTGGAATTATAACTAAATTTAGAGTTGACTGAGCTAGCAGAGAGGCAAAAAAGCCAGCTTATACCCAGAGCTGCTGTGGGGCTGATTTCCAGCCCTGCTCACTTACAAGGTAAAACCAGCCACAGACCTTAGCAATAAAAATTGTACCAAAGAAATCCCAAATTCCATGTGAGCTTATCTCTGTCCTTCCATGTTGTAATCCAGGTACAGACTCCAGAGTTTAATCATTTTGCTTCAAGAATCATTTAACAGGAATGAGAACAGTTTGGCATATAAATAAATAAATCTGTGAGATTGTTCTTTCCTTGGCACGGAGGTCAACTCTGCTGACAGGATGCCATTTAGAAGAAAAAAAGCAATACAGGAGGTGGCTGGAATGTGCTCAGTTATATTCTGAAGGATGGTAAGACCCTGTCCCAGACCCTGAGGATTGGTATATGTATCTGGAAGGTGCACACAATTTTGAAAGAAGACTTTTTCCCTGGACTCGGTCCCTTAGCAGGTAGCTTTATTAACTCGTAGAGCAGTTCTTGTACAGTCAGAGCAGAACTAAATGCCAAGTAGAAAGACCCCAGCTGAGCTCACCTCTGTGCAGTCTCTGACACAAGCAACTGCAGAACAGAGCAGATAGAAGGGCTGAAAGGAAAAGGTTAAAGCTAGTCCTGAGCAACACAGCGTGCAGGGACAGAAGCCAGGGCTCGCTGCTTCAGTTCAAGGCTTCAGCCAAGCCACAGCAATGTCCCATGCCGGCTGATTGTTTTGGAAGTGACATGAATTTGTGGTTACACTGCACTCTGATTTCATCACTGCAGTGCTTGTAACAAGCATGTTCCTCTGAAAGAGCTGATGTAAAGCTCGGCCTCTGAATTGTCAATTCAAGGGCAAGTCATCCTAAAACAGTACTGCCATTAAATTGCTTTGGTTGTCATGTCGAAGGCAAAGAGACGTGAATTAAATAGAATATATTATCTGCTTGAGCTAAAGTTCATGAAGTGAAGCAGGGGGGAGGTCAATTGATGCCAAAGTATTTGGGATCATCTGGGCTGTTACTCTTGGTTTAATGGTTATTAGGGCCTAACATCTTAGCGCAACAAGATTACATGGACCTTGATCCTCAAACTTGATTCGTGCACGCTATTATTTCTGTTTTAATGGTGGTTTTGGATTACAGCCTAATAAATTAATTTGAATCTAGTCAAAAATCCCAAATCAAAAGGAAACCTAGTGTCTAAAAACTTTGGAAAAAGGTGATGTGAAGATATAGCTGTGGTTCAGCAAGGTTAAATGCCCGCAAGTATGCATGGAGTCTACTCTGAATCACAGCGATATATCTGGTATGAAGTGCTGGGAATGATCTCTGGAATATGGATCGGCAAGAGCTGCTGTGCTATAGCTAAGCTTCCTTAGTTATTAACTGAATAGCTGAGCTCATATTTTTTTCCTTCTGGCTGACTTTCATGTCTTCCTTAATCGAGACAGGCCTAGCTGCTCTCGCATTAGCTGGGCTTGGCTGGTGTGACTCAATTATACCAATGCAACGCGGCGGCGAGCCAAGCCCATGAAACCAAACCTCCAGCAGCCCAAGTCAGCTCATCGGATGACAGGGGCCAGCTTCTGCCCCGCAGTGTCTGCCTGCAGGGTTCTCTGCGTGCTGCCATCCAGCCTCTCGTTATGGTGATCGATTCGAGGGGAAAAAAGCCACTTGCAGAGAAATTCAGGCTGCCTAGAACTTTGTGTTCTTTCCAGACAAATATTGTCTCATTAAGGAAGTAAACAATGATAACATCTTAAAACTTCAGCTGGGATGTGCCTTTGAATAAGATTGAGTCCTGATTTTTTCTTTTTCTGATAAGCTTGGAAAATCTCCAGAAATAACTAATTGGCTTCCTTGGAATCTGTTGAATTCCTTTGTGTCCTGAGCAAGTTTATCTTTGGAGCTCTGTAATAATGTACCAAACGAACATTTTCTCCACTGATTTTATGAGTGTGAGCCACTGCTCTGCCCAGTAACCTTTATATATAGGATCTTCCATTAGGAGTTGTTCAGGACAATGTTCAGGAAGTCTAGGCAGCTTGTGATGCAAGTCTCTAACACGTGTTTTGTGAAACCACTGAGGTACTACAGTTAATCAGCGGTTTATCTTGAAGAGGAGGTGCACATCTGCAGGGGATTGTCATTCTGCCTCATTTGAAGGGGACAATTTTTATGGCTGAGGCAGCCTGCAAAGTTGTGCTGATGTGCTCTGGAGTCCAACAGTGGCACTTCCACTTGGTCGTGAGCCCGCAAGATCTTATACCTCACCTCCTGTTGAATTGTCTGACTTATTCCAGGACAAATCATGAGGAAGGCTACAAGGTGGTACTTCAGGACTGCAGTTAGCCGTCTGCACTAAGGGGCTCCGTACATTTCCAGTGCTCCCATGTTCCCTAAATATCCAGCTCCTTGGTTTCTCTCAGTGGGCAAAGCTTTGACTTCAACAGAGTTAGGTTAGGGAAGGAAGTAGTGCTCAAAAAAGCTCTTGAGATGGACTGGGGACCCCAGTGGGTGCAGATGAAAAAGTGAGACCTAAGGTGCCCGTGGGCATTGCACAAACACGCTGCACAGGGAAGAGTTCTCCCCTAAAGGCTCGGAAGATGAAAGGAGAGTGCAGGGGAGAGCTGCGGTTAGTTTAGGGAGAGATTAGAAATGCTGTGCTATCTTATGATGTGCTTGGAATAATTATTAATCGCATGATTAAGTGTTTGATGTTCTTCATAACCAACTTATCAACATGTTCAACATTAATTTTGCTTGTACTGCTTTATGCAACTTTCATGCCCCATAAAATGCGTGTTAAGTACTAGGGATGTTTAATAATGATGTTTTTCACTAGGGCATGATTGTAAAACTCCCTTGGGCTAAAAAAAAAAAAAAAAAGATGAAAGATAGCTACGGCAAAACTTTCATTGACAGGTTGGATGAGGAAACAGGCCAGCTGCTATTTGAGAAAGGATCTTGAAACAAGGTAAATGGTAAAGGAGCTTTTATTTACTTTGTCAGTAGCACAGATTTGAATCATCATCTAAGTCAAAGTAGTGTCTGGTTTGCCTTGCATTAATATTAATGTGACATAAAATAATTATACTAGGTATAATTAATTATGTGAAAGGCTCATTAGTGGTGAATAATGAGAAACCTGATTCAAAAGGAACAGACCTTTTTAGTTATCTCTTCAAGATGTGTCCTGCATTGCCTGTGATACAGCAGGAATGATTTTCTCTGGTCATTTTAGGATGTGTATATTCATGTACATACTCAGCACTGGCAGATGTTAAGTGGGTAACAAATGGATATAGCTTCCTTTGAGCTGCTCATTGACAAAATGAGATGGGGAAATGCTCTGCTTCAGAATAGCTGTGGAACATATAAAAGCTTCAAGCAATGTTGTTTCAGATTATTACACCAATTTTATGGGCCAGTGGAAAGCAAAAAGTCTATTTCTCATCCTCTGTTCCTCGGTATAGTAAATCAATAAATAACTAATGGCAGTCACTTTAACTTCATCCCTAACGGATTGTTGTCCTGTTATTAAATGTGAGCAAATTGAAAATCTAACAAGAATAGAGGAAAAATGATCTTGCATGAGTGTTAGTTACCCCAGAACTGCTGGGAAATATGAAATATAATTCAGGGTTATTGTTTGATGTAAATATTTGCAATGTAATCCAAACATCAGTACGAAGCACTGGAGAGAAGAGTTTGAACGCATCATCGTGCTTTATGATAATAATAATAAAATTGTACTGGGAGTGGGTTGGTCTTGAAGTCATGCGAAGGGCAGCGGTTGGCGTAGGTGAGAGTGGGTGGCCCAGGGGATATTAAAACCAAGGAGGTACTAAAATCAAAACTAAAATAAAAATGAATTGCACATTTATTCTGTAGTTTCAGCTAGGAATATAACTTGCTTTCACTTCTGGCTGTAATTTGATTTTATGCATTGCTATTGAGCAACTTCTTTGTTTTAACCTAGCTGTCACTTTCGGCACTTGATAGGATGGTTTCCTCCTACTATGTGGTTTACACTAAGCCTTTGTCTGTAATGTGTTGTTTTATAAATATCCCTGATGTATTTACAATGTGCTAAAATTAGCTGCAGAAAGAGAGCATTAATCATTAGCCATGTCTGATATTTCACTGCACCATCTCTCAAAGAGGCAGGACTGTCCGCACAAACTGCGAACCATTGCCCTGAACTGATGTTTTAGCTGACTGACCTTCCAACTGTGATGACTTCGTCATAGAGAACCGCCTCATAACCCACTTAACCAAAATGTTTTCCAATGCAGAGAATTCGTTCTTTTTAAAGAAAACTTTAAAAATGCAATGGGAGGTCATCTAATTTGTCCCCATCTTCAGAATGTTACTCATTTTTGCAGAGAGCGCCTGTCTTCTGTCTTTCACCTATTTCTACTCTTACAATGAAAACAGTTCAATCTCAGAAGAAAAAGGAAAAAAAGCCAACATAGCAACAAAATTCACAATTGATACTTGTCTTCAGCAGGGTTGCATCTGTTTCTCCCATTGGCTCAATCAGTCTTTGAGGTTGCCTTCATTTTCCTTCCTAGTAGGGACAATTGTTCTTCCTGATGCCCTGCAGACAAAGGGGCTATTGTCTGCACAGCACAATGCAGTGCCAAGCAAGGATAGCTGAGCTAGCTTTAAAAAAATAAAATAAAATAAGCTAGCTTACTAGATGCATGGAGTTTCTCCAGCATCTGATGGCTTCTGATACTCACTATAACTTTTTTAGAACGTGATTTTTTGGGGCTTAGCACTGTACGAAGCCAGTCTTGCCTAGTTTAATTCACATGGTAGGGGCTTGCAGGTTGGTACTTAGTAGGTATAATTGAATTTAGAGTGAAATCAACGTAAAACAGAATGAAACTTAGGAAGGAGGAATGTGATTTCACTGGCTGAACATGCTAGGTCAACTTTGCATGGTAATTTTAACAAATTGCCAGATTGCTTACAAGGGAGAGAACTTTCGCGGAATAATTTAATGTATTTGACAACATTGCAATATGCAAAGGTTTTGTTCCTGCAACTGAGACTTTATCTTGCCGCAGTGCCAATACTTATTATTCATCTCTTCTTGTACATAAGGCTGGACCTTCTGTCTAACACAGATCTCTTCAACCTTCAAGAGCTTGTCAAGAGTACTCAAAAGTAGGACAAAGCCGAGTACTGTCCTAGTAATGTGTTGCAGCATTTGGTTTCAGTTTCCTGCCAGTCTGAATCCTAGTTGGATGCATAAACATCTCTGTGCAGTCATAGTAGCAGTGTCGCAGTTCAACTGCATGCAAATAGAGTGGGTAGGTCCTAGGAGTAAGTGTCATTGCTGGGTTGTTTCTCACATTAATTTGGTTTCAACGCTAGAAATTCCCATGTCAGAAAGAAAATGGCTGTCATTAGGGTTGTACACAGCTGTGACCTTGCTGGCTTGTCATTCAGGGGCTGAGATGTCTAAATTTCAGTTCTAGCTCAATAAATGAAGTTTATTACTCTGGCACCTATTGCTTTGGAGACCCTCGTCTGGAGAATAATGAAGATTTTTCCAAGTTTCTTGATGGTGGTACGTGTAGCAAACTTCCTGCAGTTGCCCTTCGGGTGACATTTCCTTGCTTTGTGGGCACGTCTAGTATGATATAATAGTGTCTTACAGCATTAGCATACTTAAAGGAGTTTAATGAAATAAACAGAAAAATAAAATGTTATAATCTTTTATCACGTTAAATATAATCTAAAATTACCTGCTTTTTTAAAAGAGATCAGGGAAGAAAAAGTTTGGATATTAAACCAGATAACCAGCAAAGATAGGGGGCATTGACAGTGTCTTTACAGCATGATATGAAATTAAAAGTATTTTACATACAAGGAATTTAAGAGAACTTTCACAGTATAAACAAATCTACATTTAAAATTAAAATCTGTTTAAAAATAAATATCTTCAAGCTTTGTGCACATCATTATGAGGTTGTTTCCTCCCACATCTTTCCGTGCCTTTCAGTGGCTTCAGTATCATAGCTTTTACTGTAAATGAGCATTTGTTTTCAGTAGAGTAAATACTGATGTAAACATGACATGAATGTGAAGGATGAAACAGGAAAAATCTAGGAGGAAACACTTAGGTAAACTTAGTGTCGAAAGATTTAATGAGCACGCTCATTTTCAAATCATGCATTTTACAGCGAGAGAGATAAGGCTATGCGATTGCTGTGGACTCTTTATTTGGTAGGACTCCAGGCCCTGTACAGAGGGGGGTAATGATGTTTGCTGCCTAGTCAGAGAAGAACATTTAGAAGGAAAAATGTTGATTTTTGTCCTGCCTTCTTCACTGTCTGTTCTTAGGCATTCTGGAATACCCTGTAAAGCTGCATTCATGAACTTTAAAATATTAAAATATTGTTGTGCATTTTTCAGAATTAATATTTGGTTATTCATAATTAACCTCTCATTAAAATGCATTGTTTCTAAATCCCATTAAGAATATTCATAATTAACTGAGCAGCTGGAGTGGGCTGCCTGGAGTTGCAGGCAGCAGTGTAACGAGTTATAGCAAGGATTCAGCTGCAATGCAGGAGAAGATTCAGGGTGGGTGGGGAGTCATCCACAATTTGGCACATAATTCAGAATTAATTTACATTGAGTTGTCTTCCCATATCTTCAGAGCAGAGCATTTTACGTTAATGTATGGTTTGGCATCAGTAGGCTTCTTTGCCCCTCTCCCTTTCCATCTGGGAGAAGGAAACGCTGCCCCGTGAGCCTGAGTACAGGAAGGAGTTCAGGAAGGTCAGGCTGTGAAAATGTGACGTCGTTTGTCCTACCGGCATGGGGGACAAGTGCTGATGCCATCATTTAGCTGCTGAATTGCTGTATCTCTGCCTTGCTGAGATGGAATGGGAGAAATGCAGCGAGATAAAGAGCGTCTGAGGGTGGGTGAGATAAGATGCTGATTGAGTAAAAGCTAAGATGCTACACCGACTTCAGACATTTTAAATTAAACTGCCCCGCATCTGCTTTCAAGGTTAGGATTTGGTTGGAAGGAGAAAAACAGTAATTCCTAAGGAAAAGGATCTATTGATGGAAAAATCAGCTAAGAGTAAAAAAAGAACTATCTTCAAGAAGTGCCAGGGAACTGGGACAATATTTGCTATGAGTGCTTTGCATTTACAACCCCAATATGAGTAAAAACCCTTACTTTTAACCTCAGCCAGAGGTAGTAAAGGCAGGTAGGGTAGTTGTCATTTCACAAGCAAGGGAAAGCAGATGTAATTCAGGTAAGTGACTTATTTCTGGTCACACACGCTGCCTCTGGCAGAGTTACATGAGTTTCTGCATCCAGGATCTTTAGTTTTATTTCCCTTTGCTGCTGTGTTGAATGAATGTGTTCCCTGATGATCACCCTGCACAGGCTGCACTCTCCACCTGCAGGCACTGCCTGCTCAGAGGTGGAAATAAGGAAATAAAATTAAAATCCTACCTTCTAATAAGAGGCTAGGAGGCTGTTACAGGCGGGGAAAAAAATAATTACCAACAATTCATATACTGCAGGTTGCTTTTCTGCTGTAAGCAAAGAAAAGGTTCTTTAACCATGGCTGAGATGAAAGAGCTTTGTGGTGAAACTGCTGTCAATTAAGTAGGTCTTCAAAATAGAAATGTTAGGAAACATTTTCCATTTGTCAGCTGAGTGTCCGTGTGCTTTTGATTAATGCATAAAACGAAACAAATGTTATGGGAAAATAAGCCTGCTGTGTTTATCTATGTAATTCTTCATCTATCACTCCACGCCGTGAAATCAAGTGCCATCAATTCTCTGGATGAGGTAATCAGTGTGTGGTTCCATTTAATCCATCCATTATTTTTAACCTTGACGTGAAGTTTCTTGATGCTGCTTTTTTCACCCTTTTCTGTTAGTTTTTCTTAATTGCTTGTCTTGGCAGCAGGACGTTTCAGCTGTCCCAGTGTAATCTACAATGCCCGCTGGGAATGTTTCAACAAAGGTTTCTGCAGAGTCAGCCTTTCTGAAAATAAAGCAGATACCGAGGTTAACATAGGAGGTGCATGCCTTGAGGTCACATTGTATTTTTTTTTAAAAACAAATATAGCAAAGACAAGATTGCCTTGAAATTCTGTCTCTCCCTGGGTACTGTGAAAAGAAAAATCTTAGGTGATATTAAAGTGTTGCTTGGATATTTGGAACCTAGATTTTGTGTTTTTTTTTTCAAGTTATGATACTTGTGTAATCTTAAAAACTAATCAGAAAATTTCACCCTGAGTCATGAGTTATAATGATAAATAACGTTCTGGTCATTTTCTCCTATTTGTTCCACTATTTGTGTTTTTTAAAAGTCCTGTTTAAAAGGCAATTCCCTCCTTTAAAGGGGAATGAAGAGAAAACCACAGCTTAGAGCTGGAGACGTTTGTGCTGCTCAGACACACATGATAAATTTCACAGAGATTAATTCTTTGAAACGAAGCAGCCTGCTGTTCTCAATTGAATCCAATAGCTGCCGTGGAAGGGCTCTCATCAATCATGCTGTTTTGAGACATTAATAAAGGCGTTTAAGGTGTTACAGTTCATCTCAGGCCCGGAGCAGCCTGCGATATATGTGTCCTTCCTGCAGCAAGTGTTTTGTTAAAGACCAACCTTCTTAAGATTTATAGGACAAACATTCAGCCTACTGCTTGCAGATGGGCTTCTAAGATAACAGCAGTTCTCCCATTGCCTCATTTCAGTGAAGTACTGAGAGTTAGTCCCAGTATACCTACACTTCAACATCTGTCTTTGCCAAAGCTGATGTTCTTGATGTGTAGGATTTCTTAGGCATCAGTTTTCCTTCTGTTGAGATTTGTCAAGTTACTGTAGAGATCAAACGCTGCTCGTAGAACGGATGTCAGTTTTCAGTGTGCATGCATGGAATTAAAATAATAGGAGGATTTAAAGTTTGGAGTCCTGCTTGGGTGCAAACCCATGTGTGCTGGCTGCAGAGCAGTCAGGACCTGGAATTCTTTTCCTTGCCAGTGTGTTACTGTCAGCAGGGCTCCTTGCTGCTTCTGGAGATGCTGGGCTTGGCAGCTGTACGTGGCTGCAGCCCAGGCTGGGTAACTTGATGGAGAGAGCGGCTCCCACCTCACCAACATGCTGGCGGTGGTGCTGCATGTGCCACCCTGAGGTGGGCGGGTGAAAACTTGGCAGATGAATCAACGTGTTTGAAGTACTGTGTAGTGAAGCTGTGGGATTCATCGCTGTGTGAAATTAAACGTGCTCGTGTTCTAAAGGTGCTTGTGTTCTTGTGTCTGATCATGCAATATATAGTAATCTCATGGTAAAGGGTGTAAAGTAATTCTTTACAGTTAAATGATCTCACATCCCCACATACAGTTTTGCACAGGTTTATACCACTGGATTTACTTAGTGTTCTCTAAATGACCTCATCCTGTAGTATTTTTTGCCTCCAAGTCCTTCGAGGATTAAATCTTGGATCTGCACTGACAGACAAACTTTATTTCTAAGCCATCTGTTTCAAGCCCTTTCCTCCCCGCTGTGCCTGATGTGTTATTTCTGTAGAGGTTGAAATATCTGCCAAAAGAGGTGTAAGGCTGCCTGTGGAACCTCTATTTTCAGGTGTTCCTGATTTAAGTCCTTTTTGCTCAGGCAACCCTCTTGTTCCAGGTTTGCTCAGCTACTACCACTCCTCTCTCTCAACATGATCAGTGAGAACGTGGAAGGCAACCTGGGAAATGGACTTTGTAGTCAGATAGGTCCTGTTATGCAGAATAAAGCTGGTGTGTGCGGCCCCAGATCTGGGCTCCATTTGGTTGGAGGCACTCAGAGACGATGCATCGCTGTGACCGGGTACCGATCTGACACCGGTCTGCCTTTGGGAGGATGTGGTCCTGTGCAGGCTGCTCTGGGATGATTACCAGCCTGAATAAAGGCTGTCACGGCCAGGGAATTGCAGACAATCCTGGCCCCATGCTTGGACATCTCTCCATCATCAGCAGAGCACTGAAGCACGCGCTTAGCTTTGTGATCTGAGCCCCTTCGGAAGCACTTTGACAAAGAGCGGTCACCGAGGGGGTGCCTCTGCTCTCATTTCTGAGACATCCGAGGTTGGCTCCCTGCAGCGTGGTGCCCTTAGCTCAGCTCTGACTGCAGATAAAGCATCGGGGTTCAGCACAACGGCACGGTATCTCCTCGTGGGCTGCACAGCACTCTTCCTTTTTTTCTGTACAGAGATGCTTACAGCCTGAGTTTTGCACGTATTTACTCTTACAAGGATAGCACGTTGTGTATTCCCAATACGTCATTACTCATAATCCCAGGCGTTAGCAAATATTAGGATAATTTGCTAATTACTTAATAATGTGCTACTAATACCATGTAAGAGAAATGAATAGCAATGCGAGCTGCTCCCAAGGATAACCGATGAGAAAACATAAGTGATGAGAAAACAGTGCTTGTTCTCAGCTCCTTGTCTGGCAGATTCCAATCAAAAATTCCCTTTTCTACCAATTTAAGTGATTTTTAAATCAGCCACACAGTGAGACCCGTTCTCTTTTTTTTTCTAGACTAGGGGATACCACTGGTAACTTGTTCAAAAGCTGATGTCACAGAAAATTACCCCCTTAATTGACAGCAGGGGCAGTTTGTTAGGTGTTTAACTGACGGCTTGAAAGGTCGAGCCACTGCTGCTGTGCGCTTCAGCATTTCTCCAAAGAGCTGACCTTACTGAAAAGCACCCTCTCATCCTGGGCTTGCAGGTGAACACACCACCAGGAAAACACCCAGCTCGGCATTTCTTTCTTGCAAAGCAAAGGTGTTTTTTTTTTTTTTTTTTCTCAGAGGCCAACGTTAATAACTCTAAATCAAACTCGGAAAGCAAGCAACAGCAAAGAGCAGCCTCCCCGATTTTAACAGATGTGTAGCTTTGGGAATAGGCTATTTCCTGCAGACCGGGAGTTTGGGATCGTACATGAAAGAGGTGAGGAGGCTGCCTTGTGAGCACAGATTGAGTTTGTACCAAAAGGTTTTGTCCTCAGGCTGCACAGGGCATTAGTTACAGAAAGCTGAGTTTTAACACCTTTCTCTTCTGCCTTTGCCAGCCGCTTCCCTTGGGACTTTGGAAAGATGGCATAAAGTTGCTGCCTCGCTTTACCCATCTGGAAGGCTGCAAGGCTGAACTCTCCCGTGCTGACTGTGCAGGCCTACTTGGGGGATTAGTTAGTGCTTTCAGAGTGGTTTGTAAGTCCCACGCACTAGTCAGATAACACGAAAGCAAGCAATAATCTGATTTCTTCAATGTGTGCTGCTCAATATTGAGTCATTCTTCTGTAACTTCGCATCTGCCACAGTGCACAGTTGTTCCTGCTTCTCTTCATGCATGGCTTTTGCTCCTCTTTATAGGACAGGGACAGTGCAGGACTCCAAATCAGTTTTGGTAGCTTCCTCTCACTGAATCTCACTTAATTTCCAGAGCCTGCAGAGCAGATTGGGTTCCAGTTTGTAGGCAAAGAAGCCCATGTTGCTGTTGCATATGGCAGAGGCAAGGCTGGGGCATTTTGTTAAAGAATAAGCCGGGGATGTGCAAGCTGTAATTAAAATCCTTGTGTTACCATTTTAATTGAATATTCATGATGGGACTGGAGCAGAACACGCCCTAGATAATAGCATCCTTCTGAAGAGGCCGTGCATGGCAGGCTTTAGGGGTGAGCCTTACCCAAAAGGAGACAGACATCCCTCCATACGCAGCGTCCAGCAAGTTGTCTGTGCACCACGGAATCACGCACGCATTTTGCAGCAGCTGTCTCATCCTCAGACCAAGAAACAGCCTTGTGCAAGGGAAGCTGCTGTATTAGTCAGCAAGGGCTCCGCGAAGAGAGTTGGTTGACAAGTTCCTATGAAAATATTCCTGTTTTTTAAACAGCAAATGGTTTGTCAAGTAAATGGAAGCTGGCACGGATTATCCTTATTCGCTCACGAACTGGTTTTCAGAGGTTTAAAAACTGGCACGAGTATGAAGTGCTCTGAATTTTTAATTTGCAGGGTTTGGATTCTTTTTTTTGAAAAACTGACAAGGAAAGATAGGGGTGTGTGGCTTTGCCAAAGGGAATACAATTTAAATTCATACCAGAACCTGGAGCCATAGTACATTGCAGCACACTGAGGCTTACGGATGGGCACCTCTGGGTGTCAGACGTGGATGAACTCAGAAGCAAGCTCTTTTGCCCAAGCACCAAATCAGCCAAGTGCAGGCCAGCTCTGTTCTGGAAGTTGTATCTGACTTAAAATGCCAGGATAGATTCTTAGAGTAGTGTTATATCCTTGCAGCTGTGTGACTTTCAGCTCGAATCCAGCCCGTGTGGAGCTCAGGGCAGCACCAGATCACGTCTGTACCTATTGCCGCAGGCACAAGCTAATGAAATTCCTGAGGTTGCTCCAAGTCAAATACTGAAAACCTGCAGCGTGGCAGGTACAACTTGTCTAAAAGTCACTCTTGAGACCACTTAGGCCACATCCACGTACGGAGTGCTCCTTCATACCAGAGGCTCTTTGGGGGAGCAGCGCTCTCAGCAGCCTGCAGTCAGATTTCCCTGGCTTTGGGAATGATGTGCTCCGCTGCTTCGTGGCACCGGTGTGCTGGACCGAGGTCTCACAAGGCTTACGTGTGAAGCAGTGCTGCCCCAGGATACTGTCAGCACGGATGGAAGCTGACAAGCTGGGGCTCACGCAAGAGAAGCTGTCCTCAAGATGTTGCAGCTCGTGTTGTTTGCTTACAGGCTGGGGTAGCTTCAGGTGCTTGCAAAGAGATGTTACCTGACGTGCACCGAAGGTTTTAAATTGAACATAAAGGTGCAGAGCTTTAAGCTGCTCAGGGGGGGAAAAGAAATAAAACTTTAGTCTAGTCCTAATGCCTTAGAGCCAAAGGAACACCAAAGCCTCTGGTGTTGAGGAACAGGGGGCTATGTTGCCTCATCTCTCTCCTGTCTTTCATTCTGCTGAAACAGAAGCATCTTTCACCCCTTGCACAGCTCTGTGATGGCCTGGTGGGCAAAAGCTCCTAGAAGACAAGTGGTACCATCTTTATTTAACTTTTGGAGTCACAAAGGCGGGTAGAAAATTAGCTGATTCAGGTAGAAAATCAGCGGATTCAGGAGTTTTCTGTTGGGTGAGCAGCCCCAGCCCTAGCCAAAGCACTTCACACAGTAGTTCCTCTGCATCTTTAGAAACTGGACCCTTGTATGCCCTGAAATTAATAGCTCAAGCTATAAGGACAGTCTAAGATAAGTAATTTTTCTGGATGTCCTAACCATGGTTCTTAAAGCTAGCAGATCACAGTGAGGGGAAGTGCAGCCATCCTTGCCATGTAACTCACGTAGCCCTTCCTAGAAGTCCTTGGAGCCACAGACTGTACCTCAGTCTGCTGGTGAGTGGTAGTTTGCAGGCTTGGAAGCTCATTGTAATGCGTGTACTGAGGTTGGGTATTCAAAGACATCTAAATATTTAACTTCCATGTTCATCTCAATAGTGTTGGTTTGGGTTTTATAAGACTCGTGCTATTTTTTTTTAGCTGAAATAGGTTCTTTCTACTGTTTGTAGAATAACCCCCCTTTGAATTATTTATTTATAACTGCACCCTTTGAATTATTTATTTCATTTTGCATGTCCTTTCAAAATCCCTTCCAAAGAGGCTTTTTGAATACGTTTACTTTTCAGGAGTCCGTCTCCACTTGTGTTTAATAACAATTTACTCTCTGTCCTTGCTGACTACATTAAGCAGTCCATGCTGATGGACTTTTTAATAAAGTGAATGCTAGCGACAGATTTGATAAAAGACTTGCCACATCTAATGATGTTTAATGAAAATAAAGCTTTTGGTTTTGGTGTCCTGCCCGTTAACTTAAGTGTGATTATATTTATTGTCTGTCAGGCTGCTCGACACACGCTCAGTCAGAAAATGAAATTTTAGCGTTACGGTATAAATAAAAACAGGAGCGTTTGTGAAGGTCGCGTTAAATCTCTGAAAGCGTTGCCACTGAGCTCTGCAGAGATCGAACTGGGATGCAAATACTGCCAGGGAAGCAGCAGGAGTAACGCAGCAGACGTTTCTGGTTATGGTTGAAGCTGTATGTATGGTGCCTAACAGCATCCTCAGCGCTTTCCCTGATGCCACAGGTGGAGGAGCTTTGTCAGAGAAGGGGGGAAAAAAAAAAAAAAAGGGCAAAACCAGTGATGCGATGAAGAATGAATGTTTTTTATTGTATCTAAGTATGTGCTCAAAACTAAATATATATAAAGATTGAAGGATGCTGGTTACATTGCAGTCCTTTTACCCTGGGCAAGTCACTTTGCCCCAACCTGAGGAGTGTGGCACAGAGACACTGAGTTTGTGCTTTAATGCCAGATCCCGTACCTCTGCCTCCCTGTTCATAATGCAGAAGCAGATCTGTCTTAAACAGCTTCTAGAGATGGTTGGAGAAGCATAAAAGATTTAGGGAATGTAGGTGTTTTTTTGTTGTTGTTTGTTTGTTTTTAATTTACTGAAAAAATATTTAGAGCTTTCTAACTGATGTAATAAAAAGTGAGTATTTCATGGAGGGGAGAAGAGGTGAGGTCAGTTTTATTCTGTTTTCCCCCTTTCTCCTTTCTTTTATTTGTGTAAAATAAATTAAAAAAAAAATAAATCGGGGATATAAATACCAAGGAAAGGGAAATAAACAAGCCTGGAACAGGCACTGAAACGACTTTCAGTCTTCCTTCCAAATAATGAAATTCTGCAAAGGCTGAAAAACCCATCAACAACCATTTTGAAGATGGACTTTTTTTTATTTTACTTTATAAAAATCCATAGCCACATTAATTTTAGAAATACTACAAGGTGAAGTTAGCTTTGTCCAGTTGAGCATAGTGGTCCAAGTCGTACACGCAAGGGAAAAATAAGTTAGGAAAACCACCTCACTGTTTTTTTTCTTTTTGAAGTTTAATTATTATTTCAGCTGCTCAGCAGTTTTAGAACTGTTTATAGATTTTGTTTTTCAGGTAAATCAGATACGGAATAATGTAAAATAAATTCTGCTGAAGGGGTTTTCTAAATGTCATGTGCAAAACACACCAGGCTCCACTGGCCATCTATCAAAGGATTGCCTGGAAGAGATATTAGATGGCTGTAAAGGTGGAATTACCAGACTGAGTAATACATGGAATGGAAAGAAATAAGTTGGCCCCAAAACATACTGATATAAAAGCATTTTGTAATAGTTCCACCCTGTGTTAAATGTTTCCTAAATGAATATCTTCTCTACATATAGATGGCGTTAAATGGCCAGGATTCTGCACTCACATGCACATCTCTACCTGGTTTATATCGTGGAATGATTTATGCATGTGTCTGTAGCACTTCTAGATGGGCATGTAGCAGTTTATATGTGTGGTGGTTTTTTACCTTTACGTACCAAATATTCCCTGTACGAGCACGGCATTCTCGTGCTTTACATGTACATAAAGACTAAAGCCCTCCTCCTTTGTTCCTATCTCCTTCCAAGCTTGGGCGTGTGCAACACTCTCCAGAACAGAGTAATACTCATAAATAATAAGGGCAGCACTCGTGATTTATTCCACGACTGATGGCAGCGAGTGTCTCTGAATGCAGACCTGGGGGGTGAGCAGGCTGGGACCACGGGGCAGGAGGCGGCTCCACGCCACGGTGCTGGGCTGCACAGGCCAGGTGCTTCCAGTGGGGAGCTCGTGCAGCGAGGGGCTGGCTCCTGGCACCCCGTTTTAGAGAATGTAGAAGCTCACAGGGAGCCCTGTGCTGTTCCAGCTCATTTTCTGTCAGTTGGCTTAAAGCTCTCTCAGGTGCAGGGGGGGCACAGCCCAGCGCTGGGGGCTCTGAGGAGCCGTCAGAGGTTGAATCCTGCACGTGAGGACCAGAATTTGCCAGAAGATGGATGGGTGATTATTCCTCTTTTGCGGCTAACGTTTCAGATAGGAAGACGGGTTGAGTCAGAGCCTCACAGCAGCCCTGCTCCAGGTTTGGGTGGATTCACAAAGCACGCCCTGGCTGAAGGTGCTTGGATGGGCCTTTAGCAGCAACAGCGGCTTGCTGGGAAGTGAGCAGCGCTGGCAGTTCCAGCCAGGGTCTTGTTTCTTCCCAAGCTCACAGCGACAGGACACGCTGCACCACCCACGCTCTGCAGTAGGGTCGAGCACCAGCAGCTCTCACTTGACGGAGAAAAGGGTGGTCCAAATCCCAGCTTTTGCAAAACCTCCCACTATCTGCCTTCTGCTGCAGCTGCTGGGGTATGGTTTGCACGAACACAGTTTGCTAAACATGTCAAAATCAATCTGAGGGAAAGATGCTACGCAACTTTTAGATGGTTTCCTCTACCCGGGAGCGTATCCTGACTTTCCTAACAAAACATGATGCATAAATTCAGCGGGCCAAACATGTCCACCACTTTTTCATTTTGAGTAACACTTACTACCAGGTTTATTCTTGGTGTAAAAATGCAACTGCTGGCCCATTAGTATCCATTATTATTATTTTTTAAACTAATATCGGAGCTTCTACTTTCCTCCCCCACACCATGGGGTACTCTGCAGATGCTCAGAATTTGCACGTGTGGAACTGCTTTTTTTTTCCACTTTCTGTTGGGCATAATTTGGCATATATCTTAAACACCCGTGCTGCTCGGCACACTTTAAATAAGTAATGAGAAGGCACTACTCTTCTGATTGCAGCGCTCCTAATGATGGCAGTGATTGAGTAAATGACTCTAACCCTGTGTCAGGATGGCTTTTAAGGCAAGGAAATGGCAACGTGAATAAGGAATAAGTGTGAAATCAGTAATATAATCATTCAAGGGAAACAAAAAAACATTACGGTGGTGTGAATTAGCTCTTGCTTGTTACTGACATGGAGGTCTTGTGTTTCCAGGCTGGTTAAATTCAAAGAGTTTGGGGTCAGCTCTTATCAGCGAGAGGGGGAAGTCTGCTGGTTTACAATGTCTAGACAACTGCCCAGAGGTATTGATAAGCACCGAACGAGACCCATTCCTTCCTCTTCTCTGTGCTTTGTCTGCCTTGTGACTTGTGCCGCTCAGCCCCACGATTTGGGAGGACACACTGGGTGTCAGGGCCAGCCAAGCCGTGGTGGATGAGCCCCAAAACCACCCTGTGAGGCTGAGCTAACCCCGGTTCCCTGCGTGGTGCACCCAGAGCGGCTGCTGCATGCCCCCAAACCTGAAATCCATCACTTTCCCTTCCCAGTGCCTCCGGGACCGTGCCTGTTATTTTAACTCACTTGTTTTAGACGAGAAAGGAGCAATTCGAGCAGGCTATCTAAGGTTCCCTGTCCTCGTTTATAGATCTCTTCCTGCCTGCACTCTGCTGTGGGTCATTAATATTTCAGGTTTATTTTCCATTCGGCTGTGTGCCTGCCGCACACAGCTGATTCTAGCATGAAAAATTCACAGTGAATTACAGCTCTCTGGAGGTCTGGTGATTGCCGGATGATTCAGACCCAGGTCCCCCCTGTGTTTTCTGCCTCTCCCTCACCCTTTTTGGGTGCTGGGCTGCTGCAGCGTGCCTGGGCCTGGGCAGGGTTATTTGTTATCCTTCTCAGGGCTTCACCAGAGGGATTCTCCACCGAAGATCTCTCCCGGCAGAGTGGTGTGTCAGTAAGTTGTGTGTTAGGTGGTCCCATCAGTGGTTTTTAATATACACTTTAGCATTGTTACTGCAAGCCATTCTTTTTCTAGGGAAGATCAACACAGAACCCTTCGCATGTGCTACAGCAAGCACCCCCCAAATAAAGAGGAGAGGGGGATCCCAAAAGGCATGGGGACACAGCATGGAAGTCGAGATACCTGGTCCCAGCAGGCTCAGCCCCAAATGGGGCTGGGCATCCCCCTGCAGCCAGTGGGGGCGAGTGAGGGCCTGAGTTGGGAGAGGAAAGAATAGCTGGTGTCCTCATTTTGAACACGTGGAGCCGAAGCACAGGGAACTGAAGGCTGGAATTGAGTTTCCAGGTGAGTGAGCTTGATGGACTGGGTGTATAGGAGATGCTAAACTCTTCTGAAAAGCCAGCCCTCGACTGCAGGTGCTGAGTGCCAAGAAATCGGAGCACTGGCATGGGAGCCAGGCCCTTAGCACCTTCGGAGAGTCACAGAGGGAGCAGTGCCTTGAAATCTGGTTGTAAGCTACATGAGCAGTGTCACGCTGGCAGTGGGGATTTTCTTGCCGTGCTCAGGTGTGTGTAACAAGAACGAAGGCACCGTATGCCGTGTGAGAGCTGTGGACTCGGACGCCTGCAGCCAAGTATGTAGGAGCTCAGTCACTGTCTCTGCAGGGGGTGAATCTTATACATCTGTTCCAGCACCTTGACTGGGAGACTGCGCTGTGCTTTTTCGGTATTCTCGTCTGTTCAAGTCACCCCGTGGGCCTCCTGCTGTTGTGAAGCCTTATCACGGAAGAGGGCTGGGTAGCAGGGTTTTTTTGGAGGAGCTAATTTATAAAACATGTTCAGCAATGTGTTGCAGCACTTTAACGGGAAGTACCCGCTGATGGGATTTGGGGACATGTCTGTGACAGCTGCAAATTGACACGGAAAATACATTACTCTAGTGCACTTAAGGACTTGAAAAGGTAGTTTCAGTGCATGGTAGAAGGACAGCTCTCTTCTTTCTACATGCATGGACAGATGTAAGAGATCTTTTCTGTATTTGCAGCACAGAGTAAGCACACACAGACTGTCCTCGCCTGTACTGGGGCTTGCTGGAAAAATTCTCCGTATTTCACATCAAATTTTGGCTCCTCAAGAGTGGAAACTGCAGTTCCCAAAGTCCCATTAAGTCGTGCTATTCCTTTTATTTATCCTGCTGCTTTGTTTTCTGTACTCAGATCTATTTCAGCAGGCACATGACCAATGCTACCCTTTGGTTCTGGGTATCAGCATAGACCAATCCCATGGAAACTGCTCTCCCTTTTCTAATAGCTCTTGCAGACACATCTATCAATATTTCAGCCTCCACTTTTTTCTTTTTTTTCCCTAGACCTTCAAAAGGCCAGGGCCATGCATTATGCAGAATTATTTATGGATCTAATGTCAGTAACAGCCCATTAATATCTGTGCCACTTTTCTAAAGATTGCTTTAAAGTAATCCGGGGGCTGTGGCAATTGCTGGCGGCCCGACAGACATCCCTGCTCCTTCCCCAGGGCCTCCCATTTCCCCGGCACCAGAGGAAGATCAGAGGCATCCAGTAACGTCGTACTCGGGAAGTTATCAATAAACTGATGATGAAAGCCTGGCACTTCTCAGCCACTGGTGAATAATACCACGGAGCTGCTGCCTGGGGTTCACCCTGATATTACCCATCAGTGGCAAGTGACATTGTAGCGAGAGACATTTGCCTTGTGGCACTGGGGGGCCATTACCCCAGCTGGGTAGGAGACAGACAGCAGGGTCTGCATTTTCAGGGTCTGTCAGTTAGGAACCCAGCAGTATTTCCATAATTTTTGACTGATTTGCACATCAAGAGACTCAATCTGCAGAAGCTATGAAAGATCTACTGGCATAAGGAAGCAAAAAGAGGAGAAAATCCTCAATTTCATGTTACAAGTGATGTTTGCCATTTGTTTTGATAGGTCTGATTCTGAGTTTGGACAGCATTTTATTTTCTGGTCAGAAAGCCCAGAATCAATTAGGTCTGCTTCTTGCTGTGTGCAGCTCTGTGGTGTCATGTTAGGGCCGGGTTGAGGCTTTTCATTAGATGCCTGGTGCCTCCGTGTCTGAAAATCTGAACGTGCTGCAATTCCCCCACTCTTCCTGGCTGATGGTGTCCTTGCTAATGTCTCCGAGTGCATAGCTCAAGGTCAGAGGATGTAGTAAATTCAGGATTGATTTGTTTGAGGTGATAGTCGTCATCCGATAGCCTGCGAGAGAAACTTCTCTTCCATGTCCCATTGCCCTCTAATGGCCAGAGCTGCATTTGCACAGCAAAGTGGACAACTGGGAGAGACAGATGGGAAAATACTGGGGAATCTGCTCCATTCTCATGGTCCAGTGTGTGCCAGTTTGCAGTAGTCCTCCAAAACTACTACTAATGAAGGTTGGTTTGGGGGTGTAAGAGCAAAGGGCTTCCACTTTCTTGGTAGTGCCATCCTGCAGAGATGGAGGGAGGGAAAAGAGGGATGAGAGAGGGAGGTAAATTCAGAGGTCGGAAAGAACCAGAAAAGAGATATTTTGCGTCCCCAGGAGTAAGGGGAGGTGGAGTGCTCACTCATACAGGCACCAGATATAAAAAACAGTGTGCAACTGCTTTTCTTTGGCACTGGGAGCAAGACAAAGGTGCTGCATGGGGTTCCTATAGAGAAACCAATTCAGCCAGGGCCAGTTCTCTGATGGTGAGGGAAAAGCAGTTCATGTCGTAGTAGTCCTTTGGGACTCCGTACTGCGGGCTCTGGACACCCGGAGCGCTGAAGAGGTCTTCGGTTTTCTTGGGTTCGCTTTCCTCTTGCAGTGGAGACTTTTTGACAGTAGATGTCACGTTTGCATAACAGAACAGCGGGCTGTACGAACAGCGAGCGCTGCTGTGCCAGGCCTGGCTGGGAGCTGTAGAACACGCGCTCCTGCTCCGTCACTGGGGATGCTATCGTCTTTTTGTCCTATGGATGGCCAAGAAAAGCTGTAAATCATGAACAGCTACAGGTGTGTTCTGTAATACATTTTCCTTAGGTTTCTACTGCTGAAGATGTTTGATATCAGCGCAGCATTTGTGGTTGGGTTGCAGTCTCTGCCTATTGAAAGTGTTCAGATATTAAGGCGGATTTTGTCCATGCAGGTCAGGCACAGTCAGCAGGAGAACGTAAGCCCAAGCTGCGTGGTTTGGGAGCTGGGTCTTGGAAAGGTACTTACTCAAACACAAGTCTCCAGACTTCAGCTCTCTTCAGATCTTTACATCCTTGGAAAGATTTTGAGTGCTCACAAAGAGGAAAAGGTTGAAAATTATAAAGAAATTGGTCTTAAGTAGGCAGAAAAAATGTGATGTAGTATCTCGTCAGCCCAGCTGTACTGGCTAAGCTGGCAGGGGTTTGAAATACTTGTGAATGATCTTTTTGGTCCAAACCGGGAGGTTTAGGGATTTGGCAATGTTCCGTATGATCCCACTTTACACTATGGTCAAGTGTATTGGATGCAAATAATCATCATTAAACTGGAGGTAGTTGTTTTGTGATAGAAAACTTTTAATACAGAAAATATCGTAAATACATTAATTACAGTTCATAAAAAAAGTTCTAAATCTTTATACCCGAGTCAAATACGGATACATTAAAATCCATTTTTGACTAAAATAACAAAGCAATTATCCAAAGCGGACGAAAGCCACGCTCTTCCAAAACTACCTCGCTCCTCAAACTGAAGACGGTAATTTCATCACCACTGTGTTTTGCAGGGCGTACCATAACCGGCACTGTCAAAGCACACCTGGCCCAAAAGAAAAAATTGACTTTTATATACATTTTTATATCGGAGATGATGGGTCTGCAGCGTGCAGCTGCGGTAACGGTCCCAGTAAGTGTGTGGCCAGCACCAGAACAAGATAATGTGGGTTGGGATTTCATTGAGTGTGATTTCAGTGGGTGTGAGCAGGTTGGTGAACATGAGTAGTTTTCACACCCTCTGAGGATCAGGCTTATGTTAAAATCCTAACGTGTGCTGGTCAGAGCCAAATCCAGGTAAAAGCATGCACAGTGCTGGCCTGAGGCCCCAGATTTTGTTTTGGCAGTTTGGCAGCCATGCCATCTTCTCTGGCCACTATGCCCAAAGGCTGGAAACTGCACAGGCACAGTGTAATTGATTTGGAAAGCCAAAGGACTGCTCTGATTTTGATCCTGATCCAAACACAAATCCAGTTCAAACTGGAATCTCCATAAAATCTTGAGTACTTTGGATCGAGGACAATTTTATTCCTCTCTTTTTTTTTTTTTTTTTTTCTGGTAATTTTTTTTTTTTTTAATTCCTTGAAAAACACTTCTGTGTGCTTTAACTTAAAAATATCGATGCAAACCACATGAAAGGTATCGGTGCCAACGGTAACAATAGCATCAGTGCCAGCACCCTCACAGTATTATTAACAGCAATGCCAACAGTATCGTGCAGATCTATGCCAGCAGGCCAAGAGTGTCAACAGTGTGGATGCCAGCAGGCCAGAACGAATGAAGAAGCCCTCAGTAATGAACCAGTGTGCAAAGCCTCATGCTGCGCTGCAGTCCCACAATAACAAACCCCCGTGCCCAGCTGAGTTCTCATTAGCAACTTTACAATAACACACCCTGGTGCAAGAGCGATTAAATGAAAACACCAAGGTGTGTATACCCTGGAAGGGAGAGCTATCCAGATATTTCTGGAGCTGAGGGGTGAATAAAATTAATGATTAAAGATTTTGTTGACTGTGCTTTTCTAAATTTTTCGGTCCAAGTGCAATGATGGCAGCTGGGGCTCTTTTTTCAGCTGGCACGGGCTGAGCTCTGGGAGTGCTTGCAAGCAGCGAGTGGTTTGGTTCCCGCCTGCTCTGCTGCTGAGCGTAACTCCAGCTCTACCAACTGAACAGAGGAATCCTGCTTAACAGGTAATCTAAGGATTAAAAAGAGTATCTGATCTCAGAGGATCCTTCCCGAATCAATGGGTTTCCATTCCGTAATCTTACAATTCCAAGGCTCGTTCAGGCCTCAGGGATGCAAACTTTTCTCCAAAGGGCAGGAAGGATTTTTCTCGTTCCGGAGGTTGCAACTTTGCGCATGAAGCAGAAGGTCTGGTCTGTTGCTGAAGAGAGGGCTGGCAAAGATCCAGAAATGCAGCAAATAGTTTACAATTTACAAAAATAATTAGCGTACCGTGCTTTTCCCTGGCTTTCTCAGGTCTCTATGGAGAAAAGCAGCGCACGTGCAGGTATCCCAGTGCAGCCACTTCTTGTGGGGGTGGCCTAGGAGCTGGGACATTAAGCAGCTTTCGTAACATACTCCTAGTTTACACCTCAGTGCAAGTAGCAATTCTGCTTCATTTCGTTTCAGACAGCAGCTTGATGTCATCACCAGAGGGTTTCTTGCTGTTTGAAAACCAGACTTTTCCTTTCAAAGCAGCTGTCAGTAAGCCGTTCTTTATATATATGTATGTATATATATAAAAACAAACAAACAGGAAGCCTTTGCCAAAAGTGGAGGAATCACTGGACAAATTGTCCCCGAACGTTTCAGGGACCTTGATCAGCCCTACTTCGGAAGCTTCATACTCGGGGATGAACTGGAGGTTTTAAAGCCTGCGTGGAAAAGAAACAAATCACTGTACCTGAAGCAGTTTCACCAAATTACATCCCAAAAGATTTTCAGTTCACATTTAAACTCGGGTTACCTTTGGTGGAGGTGGAGGTTTGCCTTTGGGAACTGGGAGGCAAGCAGGTTTTTTCTCTGGTGCCTGTAACAAAAAAAAAAAAAAAAAAAAAAAAAAAAAAAAAAAAGTAGTTTAAATAGCATTATGCTTTCATGTCTATGCAGCTGCACAACCTCCTCAGACCTCAGCTGCTGCAGTTATCTCGTATTTACTGCAGCGTTTTCCTAGCGGAAAAGCTCGGGGTGAGTCAGGTTAATCTGACTGCATACAATAATATTAAGTACGCAAGGGATATAGATATGCTGTTTCAGGAGAGCACTGGGCTACTCTCAATGTGTAAATTCATCTGTATCGAAGCTGTGCTCAAATAAACTGCTCAGGAAGCTGAAGCTGGTTGTGTGCTCAAGGTACATGCTGAAGAAAGCATCTCTGAAAGCAGGGATTCCTTTAATCATAGTCAGAAACTGAAAATACTAGGTGGCATCTGCAATTCGGCTGCAGCTGGGATGAAAGATGTGAAGTGTTGCAGGGTTATACTTACAAACATCTCCTGTGTGTGAGCAGAGGCTGGTTTGGTGGAAGGGATGGGAGGTGGGGGACCCTTTGGTCTTATGATGGGCTGTAAGAGAAGAGAGTATAAAACACGTTGGTCCTATATACACATCTTGTACGTGTGTGTCTGTGTGTTCCATGGGAATGTGTGGGCTTGTGTTTTATACAGGAAGTGCATTGCTGGGGGTAAATGGATGTATTCATTTCAGAAGTAGATCTGGGATGCTTTATGCTGCCGGGCCCTGAGAAAACATGCAGGGCTTTATCTGGAGTGCAAAGATTTCCCCAGCCCTTGGGATCAGATGGTCACAGCAGGTCGCTACGTGAGCTTGTGTGTGCTGTCTTGCCCAAAACCAACACGAAAGGCAACAAATTCTCTCGAAGTACTCACACTCCGAAGCTGTGGTTTGTTTTCCTGCGGTGGGGGTACAGGAAGGAGAAGTTTCTTATCGTTCATCTGAAAAAAAAAAGGGGGAACAGTTGAGTCTGATGGAGACCTCATCTCGTGTGCACATGCACCCTTTGCCACAGACAGGTCAGTCAGGGGCTTATCTTAGTGTCATGCGCTGCACCCGCTTCCTCCCCGTGCTGGGACTCACAGCACACTCCTCTCAGCCCTGAACAAGCACTTTGAAACCCTCCTGCAAACGTAGGGCACTTCATCTGGTGAGTTTTCACATTTCAGCCCCTCATTTACAGCAGAGAGGCTGTAGCTGACCCAGCACCTCCCCGCTCTTACCTTCTGGGCAGGTATGGCCAGGCCTGGGTGCTCTCTTTGTTCTTGATCCACAAAGACTTGGTTTGTAGCTCCAGGTCCCCTTCTGGTCTGTCTGCTTTGTGAATTTACAAATAACTGTAAATCTTACCCTGTCTGAAGTTGTTTTGCTGTATTTTTAAATAACAACAGCAAAAACCACCTGCTAAAGTCAAACACCTGCCTTAATCCTACTGGTCTGTTATAAAGTCATGTTCTTTCTTTCCCCCCTCCCACCTCCTTTTTTAATTACTGTAGGATTAATCTTGAGTGCTACAGATTCAAGTTTGCAGTCCTCTCCCAAGTTCAGGACCTCTGAAGCAGCTCAGTAAAGTTCCTGGACCAACTTCCTTGGTTGTCCAAGGTTTCCTTCACCCACTTTGAAAGCCCCAGCTTAAAAACTATCCAGGAGTTGCTTGGTTTTAGTGTGTTTTTTGTTGTTGTTGTTGATTTTCTCGATAGGGTAAATACTTTACCTCTTCTTGAATACTCGGAAGTAGAAAAGTAACACTGATGCAATTATTATGACAGCAAGGATGACCAACACAACAGCAATGATAGCGAAACCTGTCAGGAAGACACAAGTTATTACTTCTTAAAATATATGCTATTACTTAGCAGATTCCTATTGGCAAAATAATTTTTTCCTCAAGGTCTAGACCCTATTTATCCTCATATTTGCTTTTTCTCGTATCACAAGTAATCATTAAAATGACTTTGTTCCTGACATTTTTGAAGGCTGTGGTTATTGCTTGGGCTGTCTTCAGGCTAAACAAATCCAGTCCATGTAATCCATCCTCAAAGATCATTGCACTGTCATTCTTCCTCTCTTTCTTGAAGGGTGTTACCAACATAGGCACAGCCCTTTGGCACAGTGTACAAGTGAGGCTTCACAATTTTCCTTCAACAAAGCTACTCTAAAGCCTCAACCAAGACTCAGTGTTGAGAGCTGCTGGTGCTTTAGTAAATGTGAGGGGAGGACAAAGAGAATATCAAAAGCTTAAAATTCTTTCTTTAAATCTTTTTTTTTTTTTTTTCCAAGCCAGTTGGAAATTTGTACAGAAGGGATTTTCCCCAAGAGGTAGCTCGGTTACAGTTCAGCACCGTGCAGATGCTGAAGCAATGACCCTGCCTGCCTCCCTCACAGCAAAGCCTCTGGGAGCTTGGCTCCACTGAAATTTGACAGTTTGCTCGTTATCTCAGGATGGAAAAGGAAAAAGCTCGCCACCCTAACCTTATAGATACACCCAGGAGATTATTTAGAAGAAAAAATAACTTCCTCCAGTCGTTCACTCAAGCTTTAATTACTCAGAGATGCACAGAAATCAGAGACCTAGATATGCAGTGTTTGCAAAGAAACAGTCTGACAGCCAGGGCGAGTTGGGGCTGTTTCACTGGAGTTAAAGAAGGTCTTTTTTCTATCAGCTGATGACAGTTGACCCCGTGTGTGGCCATAAAGTACTTACTGGTAACTGCTGAGGAGCTGTCACAGGTTGGTGGTGCCCATCCTTCCTCACACTGGCATTGCAACTCGTGGTCACATACCTGGGGAAACACAAGGATGAGCAAAACCTCAGGAAACAGGAATGAAGCTGAGGTAGTAAAACATCATGGGCTCAGGAACAGGGCACCAGTAAGCTCCTTACAGTTAGGTCTGGAAACCCCCTCTCATTTTGCTTGGACTAAACTTTAGCACTGGGAGTAGCAGTTTTGCACAGGCCTGATTGTCTTTTGCAAGTATTTTTACACTGGAAGCTATAGCACAAGGCACAAAGCCGCAGATTTGGTCTTCACATCTGTAGGTCTCCCAGAATTCAAATAAGGTGAGCACAGTTACCTGCACAAAATGGGAGGAGACCTGAGAGTATAGGTGTGATACTGGCTCAGAGGCAGGGCCAGGTAGAAACTGTGTCAGTCTCCTGTGAGCTCCTTAAAAATGTTGGTACTCTATCAGGTTAGATTTGGTTTTATAAAAATATAAGAAGCTTCTGACTTGCGAATTCCTATTCCAGTAACTTAAATACCAGCATCAACAAGGTCTGTAGCTGTCATGCATTATTATTATTATTTTAAAGTTAATAACATCAAATGCTTATATCTTACAGCATGTCCTGGACACTTGGCAGAGCAGTCACTTGATCTAAAGACATCTTCAGCAGAGACACATTCTCCATTGCTGCATACCTGTGATATACAAGGCAAATGTCACTGAAGGGATTTATAGCTTTCAGAAAACACAGAGCTTGCACATTACTGTGTAAAGTGATGAAGAGTGAAAGGAGGTACGCAAATCACTTAGACTTATATTAGAGTTTGATATGTTGACAGAATTTTTCATTTGACCTTTGGATATTTTATAGAAAAGGGGAGTGACAAAGATGTAGAGATATCACTGTTTCCCTGTCCTCTGCAATCCTTCACCCTTTTTTCCCTGAAAGCCCCTTCCAGGTAAAAATATGGGAAAGAAATTGGACGTAGCACTCAGTGAGGCCTAACACATCCATTATGGAAATTATTCAAAATAGTAATTTATGTACCATCTTTTAACCTTTTGGTACAAAGTATGTTTCTTCTGCCACGTATATTTTTGGCAGTGAGAAATGAATAAAATAGCAGTCAAACGTAAGGAAGTCAGAAGGACAGCAGTTCCTGTTTGCTGCTGATTCATGCTAGATGTAAGGCAGAAGTTACGGCAAATCTGATCAGCGGAAGCTCTGTGTCCAGTTCAGCCTTCCTGGTTTGAAGTCCTTCTTGTCTGGCAAAAAATGCTAATGATATAAGCAAGACTGAAAGGAGGAAGAAATAAGTAAAAAAAAAAAAACAACCTCCACTAACCATTCCATCCCCGCACTTGGTTCCATTGAGGATCATCCCCAAATCTCCTTCTCCGTCCCTAGGAAAACTTGCTTTGCAGGACTCAAAAGTCACCAGGCTCCCATACAGAGGCATCTCCTGCCCTCCGGCACAGAACAACTTCCCACACATTATATCTCTGGAAGGAGAACAAAAGCCACTAGAACAATACACAGAGAAACCCTCTGAGCTGGTCTGTTGTGCAGCCTGAATCTGCTGCGCCTGTATAGGAACTCCAAAGAAATAACTGCAGGTACCGGTTTTGCTTCGTGGTGGTTTTGGGGTCAGTTTGTTAGTAGAAGGTGGCAGGTCCCTAATACCTCTTGAATTTATTAGGGAGCCCACGGTCATTTGCAGAAATGGGTATTTAGCTGGTCTGGCCTCAACTTCTGAGGTTCACCTCAGGTTCCCTATTCAAAAATCCTTTCCCAGTCCTTACCTACACACACGCATATGCACACAGTCATCCTCACAAGAAGGCTTGCACACATGCATACGCTTGTTCTTTCTCAGGCCAATCTTTAGATAATTTACTTTGCTTCTTTCCCTGGATAGGAGTACTATTTGGAAACGAGATTTCTTAGAATTGCATTTCAAATGGAATAAGAAACAAGGACTTGTAGACTTATGTGCCACCTAAAACAGTGCACTCTGCTTCGATCTCTTAATTCGGATGGGAATGATCTCTCTTCACAAATCCTAGTGAATTCTGTAACAGTGCTTACTTTTTCTTACATGGGACGTGACTACCACTTTTTTTCTTGCAGTATCCGTAATATACCCCTTTCTCGTTCATCCGGTAACAGGAAGCTGCACCTTCAGTAGCCTCTGTTAAAGAGGAAAACAAGAAAAGCAATGATGCAAAGAGCTTAGGAAAGGAGCTGGGATTAGTTTAGGTTCTCTGCCTGTGAAAACTGTTAATACTGCATTTCCTTTAGCTGTTTAGGAAATGGCCTTTTCCAGTGAAGTTACCCATGAGCCTAAATGACTCTCTCTGGCACTTCAGGCATTAATTCTGCAACGGTAATGTGTACATTCAGTGGCACCTATCTTTGTTCTCTGCCTAGTCCAAACCGATGGACTTTGCTTAAGAGAAAGGACAAAGTCAGGACTAGGAAGAGGGCAAGCCACCACTCCCCTCGAAATACAGATACTTCCTCATTTTATCAAGTGCACATCGGCTCCGTATCAAAGTCCACTTAACACTGTGCAGAAGAGGAACACATTTATGACTTCCTATTTCTCTAGAGGTATATTATATTGTATGCTATGACTTTCAGTTTGGGTGGTGATAAACTCTTACGATGTAAATATAGAGATGATAAACTACATGGTATGAGCTAGGACTCAGCTATCTAGCCATGCTGTTCCTGATTTCCAAAAGGTCTTTGCTGGGTTGCTCTCAGGGAAAGCCTCCTAGGTCTCTCTCTTTTGACCCTGACATCATTTTTTCAACGCCAGCTTGTACTTACGTGGTCCGAAAGCAGCTTTGCACTGTTGTTCTCGGGTGGGACAGTTCCCCATGTAACAAAAGCCTTCTCCCTCATTGCAGGGATGTCCATTCATACGGAATCGATCTGATGGGCAGTTCCCAGAATAACCGGTGCACATCTCAGGCAGGTCACAGTCATCCTTAACTGCTCGGCAAACAGCTCCTGCTGCTTTATACTGAAGTGGGGGAAAGCAATGCTACACTTAACACACTGCTCTTCCTTGCCATTTAAAAGTCACACTGAACCAGAGGGCTAAAATTAGGGGAGACAGATCCCATCCTCACTGTACAAATTGCATTTGGGGCCAGATCCCTATCTAATGTAAAGTTGGTTACATCAATTCACAGGATTTTGCCCGGCTGTCCCTCAGCTTTTCTTTCCAGGAGAAAATGGGTAATCAAAAGGCTCATTTCTCCAGGGTGAACTGGGTGTACTGGTTGCTGTGGTGTACGTTGGGATGGGCAAAGTGTGCCTGTAATTACAACGTTATTTCAGTAATTACCAATAACGAGGACTGATTCTCTTGAAAGATGTATCAGTGCTTTCTCAAAGGCAGAAAACCCCTACCCCAAAAAATATGAGGAGTTGGAGATGAAGAGGATTCTTACCTGGCAATTCTCACAGCACTCTCCATGAGCACACTTGGATCCTGCCGTCAGTTTGCACGTCTCAGGGTTGCAGCAGGTGTTTGTGCATTCCTGTGACAGAACAGGCAATCAGCTCTGGTACAGCACGACCTGTTCTTGGTCCCCTCCTCGCTGCACTCTCACTGAACCACCCTGTACTGGCTTACTGAGGGAGGGAAGGATACCTCGGACCTGACTTTGCTTCTCTGAAAACCACTGTTTCTAGAAACCAGGCCAGACATCATGAGATAGAGCATAAAGGACGCTAAGGGGGGTTACAAATGCGCCGACAGAAGTAGGGAACTTGCTTATTTCCTCCGAGACAGTTTCAAATGTACATTTTTTCCCCATTCTCAGTTCCTCTGTCAACACAACAACGCTAATCATGTCATCATCTTTCTCATCGCTCGGCATGCACTTCATAGGCATGTCTATAGTACATACAAGCAATTTGATGACCAGCGTTTCTGTGGAAGTATTTCAGCTAGCTTTGAGCTGGCTACCTCAGAAACCAACTACTCTACAGCCTCAATAAAACTGTTTGCCTCTTCCAGGAATTATTTTATGCCCAGTTACGCAGATACCTCGGCAGTACCACAGTCGCATTCCTCTCCTTTTTCCACAAAGCCGTTTCCGCAGGATGGAGGTGCTATGATGGTGTTTATATCTGGGATGTTGCTTAAGCATTTTGGCATGTCACTCAGCATGTATTTCTCAAAGTCTTGGAGGCTGCAGGAGCTGAATATCTTGGGGATGACTGAGCTATATTGAGAAAGCAGAAGGACTTACATTAGGATCAGTATAGACAAAGGAGAATGGCTGTCGCCTAGTTCCAGCAAGAAAAATAGTGGAAGCAAACCAGAAGATGGAGTAAATATAAGTATTGCTTATAAAGTATCCCACATCTCAAAGTTTTAAGCCAGATCTACACGATTTGCATCTGGATGCTTCAGGCGTTATGACTTTACACCTGGGCTGTCCAAATCAGGGTGCTCAGCTAAAGATAGAAATCAAACTAAGCCCGTACCAAGGGTGTTTATTGAAGGTGACAACATTTTGTGTGTTTTTTAAAGGAAACGTTTTCAGGGTTTATAGCAAACAGATATTTTAGGTAAGTCTTGGGGAAGCTGTGTCATCTGAGATACCACAATAATTTAATGCTACCGTTATTTTAAGGAAGAAAGGTTTGCTGCAGTTTATGGCTTAATGCCAAGGCCACAACAATGCAAAGCAAAGGTCATCCAAAAGGGAATAGAGATAATTATTTTGGGGGGTATCTGTCTAGGAATAACTAAGAGCCTGGAACTGGAAATGGGATGCTCACCACTCTCTGGAGTTTCTTCATTTTTCTCTTTTTGTATAATTGGAATGGGATAATCTTAAAGGACAAAACTAATGACTTTTCTATTTTGTAAAGCTCATCCAGAGCCCATGCTTTACTGCGCCTCTTCCAAACTCCTACCTGACAGTATCTGTCATGATACAAACTTTAGCGCTACATATGCAGGCTTTGGTGTCGTGACTCATGCCGAGGTTGTGTCCCATCTCGTGCGCCATGGTAGCTCCCACTGCAATTTCATTTCTGCTGTGATCCTGTGGAAACAAGAACCACCTATTATTTCTGTGAGCAGTTCAGAACAAATAGGAGCATCAGAGATGCTATGTGGCTAAGAGTGGCTTTTCTTTTTCAAGTGAAAACATCCTTATCCTGTGTGATGTGATAACATTGGTCTGTGCGTGCATTTATTCCAATGTTTGTGCTGCATTCTGTGTAACAGCAATGAGATCACACCGTTAACCAACATCAGTAAATTGGTGTAATTAGTTTTTAAATAAACATGAGGGAGTTAGGCAGCCAAGTAGCAACTGAGCGTTAAGGGGAACTGAACATCTCAAACCCTTAATCCTCTCTCTGGATAGCTAGCTTGTGCTTAGGGTAATTATGTGGGTGTGTTATAATTACTGCTCATTACACCAAGTAACCGTAGTGTACACTCTTGTGCGTGCACAGAAGGGAAAGGCAGATGCTGTGCTCCATCGTCGCTCTTAGCCTGGTGCTATGGTGGGAGGGAGGAACGGAAAAGCCCGGCTCCTTGGAGTGAAATGCAGATGTTTAAAAGCAGCTGGCAGAGGAAATGCATAACGCATGTGGTGCAGTGTACTGGTGGTGCTCTTCCAGGGTGGCATTGCAAATTGTGCTGCTAAAAAATGCATCTCCCCCCCCAAAGAAACACATCCTGCATTTACAATCATCCCAGGATCTCCTTATGGTGTAGGAAAGTTGGAATTTCCCGTGATGGGCTGTTCCTCTTACCAACAGGCCCAGCCTCTGAAGAGGGG